>NW_023270265.1:34523193-34618642 GCF_011800145.1 Mirounga leonina
TAGTAATTGCCTTTTTAAGGTGATGTAGAAAGTAATAGTAAGTACCAATTTATGTTTGAATTTTAAGTTGATGAAAAATTTATTCTATTTGATATCCTTTGGATAGTAAAGAATCTCACAATACCAGCCACATTTCAATTCCACTTGCTAGGATTGAGGACATTAAAAAACAGAACAGCTTTCCTTTTGCTTATAAGGCTTTATTTTAACTTTTCTTAAACTACAGAATTATGAAATGTTTTAGTCTTGAAGGGAATGATTGTATTGTTACATTTTTAGCTTTAAAGACTTTTTGGTTGTCTTCTTCATGGATTATTAGTTTTTTGGGGGAAGTAGTGGTGAATTCTTTTTTTAAGAAACTATCCTTTTACCAGTAGAAGTAATTTGAAATTTGTTATATCTTCTATTTTTATTCTTAAATATGTACCTCTTTGTTCACTGAATAGTTGAATGAAACCTTATTTTTATTGTGAAATTTCTTTTTACTATTCTATACTTTTCAGATTTTCTATATCAAGAAATTGTTCCTGAGTCTCTATCGAATAGGTAACTCCTAGAGTACCAGGACAAAAGTAGAGATTAGTAGCAGTTAAACTCTTTGTGATGTTAGTATTGTTCTTCAGTAGTTTCCAAATGTTGAGTGATTAACACCTCCTTTGTGATATTTTCTGTGATATTCTGTCTTCCCCTAAAACTGAGTTTAAATGAAAAATTATCAAGAATTATGGGGCACCTGGGTGGCTCAGTCCTTAAGCGTCTGCCTTCAGCTCAGGTCATGATCCCCGGGTCCTGGGATCGAGTCCTGCATCGGGCTCCCTGCTCAGCGGGAAGCCTGCTTCTCCGTCTCTCACTCCCCTTACTTGTGTTCCTTCTCTCACTGTGTCTTTCTCCGTCAAATAAATAAATAAAATCTTAAAAAAAAAAAGAATTATTTATGTACCTCACTCTAAACAAACTCAGACTTTCCATTAAATGCTTCATTGAAGCATAAGTTTGCTGTTGGAGTTTCTCAAGGACATATTCCCTTATGGAGGTGTTGTTTCAAGGAGACTTGATGATCATGCCTTGTAAGTCAGGAGGATAGCTGCTTCTGTTCCTATTTGATTAGCGGCCTTTTTCCAGAATATTGAATACATGGTGTGGAAGATCACAAATTATAAAAAGGGAATTCAAGATTTCATTCGGTATAGTTCTCTGCTTTATGAAGGTAAGATATTATCACTCATTTTATGATTAAAACTCATGTGGCCTGGAGATGGTAAGAGATACCTAAGTATAGGTGGTGGTTGATTTAATATCAAGCTGGATTTTCAGCAGAATGTGCATCATTCTAACCAGATGAGACTGTTGACCTGAAGAAAGCTTTTTCTTCTAGATTTCTCCTTGCAAAGGAAACAGCATTGCGTTCTTTTGGACATAGTATGATTCTTTGTCACTTCTTAAGTGAAGACAGTTTTGAAGATACTAATGTAATCAAAGAGCTTTGATGGTATTGTTTGACAAAATGTATTTCCAGATCCCATTTTTGGTCAATAGTGCTGATGTAATATAAGCATGCGTATTTTTTTGTTAGATTGTTTTTATTTTTCATTTTGGCTTCCTACATTTTAAAATACTGGCAGCTTTCTCCCCCCTCTGCGCATGTATGTAGGAGTGTGTGTGTATGTGTGAGAGAGAGTGTATGTGTGTACACCATCTTCATTACCATTTGATGAAGGAAACACATGTTGTCAAGTAAACATATAAGCATATTATTTCAAACTAAGAAGAGTTTAATATAGGAAAAATGGATGATCCTATGAGGAGTATAATGGGGAGGACCTGATTAATTTTGATAGATGAAGGAAGGCATCTCAAAAGTTGAACCTCTTGCTTTATCTTATCTTGAACATTTTTTTCATGTTCATACACATTTGTTAAATCATGTTAAATTATAGCATGATATTCTGTTTCATGTGTATACCATAATTTGTTAAGCCAGTCACCCATTGATGACATTTAAGTTATTTTTAGATTTTTTTCATTCAAAACAGGGCTACTCTGAACATCTTTTTGCAGATACCTTTGTACATTTGTCCACCTAGATTCTTAGGAAAACATGAAGAATTAGAATTGTTGGGTCAAAGGGTAGGATCCATCTTCAATAATAATAGTAACCCCTTGCGTTTAACATACTACTTGTCTATAAAGCCCTTTAATGTATATTATTACCTCATTTGAATTTCAGAACAGTTCTGTGGGGTAAAATGAAGATATTTTCCTTATTTTTTTTGATGAGGAAACTGGACTGGCATGCAAGGTAACTTGCACAGGTAGAACTAGGAGATAAGACAAGTCCCTGGGATTTGTTTCTCTGGGATCAGCAAACAGCCCTTAGTAATAATATTTTTTTTTTTTTGAAGATTTTATTTATTTATTTGACAGAGAGAGACACAGCGAAAGAGGGAACACAAGCAGGGGGAGTGGGAGAGGGAGAAGCAGGCTTCCCGCCGAGCATGGAGCCCGATGCTGTGCTGGATCCCAGGGCCCTGGGACCATGACCTGAGCTGAAGGCAGATGCTTAACGACTGAGCCACTCAGGCGCCCCTGCCCTTAGTAATAATTTACTTAAAAAGTAAGACTTAGTGACTGTAACCTGAAATTTATGTGTTAGTACTCTCCTTTTCTGCTCTGCCAAATGTCTGAAACGTGTGGTCTGCATCTGCTGCTTTAATGCTTTCCCACCAGTGCTTTTTCAACTTTTGCAATTTGCTTCCTCAATTTGCTTCCTTTTTCACTAGTTATTGATACTGCTTTCTTAAAGGTAATTAGTAACCAAATTTTCTGAACTTATACTATGTACGTAGAACATGCTTCTCTACCATAGAGGAGCTTATGGTGTATTTGGAAAAATATGTGTGTAATGAAATGGTAAATTAAACAAGTCAGTAAGATGTTATAAACATGGCTGTATTTGTCAGATGACAGTATACAGATTAAATTATTTAAATTCACAGAAGAGATTACAATAGGTTATTGTAGAAATGTTATAGATTCACAGTATATACTTATTCATTAACTTTGACATACATTCAAGGAGATACAGGGATTCCATAACTTAGTATAAGTGAAATTCCTTATGTTTTATCTAAGTAATTTCTTATAAGAGAATATATTTGGTTTGGTAGATAATTTTGTTATTAGTGTTACTACATACATTTCAGGGGAAAAGTGTTGTGGGTTTTCTATTTAGTTTTATGACATTGGATAAAAACGTTTCTGTGTGGTATTTATTTCATTATGTTTCTTTATTATAGGAAGTATTTTTGATAGTCTTTTGAAAACACTATATAAACACCATTTGTGGAGGCCACGTGATGAGAGCTTCGGAGCCATTTGAAATGGGCATTTTTAAATTATAAATAAAATTATAAATAAAAAAATAATTATTTATTTATTTTTAAAGATTGTATTTATTTATTTATTTATTTATCCATGAGAGACAGAGGCAGAAGCAAGCTCCCCACGGAGCAGGGAGCCTGATGCAGGACTCGATCCTAGGACCCTGGGATCATGACCTGAGTGGAAGGCAGACGCTTAATGACTGAGCCACCCAGACGCCCAAAGAATGTAATTTTAGTCTCAATGTATTTTGATAAAGCAACTGATTTTCCTTTATTCTTATTTTGATTAATTAGACAAGGACAATTAGGATTCTCTTTTAGGACCTGTAAAGAACCTTTCTTTTTATGTAATAAGAGACTAGAGGGTAAAATGTAAGTTTGTCTTGGTATTAGAGGAAATGTAAATTTTGAGGTTTTTAATTTCGATTACCATAATTTTGTGTGGGAGTATATATATCTTCAATATGAATAAAAGGAAAAAAAGTGATCTTCAGATTTCATAAAAACTCTGGATGACATATTGTTGTTAATAGTGAATCTGCTAGGATTGGTTTCTATAGTCTTTGTTGGTAACAGTCAATGCACAGAAGTTACAATTTAAAATTTAGACTTCTAGCCTGGCTCTAAAACCATTTGGTGTTCTTAATATTATCATTTTAACATGTTATTCAGTCAGTTATCCTCTGGAAGGCTTGTTACTTTCCTGGAAATAGTACTATAAGCCAAAAAGAAATATTTGAATCTCATTTTTCTATAGAACCATTGCTTATTAGGGAGGTTCCTAAAAGCTCAAATTTTAATATTTTTATGGAATTTATCACAAATATATTTAATCCATTTAAAGAAAAAAACAATATATAAAATGTATATTGTATATATATAATGTATAAAACTTATATATTATATATGTATTATATACATATAATGTATAACATATAAATATATAATATATACTTATAAAATATACATAAGTATGTAAATATAAATATTACATATTATATATTATTAAAATTTATTATTGTATATATACAATGTATAAAATTTATGTATAAATAATTAAATAGAATTACATGGTGGTAATCTAACAATGTAAGGTTAAAATGCCATAGTGTATGTTATATAGTTGTAATTTTCTTAGTAAGTCATGCCTTATTTCTTTATTTCTTTATTCATTCATTGGCAAAAAGTGGATGGTGGGATGTGAACTATAAGAGGACAGGGACTTTGTAATTTTAGAGTATTTATATTCCTAGTGTAGGTACTCATTAAATACTGAATGAATGGCTGAATACTTTGAGCACGATCATATACATCTGAAGGTATTTTTTAATGAAATTGACATTTTTTAGAAGACTTTTATTTATTTATTTAAGATTTTATTTATTTGACAGAGAGAGACACAGCGAGAGAGGGAACACAAGCAGGGGGAGTGGGAGAGGGAGAAGCAGGCTTCCCACAGAGCAGGGAGCCTGATGCTGCCAGATCCCAGGACTCTGGGATCATGACCTGAACCAAAGGCAGACGCTTAATGACTGAGCCACCCAGGCGCCCCTTGAGAAGACTTTTAGAGAGACTTAGGCACAATTGATTGCTTTGTATGAAGTTGATCTAGGGGTGTTTAATATCATTAATCTCATTGTCAGTTTATTTGTGGCAGGTATACTTACTGGACACAAAGTTATGTTTGTGTTTTTAAAATTGAAGTTGAAGCCCCTATTATTAGAATAGCCAAGTAACGTGTTTCTTTTATTCTTTAAACAAACATTCAAGTATCAGTAGGAATTTAATATTCACTTATTAAGTACCAGTATGTGTTTCATTTTGGTAAATAGCTTGGGTGTTAATGGTAGAGTGTAGCAAGCGTGAGGTCCTGTCCTGTGGGATGAAGGCCCCCTACTCCACATGTTCACAGGAACACTTGAATGTGGATGATCATAGCATTATTCATGACTGCCAAAAGCTGGAAACAAAATATCTGTAAGCTGCTGAATGAATGGACAAGCAAAATGTAGTATGTTCATGTAGTGGAATGCTCTCCAGCAATAAAAATAAACAAACCACTCATACATATAACAAAGTGGATGAACAACAAACACATTAAATAGGGTCAGATACATAACAGTACATATTGTATAATTCCATTATGTGAAATTTATTTTAAAAAAGGCAGAACTATAGAAATTAGAAAGCAGGTCAATGGTAGGCGAGGGATGGGAATGGAGATTAACTACAAATGGGCATGAAGGAATTTTTGGGGTGATAGAAGTGTCCCAAAATTGGATTGTGGTAAAGGTTATGCAACTGTGTAAATTTACTGAAGCTCATTGAACCGTACCCTTAAAATGGGTGAATTTTTTAGTTTTTTTTTTTAAACATTTTATTTATTTATTTGACAGAGACATACAATGAGAGCAGGAACACAAGCAGGGGGAGTGGGAGAGGGAGAAGCAGGCTTCCCGTTGAGCAGGGAGCTCGATGCGGGGCTCGGATCCCAGGACCCTGGGATCATGACCTGAGCTGAAGGCAGACGCTTAAAGACTGAGCCACCCAGGCGCCCCTTTAGTATGTAAATTATACCCCAGTAAAACTGTTAAAAAAATTGTCTGTTGCTGTTTACTGCAGTAAGATAAGAAGAGTCTGAACATGTGACAGGTGCTAAAAAGAGCTAAAGGTGGAATGAATGAATATTAAACAATTAGGCCTTCAAAACTTGAAATAAACCAGTAAGGGGTTAGGAATGGGGAGTGTAGCCGGTTGGAAAAATTACCTCCTCCTTTCTCCTGGAGCTGCCAAAACGAGATTCAGCTATCCTCCCAGCCTCTCATCCCTTACTTCCTTTGAGAATCACTTTTCTGTATGATGTACTTGCCTTACACAGTAAGATTCTTTGAAATAGATGTACAATATCTTCTGCTTCTAGTACTATAGGGAAGAATGGAATATATTAACAATAAAACTTGGGATCAACTTCAAAAAAATGGGCTTTATATTTATTATAATTAATGCTGTTAATTATGGTACTGTTCATTTCTTTTCCCTCCAAAGTATCTATTGAATGTTTATTTCATGCCTGACTCTATCCTAAAATACCAGATTACAATTTGGAAGTCAAAAGATTTAGGAAATCACCGATATTTTCTGCATTTTTAAAGGTTTTTAGAATATTGCTCTGTTATCATATATTATGTGTTATCACACAGTAAATGTCCTGTTTTAACTTTTAGAAGTATGCTTAAGAGCAATAATTTTAATTTTCAAAATTCTCTGTAGTTTTTAATATTGCTCTCTCACCTAAAAAGTGATGATTTCATGAATAAGGTGTAACTTTAGTATGTATTAGATGCTTCTTAATTTCTGGCACTACTAAGGATAGAAAGTGAAGTAATTATCTTTTATTTTAAATTCATAACACTTAAAAAAGAAGTAACAGATGTATATAGTTGTAAGAGTCTGCTAGTACTAAGTGGCTTATAAAGAATAACATTCCTCTGCCTCATCTCTCCCCTTCCAGTTTCTACTTCCTAGTGGCTACCACTTCCAGTAATTTAACAGTTCGTTGGCTGTTCGCTTTATTTCCTTTTTTTTTTTAGTTTTTACTTATTTAAGTAATCTCTACACCCAACATGGGGCTTGACCTCACGACCCTGAGATCAAGAGTTGCATGCTTTAACGACTGAGCCAGCCAGGCACCTGTGCTTTCATATTTCTAAATAAGAAGCTTATTCTGGGGAGCACTGGGTGGCTCAGTTGGTTAAGCATCTGACTCTTAATTTCCACTCGGGTCATGATCTCAGGGTCATGAGATCAAGCCCTGTGTCAGGCTCTATGCTCAGCATGGAGTCTGCTTGAGATTCTCCTTCTGCACTTCCCTCTGTTCTCTCTCTTTATCCAAATAAATAAAATCTTTAAAAAATTTTTTAAAAATAAGAAGCTTATGCTATTTATTATCTGTTGATTTCCTGTTATGGAAGATGAAGACTTGACTGTGTATATGCTTGACTAACAGCAGATTAATCATATGCCGGAAATGAAAAATTTTTAAAAATACACATAAATATAGATATTTCCCAAAGGAATGAGGCTTTTAAATAATGTATTTTCTAGTACTTTGTATTATTAGTCTCCCACAATAAGGAACTAATATTTTATTCTCATTTTTGAGTATTTTGTGGTACATTAGATTATTGCCTCGATTTCTGGATGAGGCTTATTACTTTTTAAAAAATAAGCTTTATTTGGATATAATTTTTTTTTTTAAAGATTTTATTTATTTGACAGAGAGAGACACGGTGAGAGAGGGAACACAAGCAGGGGGAGAGGGAGAGGGAGAAGCAGGCTTGCCGCTGAGCAGGGAGCCCGATGTGGGGCTCGATCCCAGGACCCTGGGATCATGACCTGAGCCAAAGGCAGATGCTTAACCACCTGAGCCACCCAGGCTCCCCTGGATATAATTTCCATACAATAAAATTCCCCAATTTTTAGCGTATGAGTCAATGACTTGACATATGTATACAGTCACGCAACCTCCAGCAAAATTATGATATAGAACATGTTTATCACCTCAAAACATTGCTTCATGCCTCTTTACAGTCAGTTTCCTATCTCTGCCTCTTGGCCCTCGCAGCTTCTCATCTGTTTTCTGTCACTGCAGTTTTGCCATTTCTAGAGTTTCATATAAATGGAATCATGTATATACTCTTTTTGCATCAAACTCCTTTCACTTAGCATAGTGTTTTTTGAGATTCATGTTTTTCTATGTTTCAGTAGTTCAGTTTTTTATATTACTGAGTAATAATCCATTGTATGGATCTATCACAATTTGTTTATCCATTCACCAGTTGTTAGACATTAGGTTGCATATAGTTTTTAGCTATTACAAGTAAAGATGCCTTTACTTTCATGGACAGGTCTTTTGTGTTTTCATATTTTTAGATAAATACCTAGGAGTGGAATTGCTAAGCAATATAACAAATATATATTTAACTTTATAAAGAAATTGTCAAACCATTTCCCAAAGTGTCTGTACCATTTTACATTCTGACTAGCAGTGTAAGAGACTTCCATAGCTCCACAACCTGGATAGCACTTGGTATTGTCAGTCTTTTAAATTTTAGCCATTCTAGTGAGTATGGCATGATAACTTGTGGTTTAGATTGCATTTTCCTTATAACTAATGATCTTGAGCATCTTTTTATGGACTTGTTTGCTATTGATGTATCTTCTTGGGTGGAGTATCTAATTACATTTTTTGACTTTTTTCTTTTGAGTTGTTTGTTTTCTTGTTGAGCTGTAAAGAGTTCTTTGTAAAGTCTAGGAGCATCTGGATGGCTTACTCGGCTAAGCATCGGATTCTTGGTTTCAGTTCAGGTCATGCCAAGGTCTTGGTTTCAGCTCAGGTCATCTCAAGGGGCTCAATCAGCAGAGAGTATGCTGGGAGTCTGCTTGAGATTCCCTCTCCCTCTGCTCTTCCCTCCCCCAAATAAATAATAAAATCTAAAAAAAGAGACTGTTATCCAAAATATACAAAGACTTTAAAAAAGAGTTCTTTGTAAATTCTGGATACAAATTCTTTATTACATATTTGTTTTGCAGATGTTTTCTTCTACTTAGTGGTTTGCCCTTATTTTCCTAACAGTGTCTTTTGAAGAATCAAAGTTACATATTTTGATGAAGTTCAGTTTGTTTGTGTTTTATTATTCATGCTTCTAATGTCCTAAAAAAATCTTTGCATAATCCAAAATCATGAAAAATTTTCTCTTTTCTCCTAGTAGTCTTATAGTTTTAGGTTTCATATTTAGATCTAAGTTTCATATAGAGTTAATTTTTGTAGAAGGTGTGAGGCAAAGACTAAAGTTCATTTTTTGGCAAATATACTTTTTTTTTTTTTTTTGAAAGATTCTACTTTCTCCATTGAACTACCTTAGGATCTTTGTAAAAAATCAGTTGACCACATATGTGTGAATCTATGATTGGTCCATTGATCAGAATATTTATTTTTATTCCAAAACCACAATGTCTTCATTACTATAGGTTTTGTTTTTGTTTTTTTTAAAAGATTTTATTTATTTGACAGAGACACAGCGAGAGAGGGAACACAAGCAGGGGGAGTGGGAGAGGGAGAAGCAGGCTTCCCGCCAAGCAGGGAGCTCGAT
This sequence comes from Mirounga leonina, assembly GCF_011800145.1. Taxonomy (NCBI): domain Eukaryota; kingdom Metazoa; phylum Chordata; class Mammalia; order Carnivora; family Phocidae; genus Mirounga; species Mirounga leonina. Next base: position 34,532,729 of record NW_023270265.1, read on the forward strand.
GTGGGGCTCGATCCCAGGACCCTGTGATCATGACCTGAGCCGAAGGCAGACGCTCAACGACTGAGCCACCCAGGCGCCCCCATTACTGTAGGTTTTTAAGATTTTATTTATTTGAGAAAGAACGAGAGAGAGAGCATACGAGTTGGGGGGAGGGGCAGAGGGAGAGGAAGAAGCAGACTCCCTGCTGAGTAGGAAGCCAGATGCCAGCTCAGTCCCAGGACCCGGAGACCATGACCAGAGCCAAAGGTAGACACCTAACTGACTGAGCCACCCGGGCACCCTACTGTAGTTGTTTTTTTTGTTTTGTTTTAATAAGTCATGAAATCAGGTGTGTAAGTCTTCCAGGGTCGTTCTTCTTTTTCGGAAGTTCCTTTGACTATTCTAGGTCTTTTGCAATTTAATATACATTATAGAATCTGCCTGTCAATTCCTACAATAAAACCTATTAGACTTTTGTGCTCAATATCGCTCAGCATCAGGGAAATCCAAATCAAAACCTCAATGAGATACCACCTCGCACCAGTCAGAATGGCTAAAATTAACAAGTCAGGAAACGACAGATGTTGGCGGGGATGCGGAGAAAGGGGAACCCTCCTACACTGTTGGTGGGAATGCAAGCTGGTGCAGCCACTCTGGAAAACAGTATGGAGGTTCCTCAAAAAGTTGAAAATAGAGCTACCCTATGATCCAGCAATTGCACTACTGGGTATTTACCCCAAAGATACAAAAGTAGGGATCCGAAGGGGTACGTGCACCCCGATGTTTATAGCAGCAATGTCCACAATAGCCAAACTGTGGAAAGAGCCAAGATGTCCATCGACAGATGAATGGATAAAGAAGATGTGGTATATATATATATATATATATACACACACACACACACACACACACACAATGGAATATTATGCAGCCATCAAAAGGAATGAGATCTTGCCATTTGCAACGACGTGGATGGAACTGGAGGGTATTATGTTGAGTGAAATTAGTCAAAAAGAGAAAGACATGTATCATATGATCTCACTGATATGAGGAATTCTTAATCGCAGGAAACAAACTGAGGGTTGCTGGAGTGGGGGGTGGGGTGGGAGGGATGGGGTGACTGGGTGATAGACACTGGGGAGGGTATGTGCTCTGGTAAGCGCTGTGAATTGTGCAAGACTATTGAATCTCAGATCTGTACCTCTGAAACAAATAATGCAATATATGTTAAGAAAAAAAAAAAAGAAGAAGAAGAAGGTAGCGGGAGGGGAAGAATGAAGCGGGGGAAATCGGAGGGGTAGACGAACCATGAGAGATGATGGACTCTGAAAAACAAACAGGGTTCTAGAGGGGAGGGGGTGGGAGGATGGGTTAGTCTGGTGGTGGGTATTGAGGAGGGCACATTCTGCATGGAGCACTGGGTGTTGTGCACAAACAATGAATCATGGAACACTTCATCTAAAACTAATGATGTAATGTATGGGGATTAACATAAGAATAAAAAAAACCTATTAGACTTTTGATGGGGATTGCATTGAATCTCTAGATTAATTTAGAGAGGCCTCACACATCAGAACAATACTGAATTTTCTGATTTATGAACATGGTATGTCTCTCCATTTACTCAATTATTTAGATGTTTTCATACTTCAGCAATATTTTGTAGTTTTTCAGAATGTGAGTAATGTACATATTTTGTTAAATTTATCCTTAGGTATTTATTATTCTTTGATGCTATTGTGAATGGCAATTGAATTTGGTATATTAGTTCTAATAATTTGTATATTGCTTAGTATTTTCTAAATAGATAATAAATGATATTGTCTGCAGTACAGATATTTTTACTTCTTCCTTTCCATTCTGTATGATGTTTCTTTTTTCTGCTTTATTTTATTGGTGAGGACCCCTAATACGATGCTGAATAGAAGTGGTGAGAGTGAACATTCTTTTTTGTTCCTAATCTTGAGAAAACTTGCATTCTTTCACCATTGAGTATGATAACTGTACTTTTTGTAGATGCCTTTTCACAGGTTCGGGAAATTCTTTCCTAATTTACTGAGGTTTTTTTTTTTTTTAAGATTTTATTTATTTATTTGACAGAGAGAGACGCAGCGAGAGAGGGAACACAAGCAGGGGGAGTGGGAGACGGAGAAGCGGGCTTCCCGCCGAGCAGGGAGCCTGATGTGGGGCTCGATCCCAGGACCCCGGGATCATGACCTGAGCCGAAGGCAGACACGCTCAACGACTGAGCCACCCAGGCGCCCCTGTTTTTTTTTTTTTTATCATGAATAGATGTTGAATTTTGTTAAATGATTTTTCTGCATTTATGGAGATTATATTTTATTTTTCAAATTATTCTGTTAATGTCCGCTACATTGATTGGTATTTTTGTTTAATCTTAAGTCAATCTTGCATTCCTGGAATGAACTCGGTTTGGTCATGTGTATTTTGTAATACACCAACCACCCATCGTTAGTGCAGTGTCCACAGGTTTAAGGGTGCAGTTCTCAGCGTGACTGCCCTCACTACAGATGCGAGCTGTACTAACTGGCTACAAATCTGGGGGTCCTTAATCCCCTCAGGTTTGGTAATTCACTAGAACTACGCACAGAACTCAGGAAAGCACTATACTTATGACTACAAATTTTATTGTAAATAATATAAATCGGGACCAGCCAAATGAAGAGAAATATAGGGCAAGGTCTGGGAGAGTTGGGAACATGGACCTTCTGTGTCCTTTCCCTGTGGAATCAAGATGCTTTACCTTCCTGACACATTGATGTGTTGACCAACTAGGAAGCTCACCTGAGCCTCAGATTCCAGAGTTTTTATTTCAAAATCATTGTAGTCATAATTGAGTGAATCACTGGCCACATGATTGAACTCAGTCTCTAGTGACCGTTCTCTCCCTGGAGGTTAGGAAGTCAGGTGATACCAGTGGCCCAAAGCCCCAACCCTCTAACCACACAGTTTGTCTTTCTGTTGTGACCAGCCCTCAGTTCAAGTCATCTCTTTAGCATAAACTCAGGTGGTGGTCCAGGGCCCACCGTGAATAATGTAGACACTCCTATATCTTTGGAAATTCCAAGGTTCCACGAAGTTGGGACAAAGACCAAAATTTTAATTATAAGACTGATTCTTTGTATTTGCTGTTGGCTTCAATTTGCTAGTAGTTCGTTAAGGATTCTTGTGTCATGAAGGATAGTGATCTGTTCTTTTATTTTGTTTTGTTTTTTCCCAATGTAATTTCTTTGGTTTCACTACCAAGATAATACTGGCCTCAAAATGAGTTGGGAAATGTTCCCTCTTTCTTTATTTTTTGAAAGATTTTATGTAGGATTGGTATTATTTATTCCTTAAATGCTTAATAACACTTGCCAATGAAAACTTCTGGGCCTGGAGTTTTCTTGTGGGAAGGTTTCTGATTATGAATTCAATATCTTTAATAGTTGCAGGAGTATTCAGGGTTTCTAATTCTTCTTGAGTCAGTTTTAATAATTTGTATTCTTTCAAGAAATTTGTCCATTTCATCTAAGTTGTTTGAATTTGACATAAAGTTGTTCATAATATTCTCTTATCATCCTTGTAATATTTGTAGGATCTATAGGGATGTGCACTCTTTCATCCTGATACGATTTTTTTGTATTAGTAATTTCTGTCTTTTTTTTCTTCATCACTCTTAGAAATTTATCAATTTTACTGACTTTTTTAAAGTTAACTTTTGGTTTTATTGATAGTCTCTATTGTTTCCTATTTCTTATTTTGTTCATTCCTGTTCTTGGCTTTATTATTTCTTTCCTCTACTTCAGAGTTTCTCAGCCTCGGCACTATTGACAATCTTGACCATAATTCTGTTTTGAGCATCACAGGATGTTTAGCAGCATCCTTTACCTCTCCTCACAAAATGCCAGTAGATTTCCTAGTTGTAATAGCAGAAAATGTCTCCAGACATTGCCAAATATCTGCTGATGAGCAAAATAGCCCACAGTTGAGAACCATTGCTTATCTTCTTTCAGTTTAGTTTGATTCTTTTTCTACCTTCTAAAAGTGAAATCTCAGAGCATTGATTTTAGACTCCACCACCAACATAAGGATTTAATGGATTTTTTTTAAAGATTTTTTTTTTTTTTATTTGAGAGAGAGAGAATGAGATAGAGAGAGCATGAGAGGGAGGAGGGTCAGAGGGAGAAGCAGACTCCCTGCCGAGCAGGGAGCCTGATGCGGGACTCGATCCCGGGACTCCAGGATCATGACCTGAGCTGAAGGCAGACGCTTAATGACTGAGCCACCCAGGCACCCAATAAATAAGTCTTTTTTTTTTTTTTTAAAGATTTTATTCATTTGAGAGAGATAGTGAGAGAGAGAAAGAGCACAAGAGGGGGGAGCGGGAGATGGAGAAGCAGACTCCCCGCTGAGCAGGGAGCCCGATGCGGGACTCGATCCCGGGACTCCAGGATCACGACCTGAGCCGAAGGCAGCTGCTTAACCGACTGAGCCACCCAGGCGCCCCATCATAAGGATTTAAAGCTAAACATTTCTCTTGAAGCACTGCTTTAGCTGCATTGAACAAATTTTGATATGTTGCATTTTCTTTATCATCCTTCTGAAGATATTTTCTGATTTCTTTGTGATTCGTTCTTTAACCTGTGACTTCTTACTTCCTTCCTCTATTTCTTTGGGTCTAACTTGCTCTTCTTTTCGTAGCTTCTTAAGGTGAAAGACCATTGATTTTGAACCTTTCTTTTTTTTCTAATAGAATTTAAAGCTAAACATTACTGTTATGAGCATTGCTTTAGCTACATCCAACAAATTTTGATATGTTGTGTTTTTATTATTCAGAATATTTTCTAATTTCTCTGCATTTTGTTTTTTGATTTGTGGCTTACCTTCCAAATATTGCTGTTTTTCTAGATATCTTAATTATTTTTGATTTCTAATTTAATTCCATTGTGCTTAGAGAACTTTGTGTAATTTTAGTAGTTATAAACTTATTGAAAATTATGCTTTACAAAGTGTATAACTTGCATGTTTATGTAGTGAGCCAAAAGATTTATCAGAGGCTTAAATTAGGTTGTTTGGTATATTTGAAATAAGAATTGTTTTTTTACTGAATTCAGTTCATATGTAATTAAAATTTTTTCCCCTGTTTATTGAAAATGTACATACAGGGGCACCTGGGTGGCTCAGTTGTTAAGCGTCTGCCTTCGGCCTGGCTCAGGTCATGATCCCCAGGGTCCTGGGATGGAGCCCCACATCGGGCTCGCTGCTCCACGGGAAGCCTGCTTCTCCCTCTCCCACTCCCTATGCTTGTGTTCCCTCTCTTGCTGTGTCTCTGTCAAAAAAATAAAATCTTTTAAAAAGAAAATGTACATACAGAAAAATACAGATTCTAAGTGTACAGCTGGATGAATTTTCACAAAGGTGAAGAAATAAAATATTACAGACTCTTAGAAACCCTTCCCTTTGACTCTTTCCAGTCACTGTCACCCCCTCCCTGAGGTAACCACTATTCCAACTTTTGATACTGTAAATTAATTTTGCCAGTTTTGAACTTTATATGAATGGAGTTATGCTGTGTGTATTTTTTTGTATCTGCCTTTTTTCATTCAGCATTATGTTAAAATTATGAAGATTCATCCATGTTATTGAATAATAGTTTATTTTCAGTGCTCTGTAGTATTACATTGTATGAGTATTTCACAGTTTATTCATTCATTCCATTATCGATGGACATTTGTTTCCAGTTTTTGGCTAGTATGAAAAGAAATAGCATTGTTTTGTATGTCCTTTGATAACATACATTAGTTTGATATATGCCTATGAGTGGAGATGGAGTCCTAAGGATTGTATATATTCAGCTTCGATATATAAGTTTTAAGGGAAATTTTATTGATTGTAGTTATTGTTATGCATCCTTTTTAGACACTTGCTTTTTCTGTGGCTTTAGTTATTGTGGTGGTTATGTTTTTGTCATTGTTAAGGAAGAAGCAATATGTTTCTTATAAGGCAGTTTTCCTAAAAGCCTGTAATATTCAAGGTTTACTATTTTTAATGGTTTTTATAAAAATGTGTACTTTTGATAGAAGCAAATACACAAAATTACTGTTTTGAAGTAATTACTTCAATAAGGTATGAAGCTGAGCCTGGGTGGCTCAGTTGGTTAAGTGCCTGTCTTCAGCTCAGGTTATGATCTCGGGGTCCTGGGATCAAGCCTCCTATTGGGCTCCCTGCTCAGCAGGGAGTCTGCTTCTCTCTCTCCCTCTGCCCCCACCCCCCACATGTGCATATGCGCTCTCTTTCTCTCTCTCAAATAAAATCTTTAGAAAAAAATAAGCCATGAAGATGAAAAGTATGACATAGGGAATATAGTCAGTAAAATTGTAATAATATTGTTTGGTGACGGGCACCTGGGTGGCTCAGTTGGTTGGGCGACTGCCTTCGGCTCAGGTCATGATCCTGGAGTCCCAGGATCGAGTCCCGCATTGGGCTCCCTGCTCGGCAGGGAGTCTGCTTCTCCCTCTGACCCTCCTCCCTCTCATGCTCTCTGTCTCTCATTCTCTCTCTCTCAAATAAATAAATAAAATCTTTAAAAAAATATATTGTTTGGTGACTACACTTATTGGGTAAGCACTGAGTAATGTATAGAATTGTTGAATCATTATGTTGTATATCTGAAACTAATATAACACTGTATGTTAATTATACTTCAATAAAAATTAATTTAAAAAAGAATTACTTTATTGTCAGCATGATCTTCTATTACAGTGTTTTTCAAACTTTATTGAACAATGTATTATACCACTAGCAGCAAAAAAGTCTATATTCTTGTCAGCCCCCTTCAGGAATATACTTCAGAGATCCCTGCTCTAATGTAGCTGAAATTTTCTGTTTTTCTTGCCCTTTGAGTATATGTAGAGGAAATATAAACTTTAGGATACAATTGGAAGATACTTATTTAGCTTCAGAGAATGTTATTTTCATTGTGTGGAGGGCAGCATTTATTTTACAAAGCAAGTGAAACAAAAATGTTAACAGATTTGGGTTTTGCTCATTAATTCAACAAAGAGAGAGAGGTCTTTTCTTTTGCTGGAAGAGAATATTAATTCTGGGAAGGGGGCTTTTATTTTTCTTCCATGGTGGTACTACTCTTGAACTAAACTGTACTATTTTGTTCAGTTTCAATTCTAGGCTTCATTTCATTGACTGCCACCAAACTACACCCTAAAGAATTAAAAGTTTATGTATTAGAGCTGTGTTGTAGTCCGCGAAAAGTCACAGATCTGGTTGAGATGATGATTCCCATTCAAATAGTGAATTCATCAGCGTGTCTCTCTCTTTTTTTTTTAAAGATTTTATTTATTTATTTGAGAGAGAGAATGAGAGAGAGCACATGAGAGGGGGGAGGGCCAGAGGGAGAAGCAGACTCCCTGCCGAGCAGGGAGCCCGATGCGGGACTCGATCCCGGGACTCCAGGATCATGACCTGAGCTGAAGGCAGCCGCTCAACCAACTGAGCCACCCAGGCGCCCTCAGTGTGTCTCTCTTAAAGGGATATTATTTGGGGAGAAAGATTACCTGTGATTCAATGATAAAATGATAGAAATGTCTTTTCTCTGTCCTTGGAAGTTGTTAAGCATTCAGAGTAAGGGTGTCTGAAAGGCGTACAATTCATTAGTGTTTGCTTTCAGAGGGGCATTTTATTTGGAGAAGAAAAGTGGGCTAACCCAGTGGATTATTAGAACTTCTCAACTTTACAGAGAACCAACTTCCCATAATTGAATGTAGCAATGGTACATTACTGGAAGGGTTTGGCTGGACACACAGGCTCAGAGAAGCAAAGAGCTTGTTTCCGAGTGTGCTAGTATGTGATACTCATTTATTGTCCGCACTATTTGGATCATTTTTTTCTTTGTGTCTATATCATCAGTCGTCTTTCTCTCTGTCATACCCTAAACCTTGTACTGTTTTCACAGCTGACTAAATGACCAAAACACTTATCTTTTCTTTCAGTTTCTTTTTTCATCATTATGGTGGTTTATTTCCAGGCTAATTTCAAGTGTTATTGAGAATTTATCAATTTATTGATCCATGTAGTATACTTGATTGTTTTAGATAGTATATTTTTAGTTTTGTTAAAAATAATACAAGTAGGGGCGCCTGGGTGGCTCAGTCGTTAAGCGTCTGCCTTCGGCTCAGGTCATGATCCCAGGGTCCTGGGATCGAGCCCCACGTTGGGCTCCCTGCTCAGCCGGGAGTCTGCTTCTCCCTCTCCCACTTGCCCTGCTTGTGTTCCCTCTCTTGCTATCTCTCTCTGTCAAATAAATAAAGAAATATCTTTAAAAAAAGAATAAAAAAAATAAAAAGAGTAGTTGGAATGGCTAACATTTACTGAATGTTTTATGTGTTAGATGCTTTTACATATTTTTCTCTAATTCTTACAGTAATCCAGCCAAGCCACGTTATTATTCCAGTTTTACAAATAAAGACACTGTTAATCAGAGAAGTTAAATAATTTGTTTAAAGTTACACAGCTAGGGGCGCCTGGGTGGCTCAGTCGTTAGGCATCTGCCTTCAGCGCAGGTCATGATCCCAGGGTCCTGGGATCGAGCCCTAATCGGGCTCCCTGCTCCTTGGGAAGCTTGCTTCTCCCTCTCCCACTCCCCCTGCTAGTTTCCCCTCTCTCGCTGTGTCTCTCTCTGTCAATAAGTAAAAAAATCTTAAAAAATAATAATAATAAAGTTACACAGCTAATGTGAGTGATAGAGTTAATAGACTCAGGACTTTTTCCCTCTAACACCACAGATCTTTATGACCTATATATTGTTGTTCTCTGGTTTTGCTTTGGACTTCACACCTCTGCTCATTTTATTTTATTTCTTTTTCTTCCAAGTTTTTATCTAAATTTCAGTTAGTTAACATACAGTGTAAGTTTCAGGTGTAGGATTTAATGATTCATTACTTACATCTAACACCCCAAGTGCTCATCACAAGTACCCTCCTTAATACCCATCACCCATTTAACTCGTCACCCTGCCCACCTACCCTCCAGCAACCCTCAGTTTGTTCTGTATAGTTAAGAGTCTGTTTTATGGTTTGCCTCTCTCTCTTCCCTCCCCCATGTTCATCTGTTTTGTTTCTTAAATTCCACATCTAAGAGTGAAATTATGTGGTATCTGCTTTTCTTTGACGGACTTATTTCTTTTAGCATAATACTCTCTAGGTCCATTCACATCATTGCAAATGGAAAGATTTCAATCTTTTTTTTATTGCTGAGTAACATTCCATTGTATACATATACCACAACTTCTTTATCCATTCATCAGTCGATGGACATTTGGGCTCTTTCTATAATTTAGCTATTGTTGATAATGCTGCTGTAAACATCGGGGTGCATGTGCCCCTTGGAATCAGTATTTTTGTATCCTTTCGGTAAATACCCAGTAGTGCAGTTGCTGGATCATAGGATAGTTCTGTTTTTAACTTTTTGAGGAACCTCCATACTGTTTCCCAGAGTGGCTGCACCAGCTTGCATTCCCACCAACAATGTAAGAGGGTTCCCCTTTCTCTTGCCAAGATCTTTTGTTTCATGTGCTGTTAATTTTAGCCATTCTGACTGGTGTGAGGTGATATCTCATTGTAGTTTTGATTTGTATTTCCTTGATGATGAGTGATGTTGAGCATCTTTTCATGTGTCTGCTGGCCATCAATATGTCTTCTTTGGAAAAATGTTTATGTCTTCTGCCCATTTTTTTTTTAATTTTTTTTATTCTTATGTTAATCCCCATACATTACATCATTAATTTTAGATGAAGTGTTCCATGATTCATTGTTTGTGCATAACACCCAGTGCTCCATGCAGAATGTGCCCTCCTCAATACCCACCACCAGGCTAACCCATCCTCCCACGCCCCTCCCCTCTAGAACCCTGTTTGTTTTTCAGAGTCCATCGTCTCTCATGGTTCGTCTACCCCTCCGATTTCCCCCGCTTCATTCTTCCCCTCCCGCTACCTTCTTCTTCTTCTTTTTTTTTTTCTTAACATATATTGCATTATTTGTTTCAGAGGTACAGATCTGAGATTCAACAGTCTTGCACAATTCACAGCGCTTACCAGAGCACATATCCTCCCCAGTGTCTATCACCCAGTCACCCCATCCCTCCCACCCCACCCCCCACTCCAGCAACCCTCAGTTTGTTTCCTGAGATTAAGAATTCCTCATATCAGTGAGGTCATATGATACATGTCTTTCTCTTTTTGACTAATTTCACTCAACATAATACCCTCCAGTTCCATCCACGTCGTTGCAAATGGCAAGATCTCATTCCTTTTGATGGCTGCATAATATTCCATTGTATATATATACCACATCTTCTTTATCCATTCATCTGTCGATGGACATCTTGGCTCTTTCCACAGTTTGGCTATTGTGGACATTGCTGCTATAAACATTGGGGTGCACGTACCCCTTCAGATCCCTACTTTTGTATCTTTGGGGTAAATACCCAATAGTGCAATTGCTGGATCATAGGGTAGCTCTATTTTCAACTTTTTGAGGAACCTCCATACAGTTTTCCAGAGTGGCTGCACCAGCTTGCATTCCCACCAACAGTGTAGGAGGGTTCCCCTTTCTCCGCATCCCCGCCAACATCTGTCATTTCCTGACTTGTTAATTTTAGCCATTCTGACTGGTGTGAGGTGATATCTCATTGTAGTTTTGATTTGTATTTCCTTGATGATGAGTGATGTTGAGCATCTTTTCATGTGTCTGCTGGCCATCAGTATGTCTTCTTTGGAAAAATGTTCATGTCTTCTGCCCATTTTTTTAACTAGATTGTTTTTTGGGTATTGAGTTTTAGAAGTTCTTTATATATTTTGGATACTAACCCTTTATCAGATATGTCATTTGCAAGTATCTTTTCTCATTCCAAAGGTTAACTTTTAGTTTTGTTGATTGTTTCCTTTGCTGTGCAGAAGCTTTTATCCTGATGAAGTCCCAGTAGTTTATTTTTGCTTTTGTTTCCCTTGCTTTGGGAGACATAAGTTGTTACGGCTGATGTCAAAGAGGTTACTGCCTGTGTTCTCTTGTAGGATTTTGATGTTTTCTTGTCTCATATTTAGGTCTTTCATCCATTTTGAATTTATTTTTGTGCATGGGGTAAGAAAATGATCCAGTTTCATTCTTTCGCATGTTGCTGTCCAGTTTTCCCAACACCATTTGTGCTAAGGTCTGTCTTTTTTCCATTGGATATTCTTTCCTGCTTTGTTGGAAAATTAGTTGACCATATAGTTCTGGGCCAGCTATGCTTTTTTACTTATGCTCCCTTCCACTTGGTATGTCCTCCCCCATGTCCAGCCTCTACTAGTAGCAAATAGTCATCATTTAAGATCCATACCAGATGATACCTTTTTCTAAAATTTACCCTGAAAACCACATTTGGAAGTAAATTCTGCCTACTTTAAACTCCCACAATGCTTTGTACCTTTCTTCATATATTTATTTTGCCTTGAAGTATAATTATTTCTATACATGTCTTAAATTTACCAACTGGAGACTGTCTTTGATTCCTTGTAGCCTAAGACAGTCTTAAAGAAACAAAGTATATGTTAACTTAAGATTACAGGCAAAAAAGCTATCAAAATAGAAGTACTACTGATGAATTTTTTAAAAATTGGAAGATCAGGGCGCCTGGGTGGCTCAGTCGTTAAGCGTCTGCCTTTGGCTCAGGTCATGATCCCAGGGTCCTGGGATGGAGCCCCACGTTGGGCTTGCTGCTTAGCGGGAAGCCTGCTTCTCCCTCTCCCACTTGCCCTGCTTGTGTTCCCTCTCTCGCTATGTCTCTGTCAAATAAATAAATAAAATCTTAAAAAAAAAATTGGAAGATCATGGCAATGTGGTAAAGATTAGTACATACATGATCATTTTTGTTTTGTGGTATTTGGAAATGTTGTTAAATGTTACTAGTGGTATAACTAGATATGACATGCATTTCTTGGTTTGGTGGAGAAAAGTTCATAATCTTGGCTATCATTTTATATTTTTTTATAAAGAAGATAAAAGTCTGAGAGAGGTGGGAAGAACTGCCGTTTTAATTTTGTTCACAGCAGTGGGTGACAATAGGCTTAATACAATATTGGAATTCAATAGTTGGTTATCTTTGGGTATATATATTTTGCAGTTATGGCCATATGTGGGATTTCCAAACTGTTTAGGATAAGTTTATGGTAAATAGTCTACCTCTCTCTAAATAGATTGTTTCCATTTATTACTTACTTTATATTCCATTGTTTTTGTTTTACTTGTTCTAAGTTTTCTTAAGATAAAGACAGTTAAACCAAAACTTACTACAAGGTGGTAGGGAATTTCATTATTGAATGCCCATTCAAATTTTGAACAGTATTTTTTGTTTTAAATCTCTTTAAGATATGTCCTTTTCCTCTTCTGATTTGCTGATTTACTTTGACAAACAAAAAAGAACTTAAAACTTTGGTTTTAATTTATTTGGTTGTAATTTATTTATTGGGTTTTGAGCTCTTGAGTCTCTGTTAAACTAAAAGTTCTATGTTTTTATGATTTCTTTCACCTGAATTATACATATCCTTGCTGTTAATTTGGCTGAACTCTTGAAGCATCTTAAGATTTTTTTTTTTCTACCTCTTAAGGGAGAAATGCTTTTATTAAGATAATCTCTTGGGCGCCTGGGTGGCTCAGATGGTTAAGCGTCTGCCTTCGGCTCAGGTCATGATCCCAGGGTCCTGGGATCGAGTCCCGCATCAGGCTCTCTGCTCCTTGGGAGCCTGCTTCTCCCTCTGCCTCTCTGTCTCTCTCTGTCTCTCATGAATAAATAAATAAAATCTTTAAAAAAAAAAAAGATAATCTCTTGAAAATGAACATTAGACTTTTTCATCCTGTGTCACTTGGACCTTATAAAACTGTTAAGAAAGCAAAAAGTGGACAAGATATAGTAACTCAAAGAAGACTTTTGGCTTTTGAACTAAAAAACAGTGGGTAGGGGCACCTGGGTGGCTCAGATGGTTGGGCGTCTGCCTTCGGCTTGGGTCATGATCCCAGGGTCCTAGGATCAAGTCCCGCATCGGGCTCCCTGCTCGGTGGGGAGTCTGCCTCTCCCTCTCCTTCTCCCCCTGCTTGTGCTTTCTCACTCTCTCTGTCAAATAAATAAATAAAATCTTTAAAAAAAAATTGGGTAAAATTTCTACAAATTATGAGACTGACAAAAACACTCCTATTGTTAAAGTTTAGAAAAGTGATTGTTAAATATCCACTGGAATAATAAATCAGATTAAAGTAATCAGTAATGTGATATTCTGAAGACATTTGATATTAACCAGGATATATCAAATGATTAAAGTTTTAGATCTGGTGACAGGAACTTAAATTCTCTTTTATAAAATTCATGTTATTAATGCTAAATTTTTATAAAAGTAATACATGTTCATTTAAGAGAACTCATATAACATAATTCTAATAATAGCTAACTTTAGAGTTTGTTATATTTTGCTGTTCAGTATAAATTTATTTATTCCTCATAACAATCACATCAGGCACGTACTGTTACTTTTCCTATTTTATAGTTGAGGAAACTGAGCACAGAGAAATGAAGGCACTTTTAACTAGGCCACACACTATTTGAACCCAGCACTCTGGCCTTATCGTCTGTGCCCTTAACTACCAGGTAGTTAAGAATTTGGGTTTTGGGGGTGCTTGGGTGGCTCAGTTGTTAAGTGTCTGACTTTGGCTTAGGTCATGATCCCAGGGCCCTGGGATTAAGCCCCACATCAGGCTCCCTGCTCTGTGGTGAATCTGCTTACTACTCTCTTTCTTCCTCTGCCCCTTTCCCTGCTTGTGCTTTCTCTGTCTCTCACATAGATAAATAAAAACTTAAAAAAAAAAAAAAAAAAGAATTTGGGTTTTGGAGTAAGAAAGACCTGGGCTTAAATCATGGTTGCTACTTCTACTCTGGGGACAAGAGCCTATCTCCACCTCTCTGAGGTTCAGTATTCTTACTTATAAAAACAAGGGTCGTTTGGGGGATAAAATGAAATAATATGTTAACTGTGTAGCACACTGTTTAACAGACACTATATTTGTTCAGTAGTTGATAAGTATTATAACAAATACTGATAAGCAAAATGAAAAAAAGTCACAAAAAGAAAATAACCATTGTTAGCATTTTGAGATATATCCCCCCAGTCTTTTAAAGGTGTGTTTCTTGATTTTATTAATGTATCTTCTTTTATTTATATTATTTTCTTCTTTGTATAACTTTGTTATATTTTACACAAAGGTTAGGAAAGCTTGAATTTGTATCACTTAACAGTAAGGCAAGCCTGTCAGCTTCTGTGCTAGCCAAAACTTTTTTCTCCCTATGTTTAGGAGTTACTAAGTGGAGGTAGAAGAGGACATAGAAGTACATTTTTCTTTTTAAACAAAAATGGGATAGTGTTTGAATTAAAAATCTACAAATAGGGCACCTGGGTGGCTCAGTTGGTTAAGCGACTGCCTTCGGCTCAGGTCATGGTCCTGGAGTCCCGGGATCGAGTCCCGCATCGGGCTCCGTGCTCGGCAGGGAGTCTGCTTCTCCCTCTGACCCTCCCCCCTCTCGTGCTCTCTCACTCTCATTCTCTCTCTCTCATATAAATAAAAAAATCTTAAAAAAAAAAATTAAAAATCTACAAATAAACAAAATGTAGGAAACTAGAAGTAGGCAAGAGAACATGTGCTGGTATTAATTTTATTAAAATAACAGTGAACACCAGTGTCAGAAGAGTTAGTTAACTGAAGACACCATATCCGAATGAATAGTTCTAATGAATGTAGACTATTTCTTCTTGATGAGTGAGGTTATAGAAGTCTGACTATATATTGCATTGTTAAAGAAATTCACTAGGTGTGGTATAGCGGTAACTAATCCCCCTTTCCATAGCCTTAGCAACAAGTGGCTAAATGGTCTTTTTTGTTTTCCTTTTAGGTCTACACACAATGAGCTGGAAAAGAATCGGTGAGTCAGTGATGAGTGCAGCTTTCATTTATGTTAAAAAGCAAACTCAGTGTTTTACCTGTGAAAATAATATAATCATGTGTAGTTATAATTGTATTTTAAATGTATAGGATATCATGATTCTGATACATATGTATTCCAAAAAATGACTTAAGTAGTAGGTTTATACTGTCTAAACTGGAGGACATCAATAAATTTTTAAGCTCATTTGAATTTTGAGTTTATGGTATAGCTGCCTTTATGTTTCTGAAAACAGGTTAATTGTGATAGGCTCATGACTTAAATATGGTCATGCTATAGGTAGGCAGAATAAAGGTTTCTATGTAGTGTAACTAATAAGTATTATGACAAATTGTAGGTCATTGAATTTCTCTTTCTTTGCAGTTTATTCATTCATTTGTTCATTTATTCATGCATTCAACAAATCTTTATCAAGCATGAAGTATAGGTCAGTGCCAGGCAAGCATACTGCTTTAGATAAGAAATACATGAATGTGTGAGATAGTTTTTGTCCTTAAGGAGCTTACAGCTTCCTGGGGGAGAGAGACAGGTAATAGTGTGGAAGTATGGTAATGGAGAAGCAGAAGGTGCTGAAAGATCACTTTGGAAAGTCATCTGATTTTCTTTTGAGGGAGTCTTGGAAGGCTCTACAGAGGATGGTGAGTGAGTACTGTGTATTGAGGAAACTGCAAGAGGTTCAATATGAGTACTATAAAAGATTGTAGCAAGATGCAAGCCAGGCCAGATATTGACAACTATGCTGAAGAGTTTGGGCTTCTTCTGAGAACAATAGGAAGCAGTTGAATGATTTTTAAGATGGTTTGTCATGTGATCAGATTTGTGCTTTGGAAAATCGTTTTGGCCATAATGTAGAGAATTGGTTGATTGGGAGAAGGGACAAGAACACTCTTTTGGAAGCTATTGGAAGCTTCCAACATAAGGGATGATGGTAGCTGTTGGAGATAGAAGTAGACAGAATAAAGAGACTCTAGGGAATAGAATCAGTAGAAATTGGTGGTTAGTTGACTGTGGAAGGTTAAGTTTTAGATGGTATTAACCATTTACCAAGAAAAGGAATGCAGGAAGAGGACAAGTTTGGGAGAGAAGATGAGGATTGTATGAGTAAAATATTCTCTTTTTGATACAGAAATTAGATTAATAAACAAACTGGAATAATCTGCATCAGCCATTTTTAACAAATAAGATTTCCATGACCTTCAATTTTTTGTCCTTTTTTTAACAGAAGGGACATTACAGATTGACTAACCTAACTACCTCATTGCAGATGAATTTAAATGTCAAATCCTCTTCAATAGGCTTAGCATAGTCCTCCAGGCTGACTTAGTGGCTTTTACTACTTTGTTTGTACAAGGTTCTCTTCATATTTCTTATTGTAAAACTTAATCAGGTAGTATTATAATTATCTGTTCATATGTCTCTTTCTGCTGAATGACTGTGACTGCCTCAAAGGCAGAGATTCTGTTCAGTTTTGTAACCTCAGTATCTAGCATTTGATGCATTTATAGTTGATAGTGGCTTTAATATTGAGTGAAGCCAATATTAAAACTGGAGCAAAGTTCAGTGGTCTAGTAAACTGCTTTGTGGCAAAGCAGTTTGGCAAACCTTTCATTTTAAAGAATCTCTTCTCTGCCTTGTATTTCTGGTGTATTAAAGGAAGTATCTGGCTAGTTTAAACATGGCAAAAACACCAAGAAATCACAGCTCTGAGGATTCTAAAATTAAAACCTTATATTGTATTTTAAATTAGAGCATAGAGTATATTTTGGGCCACATGTTTTAAATACTGATAAACATGTGGCTTTCGTAATTATTTCACCCAGCTAAATGTAGTCCTTGGGAGACCCTCATTGGAAACCTGGCAAAAACCTTTAACACTCTAGAGACTCTTTAGTCAACTATTTGGAATGGAGCTTTTTAAATCTTTGAGTAAATTTTGTTTGTATGCATTCTGTATGCCAATTCTGATAACTTTACCACCTGTATTATTACTTTGCTTTGTCCTAAAGTTGTCTAATTTAGTATCTGTCTGTGGCACAGGTGTAACGTGTAGCTTTTGATTGCCTGGACGTTATATGAACTCCAGTGTCTCCAGTGAAGGCTTTTTGTTCCCATTTTATTTACTTAGGTCTAAGACTCTCTCTCTTTTTTTTTTTTTTTTTTTTTAAAGATTTTACTTATTTATTTTAGAGAGAGACAGACACAAAAAGAGTGAGCAGAGAGAGAGGGAGAAGCAGACTCCCTGCTGAGCAGGGACCCCCCACCCCCCATGTGGGGCTCCATGTGGGGCTCGATCTCAGGACCCTGGGATCAGGACCCTGAGATCAGTACCTGAGCCAAAGGCAAACGCTTAACCGATTAAGCCATGCAGGTGCCCCAGGTCTAAGACTCTATGGCTGATTTCATACCCTACCTCACTTAAGACATGATTCCCTCATCCTCTTCTGTCTTCTTCTTCCTCCCTCCTTTTCTCTCTCCCTTCCTCTCTTCCTTGAGTCTTAATTGAAAGATAATATAGAGGGGCGCCTGGGTGGCTCAGTTGGTTAAGCGACTGCCTTCGGCTCAGGTCATGATCCTGGAGTCCCTGGATCGAGTCCCGCATCGGGCTCCCTGCTCGGCAGGGAGCCTGCTTCTCCCTCTGATCCTGCCCCCTCTCATGTGCTCTCTCTCTCATTCTCTCTGTCTCAAATAAATAAATAAAATCTTTAAAAAAAAAAAAAGAAAGAAAGATAATATAGAATTAACCTTTCCAGGATGCATTTGTTTTTAAAAGGGGTAGTTATCAATATAAATAAATCTCAAATTTAGTGGAATGTGTCAAAGGGTGAGTGCCAAAGGAAGAATCCAGCTTAATAACCTGCATTCCACTTCTGGAAGGTGAGAGGCTGTGATCTAGCAAAAAACAAAAATACTGGTAAACACAGGATGATTGATTGATTGATTGATTTTATTAAAGATTTTATTTATTTATTCAGACACAGAGAGAGAGACAGCGCGAGAGGGAACACAAGCAGGGGGAGTGGGAGAGGGAGAAGCAGACTCCCGCTGAGCAGGGAGCCCAACGTGGGGCTCCATCCCAGGACCCTGGGATCATGACCCGAGCTGAAGATAGATGCTTAATGACTGAGCCTCCCAGGCACCCCAACACAGGATGATTTAAAGGGAGGGAGGTGTTTTAGCCAAATAGCAAGAAGGCAACACAGGAATATTTTTTAAATTTAAGTCTGTATTGTTGTTACATTTTTAAGCCCCCTACCTGTTCTATTTAATGGTTCTTCCCCCCCAAAGGCAACATTTTTATTTGATGCATTAAAGAAAAAAGATAACCTATGTTTGCCTTTCATTTGCTTTTGAGTGTGAATTTACATGAGGAAAGCAATTCACTATCAAAAGGGTAATTTGATTTTGTCTTCATTCTGAGAAGATATTCCTGAAGTAATTCATATTTTTGAGATTTTGCACTTTACATATGACATATTTATGTCAGGAGTTACTTTTTTTTAACTTGGTTTAATATCTTGCATATAAAGCAGCTCTGAGTTAGTGTTTTTTTTATGGGGCAAAGCAGTGAGAATTAATGTAGATGATTTTAAATTGTTAGTGAATAACAGAGGAATTCCAAATTAAGGCTATCCCAAAGCCCTGTGATTGTTGAAGCTCTGGGTCTGGCCTTGAGGAGATAGTAGCCAGCAAATGTTAAGGTTCATGCTCCCAGATCTCAAAGGAAAGCCTAATGGTGGAGATTTGGAGTCTGGCAGGCCAATTGTAGTTTGGCTTACAATTACCCCAATATGCAGATAGGCTAGTAGGGAGCTTAGGGTAGTTTCAGGACTGATAATGGGATTCAGGTTTTCTTGGATAAGTCCTAGGGGCTTATTTCTGCCTAAAACCTTGATGGTTACACTGAGTTTACTCTAGATGGTTCAGAGCATTTATTTGTTACTTGTATATTCACCTTGTCCCCCTAGACCCCTAATAGCTTATAACTGGCTCTGGAGGTGGAAGTAAAAGAGAAGCAGAGTACCTTTAGATGTTCTGCATTCCTCAGGAATCTGTATGTATCATTTCATGGTGAAATTAATGAGTCTTTGAGGTTTAAGATTTAAGAGTTTCACATTATCCATTGGCTTATCTTATCCGTTGTGTCCTTACCAGAGGAAAAAACCATTCAGTACAGATATTAGATCACTTCATTGCTTTTTCATTTTCTTAATTGAAATTACTGATGATGTTTTTGAAAGAGTCAACAACTTTAACAGGACTTTAATGGTCAAGAACCTTGGTGCTGACGGCAAGAGAGGCCATTCAACCCTAATAGCTGTCATTCCTTTGAAACAAAAGGCTTACCCTTATTGCAATTTTGGCAAAGCTAGCCGGGCCAAATGAGGATACTGGCAGAGCAGAAGTGCCTGAGTATTTGGGATAAAAGAGAAGCAGTTCCAATGAATGGTAATAGGTGTCCTCCATATAGAGACTTTCTCATATTTCTGAGGGAAAGATGAAAATGACATTTTTACAGTACTTACTGTATTCCCCCACTATGCAAGACTATTATGTAATCCTATAAGGTAGGAAGGCGAAAATGTAGGCCAAAGTGTTATTGAAAACTAGCCATTTTGACCATCATTAACTACAATTTGAAACAAGGTAATGGGAACACAAAAACAGTCCTAACGATGGTTGTCTAATCATAAATATGATAGCTGTATGTAATATCAGTCTTTCTCTCTAGTAATGATTAATAAATATTTTGTTTGGCATTGTGGTAGATAAAATGATGTATGAGATACTGACTTTATCCAATCCTTGAGGTTAAGGTCATTATAGTTTGGTAATTATGGGTTTCATCTTTTAGTACCAGGATCTAGTTTAGTTACCAGTGAATGTCTAGAAAGGTGTACTAAAAGTGTTTTTCAGGTTGAAGATTGAAACCCACTAGTAGTCTATGCAATCATTTTAGTGAGTCATTTTGAAGAAGAAATTGAAAAGACTAGAAAATACCAAAGTGTATTGCTTGAAGTAAAGTTAAATGTAGAATTATGAAACTTGTACATACTGGATTATGATATAAAATACTATGGTCATAGTCAAAAAGCCACTGCTCTGAATAGTGAAGGAGAATGAATGTATGCTGAGACATGAAGAAGAGATAGAATTTGAATCTATGGAAAAAATAAGGGAAGAGGTCAGTGTGATTAGAGCCATGGAAGCCATGGAAGTGATATCATAAGCTGTGTTCAGGAAAGAGTGAGTAGACCATATTGAGTGGAAGAGTAGAGTCTATCAAATTAACAATGGGAAATGAGGCCAGAAAAGTGTTTTGGGATTAGATTGTGCAATGTTATTGAATGTTAAGGAATTTGGATTTTCTTTTGTTGGTAGTAGTAAGTTTTTGAGGCTTTTGAAGCAAAGAGATAGGTATGATCAAAGCATTTATAAAGAAAAAAAATACAGTCTAGGTACAGAAGCAGGGAGACTAGTGTGGATCCTTTTGAAGTAGCTCATGTAGTAGTAGGCTGTAGGAACCAGCACTCAGGTGATGGACTTGGAAACAGAAAGGAGGAGAGAGAGGTCTAAGAAACACCAGAAAGAAAGAACATTATTTTTAGTTAACTGCTACCATTCAGTTTTCCTTCAGTTTCATTCTTCACATAGCAGCAAGAGTGATCCTCTTAAAGGACATACCAGATCATGGCATTTCTACCTACAGTCCTCCACAGCTTCCTGTTGCAATTAGGTAAAATCTATGACCTACAAAGTTCTACCACTCTATCCCTTGTCTCTTATGATCCAGCTGACACTGCTTGCTTTCTTTTCCTCAAACACACCATGTTAATTTTCATCCTAAGGCTTTTGCACTTCTTCCTTCTGCTTGGAAAACCCTTGCTCTACTAGCTCTTCATTATTATTTAGTTGTCAAGTCATCTCTTTAGAGAACAGTAATCATTCCCCAGTCAGTCTCTATCCCATTGCTTTTTCTGTCACCTTAACATTTATCTGTGTGTGAATTATTTATGTTTGAGTTACTGGACTACTTTCATAGAATGTAAGTTTCAGGAAGGCAGGGACTTTGTTTTATTTACCCGTCACAATAGCAGTCATTCAGTAAATATTTACTGAATGAAAAAATGATTATATGTGCTATTGAGTATATCCATAATCAACAGTATATGTACTTGAATTTTAATGGCTTAAGTGAAAAATGACAACTATATAAAATAGAGTTCAACAGATATATTATTATAGTAAAATAATTTCATGGGATGTATATGGAAAACTTAATGAATTCTTAAAACATAAATTATATGAAAAAATTTGATAATTGGGAACATCTTATGAGGTTTTTACCATGAGGGACTTTATCTTGCTTATAAGAAGAGAATCAATAACTAATTATTCTTTCAGTTCATTAGGATATTATATAGTGCACTAAGACAAAGACAGGGAGTTTTGTAAAGAGGAATAGTTTATCTGTTGGAGTTCATGCTCCACTTATGATGTCTTTATTTCTTTCTCATTCTATGTGTTGAAAATGGCAAGCATTTTTACAAGGTAAAGATTTATATATGCTTGGAGACTAAAATATCGTAAATAATTTCAACTTTTTTGTGTTAGAATTTTTGATTTATTAGTTACATTTATCCCAGTGGTTTGGACATGATAAAGAATACAAAATTCTTCCTAGACTATCTATGTATCCAATCCCCATTTGACATGGCTAGTTTGACAGAGTGATTGTTTTGTTCTATCTTATCCTAGAACAAAACAGAATACTAAAATCTTTGTGACCATGCGTTAGGGAGTGGTTTCTTAGTATATTACCTGATTATTTAGGATTCCTTGGAAGGAGGAGCATATAATAACTGGTTTGGGGTACTTGTATGACATTTGTTTAAAAAGAACATGCACTTTTATATATAGTGTGTACATTTTAGAAAAAATTTACATTTGTTAGGAGGAAAAGAAATTACAAGATTGGTTTGGCAGAACTTTCACTGAAACTTTTACATCAACTAATAGTACCTAAGGATATTTGATTAAAGACAAGTTATGGGGTTAGGGAAACTAAACTTTTATTGTAGGTTGAAATATATGACTATAGCTGGATCAGAAGTCCACAGTTGGGATTGGGTGCAGTAATTTTGGGAAGTTTAGTCAAAAACTCTTCTTAGCCTTGGTTTATTACTAAGATATAAATCTCCTTATGAAAATACCTTATAGTAAATCTCAATATGAAAATACCTTATAGTAACTTCCTTAGCCTCATAAAGGGCATTTATGAAAACCCACAACTAACATCATAGTTGTTATGTTCTCTCCCCTAAGATCAGGAATAAGACAAGGATGTCTGCTCTTTTGGCTTTTACTCAACATTTTTCTGGAGGTTCTAGCCAGGGCAGTTAGGCAAGAGAAAGAAATAAAAAGCATCAAGATTGGAAAGCAAGTAATAAAACCATTTTTATTTGTGGATATCATAGTTTTATGTATAGAAAATTCTTATGAATCCACATATACAAAAAAAAAACCTATTAGAACTCATAACCAAATTTAACAGAGTTGCAGGGTTCAGGATTGACACACAAAAAACAATTGTGTCTCTATATACCTGTCTGAAAATGAATTTATGAAAACAGTTCCATTTACAGTGACATCCAAAAGAATAAAATACCTAGGAATAAATTTAACCAAGGAGGCAAAAGATTTGTATACTGAAAACTACTACTTAACGTTGTTAAAGTGGCAGTACTCCCTATACTGATCTACAGATTCAGCACAAACCCTGCCCAAATCCCAGCTTCCTTTGTAACAGGAATTGACAACTGACTTTAAAGTTCATATGGAAATGCAAGGTACCCAGAATAATCAAAACAATCTTGAAAAGAGCAAAAGTGGAAGACTCATACTTCCTAATTTCAAAACTTACTACCAAGCTTCATAATCAAGACAGTGTGGTACTGGCCAAAGAATAGACTTACAGATCAATGGAATGAAGTCCGGAGGTAATAACTCACATTTGTGGTGTGCCAAAGACAGTTTTTTGACAAGGATGCCAAGACAGTTCAGTGTCTTTTCAGCAAATGGTAGCTGATACACTGGATATCTACATGCAAAATAATGAAGTTGGATTCCTACCTCACACCATATGTAAAAATTAACTTAAATGAATCATAAACCTGAATTTAAGAGCTAAAACTATAAAATTCCTAGAATATGAGAGTAAATCTTTGTGACTGTGCTCTAGGCAGTGATTTCTTACATATGACACAAAGTACAAGCAACAAAAGAAAAAACAGATACATTGAACTTTATCAAAATTAAAAACATTTGTGCTTCCAAGGTTACCATCAAGAAAGTGAAGACAAATCACAGAATTGGAGAAAATACTTGTAAAGCATATATCCAGTAAGAAACCTGTATCCAGAATATAGAAAAAACTCTTAAAACTAAGCAATAAAAAGACAACCCAATATAAAAATGGGCAAAGGATTTGAATACCTGTTTCTCCAAAGAAAATATACAAAGGCCAATAAGCACATGATAAGATGTTCAACATAGTGGTCTTTAGGGAAATGCAGATCAAAACTATGTAATACCACTTCACATTCACTAATGGCTAACTTAAAAAAACTCACCAACTTTGTAGTCATCCATTCATCAGATCAGTCACCGCTGATTGGTAGAAAGGTCCAAAAGAGTTGACTGACATCATAGTTTGGCACTTAAAAGTAGTGATGTCATTATCGTCTGATGGCACTACACAAATGACTCAACACTTTGTAATTACTTAAGACATGTAATTAATCACAGATAAGTTTCCAATACATTATATGGTGCTACTACCTAATATGGTTTGGGTACTTGATAATAAGTCAAGTTTGAGCTCTGTCACATATAAGAAGGGTATATTTAAAGGTCTTTAAGAACCTCTAACAATGAAATCCAACAAAATTAAGACCATATATTGAAAGGATGTACTAATTGTGTAAGTTTCATTTGGGGTGTAATAAAATACAACTCAATTATGTTTTGGGGGCCTTAAATAACAAATTTTAAAAGTATAGTTGTAAAGGGAAGGAGAAATAGCATTGTCCAGAGACCAGGAAATAGCTACTGATCTAGTTTTCTTTTCTTTTCTTTTTTTTTTTTTTTAAGATTTATTTATTTATTTGAGAGAGTGAGAATGAGAGAGAGTACATGAGAGGGGGGAGGGTCAGAGGGAGAAGCAGGCTCCTCGCTGAGCAGGGAGCCCGATGCGGGACTCGATCCCAGGACTCCAGGATCATGACCTGAGCCGAAGGCAGTTGCTTAACCAGCTGAGCCACCCAGGCGCCCCTGATCTAGTTTTCTGATGAGGCAAATAAAATAATGGCTACTTTCCTTTTTAGTCTAAAGATGGAAAACTGACACCCTTAGTTTTGATTTATGTAAAAGTTCTGAAGAAGATAATTTTATTCTTTGTACTTTTTTAGATAGTAGTCGTCCAGTTACAGTATTGAGTTATTGAGAGTAACTGTAGGATACTAAAAAAGTAGTTATGCATTGGAAAGTAAGGGATACTTATTTAATAGAGTTTTTCTATTTCTGAAGCTGTAGAACCAGATAGATGTGGATGTTAACATTATCAAGCAGTATGCAGAGTACCCATCATTATTTGCCATGGAGACATATAATTGATGCATTTATTTTTGTATGCAAGAAAATGAATATTTTAACCATATTTTTATAGGGATAGGAATGCTGAAAACTGCAGATAAACTAAAAATAGCTGTCAGAGTGCAGAGATAGGCACCTGTTAGAATTAAATGTTATATGAGATAGAGATGAAGTAATTGGTGGGTTTTGGAGATAAGATATATGGTTAATAAAGGAAGCATAGCCAAGATAAAATTACACATCTAAAATGCAGCCTATGCAATTAAGTCATAGTTCCTATATTGACCTTTGTCAGAAATAGCTCATTAAGGTTGAGCTTTCTACTCCCTGACCCAGGCTGCAAGGTGATAGAGGCGGACTCAGACAAGGATTACATGCTAGAAACCAAGTGTTCTCAGAACGTAAGCTGTACAGTTCCTAAACGTTGAAATCACTTCTACAACTGATAACATGGAAAGAGATGAGATCATTAGGTCTTAAAAATAACCCAGAAAAGTTATAACTTGAAACTCTAAAATTATGTCTAGAAATAGACTTTAAATAATTGACATAGTGAATATTATTTACCCCATGGTGAAGTTGTAGTACCTTTTTATCCAAGTGATTGCAGAGTGTGTATCTCTGTGCCGCTATAACTTAAGAAAACACTTCCTCTCAAACTGTGAATTTGTATTTTTAAAAAAGGGAATAGTTTGATTAATAGGCTTTCCTGATATCTTTTAGATGATAAAGTATACAAAAATTTATTTTATATGCATCTTTGAGGAATATGTTTGATCTCCATAAAACTGGCTGTACCTTTTATACTGATGCTCATAATAATTAGACAGCAGCAGAATTCTACTAGACTTTAAGACCATATGCTCTTTTGCTAAATTCCTTTGCCACATATAGTAATTAGTACAATATAAATGCTCTGATAAATACTGGTTTAATAATAATAACTGCAATTCAAGTACTTTTTCTTAAGCCAGCATCTTCTTCATTTAAAGAAATTTCTAGGGGCGCCTGGGTGGCTCAGTCGTTAAGCGTCTGCCTTCAGCTCAGGTCATGATCCCAGGGTCCTGGGGTCGAGCCCCGCATCGGGCTCCCTGCTTGGCAGGAAGCCTGCTTCTCCCTCTCCCACTCCCCCTGCTTGTGTTCCCTCTCTCACTGTGTCTCTCTCTGTCAAATAAATAAAATTTAAAAAAAAAAAAAGAAAAAGAAATTTCTGTTTGGGTAGAAATTTTGGCAATTAAAGCATCCCAAGAAGTATATCAGTAAGAAATCCTTTTATTATGTGAGAGATTTCTTATCTTGCATTTCTTTATCTTTTAAAATTTAGATTCATTTGATACATTTTAGCTGTTGCAGAGAAGAGAATATTTTGTATTTGCTTATATTTTTCTATTTATTCTAGTGAATAATGCCAGTGTTACTACTGGAAAAGCCACAAGTCTAAAGAATTCAGTAATGAGAATAAAATTTTCTAATATGGTTACTTGCTAACCAGTTCTTGAAGGACAGATTTGCTTAGAAAATAATTAACAGCCCTGGGATAAACACATGACATGTTTCTTATATCTTCTAGCTCAAGAAAAGTTGAAACTTAATGAACTCATATGACTTCCTTGTTTTGTTGTTATCTTGGGGAAAGCTAATAGAGAAAGGTAGATTTTAATACCAAACATGGTTTAAGAGCTAAGTTGTTGAAAAGGATACCTGGAATCCAACACAGATGACTTCTTTGTGGATTTGTAATCTGTTGATGTGAGAGTTGTACCAGAAGTCAGAAAATAATGATTTTCCTTTCATCTCTACTACTGGTAGGCTGTGGATGTTATATAAATTATTTGATTTCTTTGGGTCTTGCTTTCTTTGACAGTAAAAAGAAAGAGACCTAGATTTCTGAATTCCCTTCTTATATGAAACGTTTTAGAGTTCTATAAATTTTTTTTTTTTTTTTTTTTTTTAAGATTTTATTTATTTACTTGAGAGAGAGAGAACACATGAGAGGGGATAGGGTCAGAGGACGAAGCAGACTCCCCGCCGAGCAGGGAGCCCGATGTGGGACTCGATCCCGGGACTCCAGGATCATGACCTGAGCCGAAGGCAGTCGCTTAACCAACTGAGCCACCCAGGCGCCCCTAGAGTTCTATAAATTTTAAGTTCAGCGATCATAGGCATATTAGAAACTTTATTATTATTCTGTTGTCTGCAAAGCATTTTCCTGATATAATGTCTGTATGTATGCATGCAACAAACCCCACCCCCCCACACACACACGTGCACGTGCACACACACAAAACGAAAGAACAGCTGGAAAAATGAGCTTAGAACTCACCTCATTCAAACTTTGGGATTTTGTAAAATATCTAAAGATTATTGTAACATATGGTGCTATAGCTACAGTGATAAAAGCCTGTTTTGTAAGTACTTATTTTGTAATGATAAATAGTAAATAGCTCTATAAAACTAGTAGAATTTACCCTGGGAAGCATATGTGTCTGTGTGTATATAAATAATATAAATACATTCCTCAAAGCTGTATACATATACACACACAGAAAGGTGTGAATTCTGAAATTTAAATACTATTGAATATTTAGGACCTTTTTCCTTTTGGAAAATTGCTTACCATTGACTTCTAAGGAAATGTAAAAAGTTAATCTTTAAACATTATTGTGCTAAATCTTGGTCACGTTTTTGTTTTTGTATTCGTATTCTCTAAGTAGTTTATATCTGCTCAGGCTCCAGAAATCCTGTTTTATAACTGTATCGTATTGCTGTATCAGGTCAGTCATTTTAACAGGCCCCTGTGATCACTAAATGAGGTCTGCCACACCAGGAGGAAAAAGCACAGAGCTGTTAAACAGAACTTTAAGGAAGGATGGCTTAGCTTATTTAAAACATTTTGTCTATAAACAATCTGTAGAGAAAGTAGCTGTAGGTCAATACATTGGTATCTTTTTTCCTTACCATTTGAAGAATCAAAGTAGCTTTTCAGTAATGTTCTCACTGCTTTGGTGGTCTGCCAAACCCTAATTTGGAGACATCTTAACTGTCCGTCTCCCTCTCCCCACCCTGTTTAGGGTTGCTAAGGGTTGCTGGAAATCAGAGTTGTGCTAAGTCCACTAGAAATTTATGCTTTCTTTAACTGTAACCTCCTTATGGATCAGCCGATCTCACTTCTTACTGTCTCCTTCCAGCATTTATCAACAGCGACTATTCAACCTTTTTTTTTTTTTTTAATGCCCCCAGCAGAATGTGAGGCAAAAGCACAAGCTAGGAGTCATCAAAATCACATTCTAGTTTACAGATAAGGCTTCGGTTTCTCTAAAATTAGGTGTAGAATTAAATGATCCTTAAGATCTGTTCTAGTCCAAAAAAATTCTGAGATTTCAGGTGCCCAGTCCCACTTTTTACTCTCAGTTCTAGTTTTTGAACCAGGAGTTAGGACCCGTATCTCCTCACTCCTAAAGACATTTCCAGTATATTATTGTGACTCCTCCTTTGCTGAAACTGTGGACACCTGGTTCAAACTTCATCTCTGTTTTCTACCATTATTACTTTTGGCTCAAATTCCTTGACTCTCCCCACCCCCACTTCCCTTTTGAACACCTAATGCACACATGAACAAGATGCATGAACAAGAGTAACAAAGTTTTTACAATAACCAAAAATAAGTAACCTGAGTTTCTAGCAATAGGGGGAGTGGCTAAATAATGATAATATATTCATAACTTGCAGCAGGTAAAAAGAATGATATAGACCTCTGTGTATATGGAGAGATTTCCAGGCATATTAAGCTAAAAAAGCAAATTGAAAAATAGTATTTCCAGTATGATCTCATTATGTTAAAAAAGTAACACAGTCCTATATGTAAATACATTGGAAAATTTCTGGATAGATATATGTGAACTTGATATACTTGTTACCTCTGGGGAAGGGAGTGGGAGTCAAGGAGAAACTATTGTGTTGATTTTATTGTTAGAGTTTTTATAGTAAAAATGTGTATTGTGAACTTAAAGATTATTAAAAAGGCAATACATATAATTGTACTAATATATTTCCATAGATAACAAAGCTGGAAGGGGCCTTAGAAAATCATTTAGTCTGATATCCATATTTTATGGATAAGGAAACCTGAGTCCATCTCTGCCAAGTTGATTAATGACAAAGTCAATATGAGAGCCTGGATTTTCTGATTCCCAAACTGGAACTTTTTCACAATGCCTTCTAAGTACAGCTAAAATAAATATTTTTCATGAAATCTTTCCTGGTGATCCAAAGTGATATCTTCTCTAAATTCCTATCTGTTCACTATTTGTATCACTTATATGAATTTTAACCCACACGACCTTATACTATAATGTCCTCCCTTTCTAGATCATTTATATCCCTCCCGTGAGGGGAGGAACTTTAACTTGCTCATTTTTGTATTTGACACAGCCTCTTGTGTCTGACAGGTGCTCAGTGAATTAATAATTAATATTTTTGTTTGATTTTCATGGCAGACTATGCACCTTGCGTTAGATTAAGAGAAAAAAGTTAAATGCCAAACCAAATAAACAGCTGGGGGGGGGGTTGTTTTTGTTTTTGCTGTTTCGTTTTGTGAAGCCTGCCACTTCAAGATAGAAAGTATTTTAGGAAGGCACATAGTGAGATATTTGCTACCCTGCAAATATCTTCCCTTTCCAAGGAAAATAGTTTGTTCTCCAGTAGTGCTTCAGAGAGAACAGTTTGTCCCCATAGGATATTCTAGGTAATATGACCCACTTAGGAAATATGTGGTGATTGTGCTTCATAATGGGACCTCTGCTAAAGTTGTACCATGGGAGGAATGCCTCTTGAGTGTGATGGTTTTACAGATGAAAGTACATTTTTCTCTGTATTTGAATTGGTACAGAAGACCAAGAAACTCAATTGTGACTTAAAGTTTGACTATAAATAGCATATAAGCTATGACAGATCTTTTTTTGTTGTTGTGAAGATATTTCCTCAAAATGTTTAGAGTTGATACAAGTGTCTTGCCCTTGATGTATTGTCACCCTGTTCTGTCTAAATAGGCAAATTGATATTAGCATCTCACTAAATTTCAGCTTGTTTTTTGAGATATAGAGTCTTCTCTATGATTTTTATATGTATTTGTGTTAGTTCTGTTTTGCTTTCGGTTTTTTGGTAACTTAGTTATTCTGATAGCTATTTAATTTGACATCATTAAAATCCTGCAGAATTTTTAAAGCAGGTTCTTTCATGGAAGT
Source organism: Mirounga leonina (assembly GCF_011800145.1). Lineage (NCBI taxonomy): Eukaryota > Metazoa > Chordata > Mammalia > Carnivora > Phocidae > Mirounga > Mirounga leonina. Next base: position 34,562,638 of record NW_023270265.1, read on the forward strand.
TCCCATTATCAGCTAGGACATTGTGCTTGGGCAGAGCCTTAGGAAGACTTCCTCTTTTTTGGAAGGCTAATATCTCTCTTAGTTTAGAATTAATAGCTTTAGGAAAATCTCATAGAATGCTGACAATTTCCATAAATGCTTCTAGCCAAAGAGATTGTTATTGAAGTGGCCAATTGGTGCTCATAGGTTTTCATCTAGAGTCATTCTTACTGTGTCAGAATTTAAAAATCTGTGTGTGGGGGCGCCTGGATGGCTCAGTCATTAAGCGTCTGCCTTTGGCTCAGGTCATGATCCCAGGGTTTTGGGATCGAGCCCCGCATCGGGCTCTCTGCTCAGCGGAAAGCCTGCTTCTCCCTCTCCCACTCCCCCTGCTTCTATTCCCTCTCTTGCTGTGTCTCTCTCTGTCAAATAAATAAATAAAATCTTAAAAAAAAAAAATCTGTGTGTGTGTGTGAAAGCAATTATGAGTTTGGCTCACTTCAAAACTATGAAGTAATTAAAATAGAGAAGAATTTATTAAATAGGAAGTGATGTGTAACAAGTAAATTTCAAATGTGGTGTATTGAAACTTGTTCTTTGTTGAGCATTTTATTAGAAATTTTAAAAATAATTATGTTTAGCACAGTTTGATCTGCTATGCTTGGAAGGAAAGATTTTAGTGCTTAGTTTTTCACTGTTCTTGAGATCATAGAGTTTTTTTAACTTTCATACAGATAGAGATTTGTACATTACTCATGATAAAGTTAATAGGCCTTGACTGTGATTTTCTAAATTTTTAATTGGCCTTAGAATTTGCTATAAGAAAATTCCTTTTATTTTAAAATTGTAGTCAGCAGTGCTTAGCTTAGTAACATTTGAATGGAATAGAAAAAATGGATTTTTATTTTTAATTCCAAGTATAATTAACAGTGTTATATTAGTTTCAGGTGTACAATATAATGATTCAGCGATTCTATCCATTACTCAGTGCTCATCATGACAAGTGTACTCTTAACCTTTCACCTATTTCACTCATTCCCCCCCTCACCACCAGTTTCTTCTGTATATTTAAACATCTGTTTTGAAAAAATGGATTTTTTTTAAAGATTTTATTTATTTATTTGACAGAGAGAGACACAGCGAGAGAGGGAACACAAGCAGGGGGAGTGGGAGAGGGAGAAGCAGGCTCCCCGCTGAGCAGGGAGCCTGATGCGGGGCTTGATCCCAGGACCCTGGGATCATGACCTGAGCTGAAGGCAGACGCCTAACAACTGAGCCACCCAGGCGCCCCCCAAAAATGGATTTTTAAATGTTAGCTTGAGGGCATTTTCTGATTGGTGCTTTAATTTAAAATTAATTTTTTTCAGGTGGTAGTTCTTTATGGAGAAACATTTTTGGAAATGATATACTTCTATCTGTGATTTCTTATTTTAGGTGTAGCAAAGCTAGAGCTCAAACATATGTTTGAAATTGGCAGCTTTAATTTGAAAAATGGCCCTACCTTTCTTGGCAAACGAAGGTTAATTAGAGGTTTCCCAACCTTTTTGATAGAGCTTTGAGTACTTTAGTAGAGAGGGGTTGGATGCTAGTATATAGGTCCAACAGGCAGAGGTTAGGAATAAATAATTGTTTTGGTTTTTTTTTAAGATTTTATTTATTTGACAAAGAGATAGAGAGCACAAGTATGCAGAGCAGCAGGCAGAGGGAGAGGGAGAAGCAGACTCCCCGTGGAGCAGGGAGCCCGATGCGGGGCTCGATCCCAGGACACCGAGAGCATGACCTGAGCCGAAGGCAGACGCTTAACGACTGAGCCACCTAGGTGCCCCAGGAATAAATAATTGTTAAGAATTATCCATCTTTTAGATGCAATTTTACTGTTTCCACTAAAGTACAATTTGACCTCTCTCTCCCACCTCCTCCACCCTTTGCACTTTTACTAGAGATAACTAAGAAATATGTTGAAAGTTAAAGTTTGGTTTAGGATTTGTTTCAAACTTCCTTGATCTTGAAAAATGTAGGATTTGTTTTGAACATCAATCTAAGATGACGAGTATCAGTCTAAGATGACTTATAAGTAATAGTCAGATGTCCATGCTAATTTCTCCTAACAGTCTTATATACCATTAACCCCATCATGTTTTCTAATTTAGACTCTTTGGTGGAAATGGGAGTTCATTTGAAGTTACTTGGTCCTGCCACTGACCAAGGACTCCTAAAGATAATTACAAACAACTGACATGCACTTATTAGGTATTGACAGTGTGCTGGGTACTAGGGATAGGATGAAAGAAGTCCTAGACTCTGCTTTTGAGGATTTTATAGTCTAGGTAGAAGACAAAATATATGATTATAAAGCCCCTAAAGGCAGTATATAATTAAGTGTTAAGTTGTGTATGTCCCAGATGGGAGTTAAATTAAACTCTTAGCGGCAGGGTATCATAGGCCAAAGCTAGCATAAACAGCTTAGTTATGAGTGATTATTCCTGTGACTTGCATGCTTCTCTCTAGGAGTTTGCCAAAATTGGTTTTATCACATATTCAATATGTTTGAAAGGGCTTTCAGGAGAAATGCTGCATCTGAGGCTTTTTTGCTCTTTTAATCATTAAAATATAGTTTGTCACTTATTCTGAAGTGAAACTGAACTTCAAGCTATTAAGCATGAATAAGATAGATATGGGCCTGGGACTACATTTAAAGACTGTGATAAAGCCTTCTTTTTTTTTTTTAAATTTTATTATATTATGTTAATCACCATACATTACATCATTAGTTTTTGATGTAGTGTTCCATGATTCATTGTTTGTGTATAACACCCAGTGCTCCATGCAGAATGTGCCCTCCTCAATACCCACCACCAGGCTAACCCATCCTCCCACCCCCCTCCCCTCTAGAACCCTCAGTTTGTTTCTCAGAGTCCATAGTCTCTCATGGTTCGTCTCCCCCTCCGTTTTCCCCCCCTTCATTTTACCCTTCCTACTATCTTCTTTTTTTTTTTTTTTTAAACATATAATGTATTATTTGTTTCAGAGGTACAGGTCTGTGATTCAACAGTCTTACACAATTCACAGCGCTCACCATAGCACATACCCTCCCCAGTGTCTATCATCCAGCCGCCCCATCCCTCCCACCCGCCCTCCACTCCTTCTTCATCTATAGTTGCTTCCCTGGTATGTCTCTAAGGGCAGCTAAAATACAGTGTTGTTTTTAGTGGCTGTTTTTCTTACGGAGGGGTGTCTGCTATGGTTCTCTCTCTTCTGTAGTGGCAGTGTTGGTGAATACCCAAGTGTCTTGTGAAAAGACTTTGTGAAGAAATTTAACTGGGACAGTTCAATCTGCTATAGCTTTGGGTAAATAAGGAAAACAAAAGCCCATTTCCTTAGCTCTCCATAATCTTTTATATGTCATTTTGTTTTGGAATACTGTTGAAGATGGTAATTTTATTATAGTAAGCTCTGTATAAAGTCTTAGTAACTTTTGTGATCATGTTTTCCCCTTGTAACTTATATTTCTTCTGAGTTCTTCTCAATTTATCCTTTAATAGAGAACCCCAAATAGGATGTTTCTGTAGGAAAATTGTGCTTTTGTAAACTTTTCTCTAGCACATCAACCTTAGATTACTGAGTTTTAAAATTTTCAACATAACTGCCTATTTCTTAAGTTTGCCTAAAAACTGATATAGGAGGTTGACATGGGATTTAATGCCATTACAAAAAGTCTGTTAAAAAAAAAAGTCTGTTTTTCATAGCATGCTTTATTTTCTTGTACTTTTATCCCAAAGTAATTAGAGCAATGTTAACCCTTTAATATAAAATTAAATGAGAATATTTGGGTTTTCTAATTTGGAAATGCAATAGCTAAATTAGAATAAGGAAGAAATCTAGAAATTAAGAAAGCATACACTAAGATTCGTTTCACCAAAAACATGATGACTAGAATTAGAAAGTATAGTCCCTTGAAGTTTAAGAGAGGGATTTTTGGATTTAAAAAATAAAATGGACAGTCCTGCTTTACACAGGGAAATCCTTATAGGGATTTATTACCCTAATAAAAAATGGAAATAAAATCAAACCATTTTAGATCAGTTCTTTAATAAAACATTGCTACTGGGCTTTAGTAAGAAGGTGTTAGGGGTATGTTTGTATTATGTTATATATTATATATATATATATTTTTATTTGAGGGCATTTTTCTGGTCATATGTATATATGACTATATATATGTAGTCATGGAGGACAACCATCATAGTTTTCCTGAGCCATCTGTTGGTATTACTGACAAAAATGTACTCTTTGGTATTTGGATCATTGGTGTGACCAATTATGACATTTTTCTCTAGGGTTGTAATGTCTGTATGGTTTTTCTATCTTGTTTCACTTTATTCCAGTCTGATTCACAATTATCCTTTACAGAACAGCTTGTATTTGGCATAGCTGTAAAAAAAAAAAAAAAAAAAAAAATCCAGTCTTTTCTAAATAAGGTTCTTTTTCAATTGGAAATTTTGTCTTTGTAGTTAAAACATTTGTAAACATAACACAATTTAGACAGAGCTGAATGACTTTGCAAGACTGCTATTTTTGTAATGCAGGAGGCTTTTCCTAAAGAGCAATTTGGTGATACTGGGCTCCTAGAACTCCCTTGAAAGCAGTTGGAATTTACTGCCGTATGTATTGGGTCAGATGGAGGAGGAAACATGCATCTTCTGGCTTGCAATGTTCAGGAAATATTGGTGTGTTTAGAAGAAAATACTGACTATGTTTTGGGTGTTATTTTTCATCACTTCAAAGGATCTTTCATATGCCTTTTGTTTCCTGAGATTAGAGATGTTGGTGATCCTAGAGATACTTCAGGACTTTCATCCTGTTACATCTCTAATGTCTGAAAGGAAATACAGCCAAGTTGGGCAAACTTATCCTCCAAATTCTACCACCTTCTTTAGTTGGACCAACAGTTTTTGTGTTCTCATTGGAATATACTTAAGTGAGCCATACAGTCTGCCCTGCAGAAAAGCCTAGATTTTGATTGGCAGTGGTAAGAAACTGGAGCCTCCGCCTGGCTTCTTCTTCTCAGACTCATAGAACAGTATAGATGTGCTCTGGAATCAAGGTGGAATGGCCTTGTGCAGCAGTCCTTCTTGGACAGAAAGCTATACTGGTATTGGGTGAAGGCTGGAAGCATAGAAAATAACTATTAGATCTCTGATTCTTCTCTCATTTAATTTTTTCCTGGGTTTATCCAGAGGAGAGTCAAACTAAGATTTAGACAGAGATAGAAACAAGTCATAAATTTGAACCCAGTTTTTTTTACTGATAAAAGTTTATCTTTTAGAAGACTGTTGCAATTGTTTTTACTCTGTTGAATACCTTTTCCTTTTCAGAAGGGTCTTAAAAAGTAAAGTTCATATTCTACCTGCCTAAAAATGCTCAGGGCCTTAACACAACACTGAAAAAATTTCTCTTTTATCACAAGAGAAAATGCCCAGGATTGGAGCCAGGTGTTAATGCAAAGCTGCCTCCAGAAGTAACTTTCAAAAACTGCACTTCATTTGGACTCTTTGTGGTCAGAAAAAAATGTGACACAGTACAATGAAAGAGAAAGATCAGAAGGGTTAGGTAACTTTGAAATAAAGATAAACCAAAACAGTAATTCTCTGTCGTTGTCAGGACTGTGGCATGTTTAAAATTATATGAGTCTTATTTTTTTTAGAGATTCTCAATTCCCAGTGAATACCTTAGGGTTATTATTTTTTAAAATTACACATTGGTCAATAATTGCTCTTTGTTACCCTTTTTCTGCCCCAAATTTTACTCCCCCAAAACAAAAAGCAAACAACCCTGCATTTCAGTTTCAGGGAAATTTTTCTAAAATGGGACTCTAAAAATAATCCCTGGCTAACTTGACTGAATTGGCAGTTGTCCAGCAATGCCAAACCATTTGCCCTCTGCCAATAGTAAGCATGGTCCCTACTTTTAATCATTTAGCTCCCTATTTCAGGTCACTCATATTCAGTACAAACTGTGGATATTCATCTTCCAGAGATGTGTTAATTCTTAGGCCAGAGTGTTCTTTTTCCATTTAATAAAATGTGTCTTTCCTCCTAAGTGAGTACACCCCCTTAAAATGAACTATTATACGAGTCACATCTTATTAGTGGGGCCATGTTTAAAAGCATTATGCTATTTTCATTTTATACTTCTAAATGTACATTTAGGTTCCAAAGTGTTCTTCAAGTGTGTTGTTTGTGCTGTTGTAGGATCATCATTTTATTAAAGATGAGGAACAATATTTCTTCATTTCCCTCTACGATCCTGGACTGTAAATTGATGTAATAAAAGAGTTGCACTGGGCTGTGGGTAAGAGGGGGGCTGTGAGTATTAGACGCACACTTTTATAGAAGAATAGATTAATGCTTTTGTGCATTTTGTGTATAAAACTAGGGCAGTGTCTTACAGAACGTTATCACTGTGTCTCAGATCAGACTTGCCAGCACGTAGGAAGTTTGTTTTGGTTTCAGAATGTACTTTACCCCATGGTGGCTGGCAGGGTACAATACTATTGACATCACTGGGTTTCAAATAGAAAATTAACAAGTAGCTACTGTTGCGATTGCGGATTGCCTTCCCAGTCCCTGTGGGAGAATGCTTTTTCTTTGGACAGCAACACTTCTCAGCCCCTTGGTACCATGAAATCAGCCCATGGGGGCTGCCAGAATAGGGATGAACACCAAAAAAAGATGAAGAATAGGAAAACTCTTAATAATGCAAAAATCTTTAATCAGTTTCCAAATTGATGTGAAAGATAAATGTTAAAAATTCCTCTCCCACCCACAGCTAAGTTTTGACAGTAGGCCAGGTTCAGAGCCTGATCTCTCCAGAGAGGAGTATCCTTTCCCTCCACCCAGACCCCTGGAGAGTTGCCAAAGGAAAATAAGCTATTTTGTATTTAGAACAAATTGCCACTGTTTTCTCCAGTGATGTAGCCCTATTTCCCAGACTTTGAAACTTGGAGTACAGAAAGTTCTTGTGTGACCAAAGAAGAAATATGGTGAATGAATGATCAAGTTTTTTTTTTTTTTTTTTAACCAAGTACTCATAAACAGATAAGAGAGGGGATGAGATATATGCAGGGAAGCTAAATTTAGCATAGAATGGACATCAAGTGAACAATTTCTGTTAAATCACTTTGGAAGTTGGGTTCCTTGTGGGGGTTTTCAGTGAAGAACATATGCCTCTGGAACCATATTTTAATATTTTTTTTCAAATGTCAAGCTTTCCTTAGAGATGAATGCAGGACAATTCAAAGAATTATGTGTCCTGTGCTATAGGCTTCAACTGATCAGCCGTCGTGTGATCTTTAAAACTGGGCAGATACTAGTTTATGCTATCCGATGGGTTGAAAACTGTTGATTTAATTTTTTCTCTCTCTCTTGCATTGTAGAGTATTTCTTTTTAGACTTTCCTCTCTCATACCTGGGTTTTCTTAGATGTCTGTCTTTTCTATTTTTTTCTTAGTAATTGTCTTCCTGCCATTTATACTTGTTATTATTATTATTTCTTGAACAACAGCTGGAACAGAGGCCAAAGTTAATTCAGTGAAATTTTCTACTTGCTAGGATGCTTATTCATAAGGTTAGAAAGTTGAAATTGGTGACCAAAAAATTGGATTTAAAAAAATTATCTGTGAATTTCATTTGACATTGTTGTCTTAGTTCTCCATCACCGTAAGTACTTTGATAAATCAGTCTAATGGCTGCAATTCTCAGTCCTCTGCTTCACTGTTAAAAGAGATGTAGATCCTAATCAAGAGTGAGGTTGGAGATTGTCAGTTACTCTACATGGTGCCAGTCATCTTTGGTGGTAACCTCAGCTGCACACACAAATTCCCAGTGTACGGTTCTGGCATCCATAAGCAGTTCTTTCATGAATGTCAGCCTGGCATCTGAATATACTGTTTGGAGGCCCCAGTATTGTTACCTCCACGTTGGTGAGTTAGAGAGTCCCAGAAATATCCACTAGAAATTATGTTACATCCCTCCTCCCCACTGTGTGTCAGTTACTCTGTTTGTTATTGGAAAAACTGAGATGACTAAAAGTATGGATTCAGTCTTATCTAGAAAGTAACTAAAATACAGAGTGATTAGTGTGAAAATCAAGTTTTAATTTTCTGAGGAAGGGATATAGCAATGAAGGCATCATAGAAGAAACAGTAGTTTGGCTGTGGGCTGATAAATGAGTTAGATGCTCACTCAGTAGACAGTGGGAAAGGAGGACGTTCCAGCTAGAGAAATGGGTAAATATAAAAGCATATTTGGTTTGTGGAAGAGGTTTGCAAGGGTATGGGTAATGGGAAGTGAGGCAAGAAAGGTGGTAGGCAGAAGGCCAAATTATAGCATCTTCAAACATAAAAATCACTACTGGCATCTTTTAAAATTTTTACCGCATCTAGTTCAGTGACATAATAAGGAGCAGCTCATTGTTTACTGGTGATCATTGCTGTTGACTGAATAGCACTTCATCCTCTTTGTATCTCTGAGATGTAAAGACTAAATAAAATTTCAGCCTACATGGAATCTGTGGAGTTTGAGAAAGAATATTATTTTTTGTTATCATTAATTTATTGACTACACACTTCTCTCACCATCTCTTCTCCCCAACTCCACTTTCCATCCCTCTCTAAACCTTTGAAAATCATAATCCCAGTTATGATTCAGAAATGATGTTCTGAATTCTAAAGCTCTGTAGTGATCTCTAGTAATTTGCTCTAGTAGTTTGAACATAGATTGCTAGAGGTCTTGGGATGTGGTGTAAAATAGTGCAAGATTTATTTGAAGTCTTTTTTTTTGGCCTTAAAAGTACACTTTGCGGGGCACCTGGGTGGCTCAGTCATTAAGCGTCTGCCTTCAGCTCAGGTCAGGATCCCGGGGTCCTGGGATCGAGCCCCGCATCGGGCTCCCTGCTCCACGGGAAGCCTGCTTCTCCCTCTCCCACTCCCCCTGCTTGTGTTCCCTCTCTCGTTGTGTCTCCCTCTGTCAAATAAATAAAATCTTTAAAAAAAAAAGTATACTTTGTATTATTTGTGCTTATTTTCATATAAAATAGTGTTTTCTTTCAAATCTTTGAGGAAAAGTATGACTTCTGGAAGGCATACTACTGTATATTTAACCTTCTGGCTGTAAATACACTTTGGCTTTCCACCCTAAGAACTACTTAGATTTTATTGAGACAGTGATTTTAAAAAGTCTTCCAAGAGTGAGCAATGTTTATCTCAACTTTAACTGATTTTGTTTAATTGTATATCGATAAGCCCTTCAGTGCTAAAGTGGACAATGTGACTATAGAATAATTCATATTATTATAATATTACATGGTGTATATAATTTATATAATTTACCGTTTCATTATAACACTTGCTGATATTTCTCTCTGGTTATTTTACAAGATACCAATTGAATTAAAAGGAATGTAATGAAAGCAACTTTTTTTTTTTTTTTTTTTAAATGAGAAGGGAGTCCTAGCTATTCTCCTGAATTTTTGTTTTGTTGTCCTCAAGCCCCATGACACCACAGTCAGCTCTCATGCTAGGGAAATGCCATTTACCACCATTTACCTAGTTACTACCTGACAGTTAATAGCTTATTTATTTTTTGTGAAGCAGATAATATGTAAGTTGTAAGTGAAACATGTATTTAGCACATGCTATTTTACAGGAATAGCTTGTCTCAGTTTTGTTATTTCACAAACAGAATAAGCTGAACAGCAGAATATGATCATATTTGTTTTCATAAATAAGACAGATCCATGAATAGCATGATGTACTTGATATCTGGATTCATTTTGAATGTCCTTTTTCATAAAAAAAGAGATAGGCATATATTTTTTTGTGTATCTTTAGAGATTTTCAGAAGATTCTCAACACATTATATATTAGAGAAACATTGAAATAAGAATGCGTAGGATAGGGTGCCTGGGTGGCTCAGTCGTTAAGCGTCTGCCTTCGGCTCGGGTCATGATCCCCGGGTCCTGGGATCGAGCCCCACATCAGGCTCCCTGCTCCGCGGGAAGCCTGCTTCTCCCTCTCCCAATCCCCCTGCTTGTGTTCCTGCTCTCGCTGTCTCTCTCTCTGTCAAATAAATAAACAAAATCTTAAAAAAAAAAAAAAAGAATGCGTAGGATAAGCAGCTAATTGCTGATTGCTGTCATGTGCAGAAGTGTTGTGTAGGGAGTTGGGAAACCTGGCCACAAGCCACTGCAGCTTTGAAGAATGTGGCTCAAGGGAGGACTCTCAGCCCATTGCGTAACATTCAGCGGAGAGGAAAGTACAAGTAGGGTCCCTATCACTTGACTTGTTTTCCATTTTGATTTACTTGGCAAAGTCTTGGTATCCTGTAGTGGAAGAATGAAAGACAAGCAAGTTCCAGTGAAGGACCGTACCTCCAAGGGCATCAGCCAATGGATGGTTTGTGAGGCCAGGCAGGTGTTAAATTTCATATTGTTGTTGGGCAGAGGGATTCGAGTTTCAAGAGACGACTTGAAAAACATCATCCTATGGTACTTGCAGTGTTTTTTCTGAAAGGGAATTCTTTCCTCTCTCTTCCCTCAACGCTGTGTGCCTTTGTGGTTGATACACCTATGCTTTAAAATATCACAGCTACTAGGAGGGGCCATTATAGCAAAATCATTTCCCCTCATGTTCTGTGATATTTCAGTTTGGCAGTAGAGTTTACAGGGTTTGAAATCAAAAGCAGCGTTGGTTCCTTCAGGGAAAAATGATCCCAATCTACCAAAATAAAAGCCAAACAGACTCTTAATTGTTCCTTTTTCCACAGGGGCTTGCCCTTTTTGAAGGTGTGGGTTAGTTTGATAGGACCTTCTCTCCAACAAGGTTAGTCACTGGAAATCGCCTCTTCCCCTGGGTAAAACCCACTTTTAAATCTATTTTAAAACAGACCTCAAAGTGTCTTTGAAAATAAAAGCGCTTTGGCATCTCTCCATTCCCTTGCCCCCTCCCTCTCCGCAAGGAGATTCCAGTTTTCTCACAGGGGGCCCCTACTGCAGTGTCTAATCCTCATGCTAAATTAGGAAAGATTTACATTTTATAGTTTTTACTGAGCTCTCCATGTGTTGTGAAAAGTTAAATAAATGCCAACCAGGGGGCTAAATTATTTTTCTCGTTTTCCATCAAGGCTAGTTCCATAAATTTCATAATGTCAGGTTTTTCTATTGGTTGTTAGTCTGGTGTTCATCGAAACATTCAGAACATCAGCCTTAACTTTCCCCAACCTTTTTTTTTTTTTTTTAATTTTAAAGATTTACTTATTTATTTTAGAGAGCACTGGTGGGCACGAGCAGGGGGAGGGGCAGAGGGAGAGGGAGAGAGAATCTCCAGCAGACTCCTCACTGAATGCAGAGCCTGACACGGGGCTCGATCTCACAACCCTGAGATTATGACCTGAGCGAAACCAAGAGTTGGATGCTCAACTGAGCCCCCAGGCACCCCCCTCACCCCCAACCTTCTTAACCTGCTTTGACTAAAGGTGCAGAACTATGCCATTCATGAATCCTTGTTCTCTATATCAGCTCTTCTACTCCTTGGAGATTTGAAAAATATCACCTCATGCTACTTGCAGATTTTTTCTCAGTGCGTGAGGATTTTCAAATCAAACCAAGGTTGTTGGTTTTTTGTTGTTGTTGTTTTCTCTCTTGTCCTCTTTTCTTCCTCCAGTGTCTTACGGCCCATGATTTGGCAACCCCATACAGGAGGCTCCTGAGCCACCAGTCACATGAGAATGAAGGCAAGAAAAGAAAGGACCAGATGGCATCAAAAGATATGCCTTTCTAGGTCGTTGGTGGTTAAGCTTGCAGTCTGGTTTACGAGCAGGGAGACTCTGAGGGAAAGGGTGGAGGGCAGCACAGCACCATTGTAAGGGAAGAAGACTTCTGCCATATAGTTTGCTTCAGTAATCTGCTGGGGAGAAAAGAGTTACACATCAAGGTGAATGAGTTTTCTGATTAGACTTCCCAGTTTACAGTCACAGGGTATCACATTGCTCTTGGAAGGGTGAATTCACCTAAAACTGGCATAATAAGCACATATGGAAAACTGTGCAGTATTTGGACGGCAGCTTTGAAGAGTGTGGCTCCCGCTTGGTCAGTTTCTGTCCTTCAACGGCAATTAACCTTTTGTTACTCTGTTCTCCAAATGTCTGATTGTCTTACAAGTATAAAAACTGGAGGAAATGACATTTGGCTCTCACAGAGAGACCTTTCCCCACAGGAGAGCAAAGGACATCGTTTACCATTCATTCTTCACACTCTTACCTATTTTAGAGGATTGTATGTATAAAACATGGAAAATGGCATCACTGGTCTTTGTGAGACATGATAACTCAGGGTATGTTTTCTTAAGCTGTAACCTGGAGCACATTTGTAATTACTTGACTGAAGAAATGTTCAGTAGTGGCTAATAAAAAATATTTTAGAGGGCAGTCTGCCTTTGCTGTTCATCTAGCCATCTTACACGTTGACTCCCCTGGCCTGGGCAGATTCTGATTTGTCAGTGCTCTTGCAGACCACCAGACGGCTGAACTTGGCTGATATTTCCATGCAGAATTCCAACTTCGTTGTTTTCCCCTGAAAGAAAAAAGTAACTTGATTTCAATATATGAACTTGAGTCCTATACTCTTTTAATTACCTTGAAAAGCCTTGCTTTTTCGTAGACAAATTCAGTATCCCTCAAGTCCAAAGTCAAGTTTCAGCTTCTCTTATAAGTCTGCTTTCTCCAGTTACAATCTCCCATTTTATTCAGATTCTGTTGCCCTGGATTTCTGTATGACTCATTTCATTATGAACGAAATGAAACCAAACAATATGTTTCATTCTGTAGTCTAGATTACAAACTCTTAAAAGTTCACGTTTCTTTTTTGACTTCTACCACTCAAGCAAGTGTGTGGAATATTGCTGAATACACAAAGTCATGTAGTAAATATATATCTCAATAAGAAGAAGAAAGAGAGGGCGCCTGGGTGGCTCAGTTGGTTGGGCGACTGCCTTCGGCTCAGGTCATGATCCTGGAGTCCTGGGATCAAGTCCCGCATCGGGCTCCCTGCTCGGCAGGGAGTCTGCTTCTCCCTCTGACCCTCTTCCCTCTCATGCTCTCTCTCAAATAAATAAATAAAATCTTTAAAAAAAAAAAAAAAAAAAGAAGAAGAAGAAGAAGAGAGAGAAAAAAAATAGACATTTTAATATTATGTTAGTTGATTTCTACCTAGATTTTAATATGACTTAGATCTCACAAAGCAAAAAGTGACCCACCCATTTTTTTCCTTGATGTAAAACTCTCGTAAGGAGTCATTCTGAAGTTCCTTAAACTCAATGTAAAAGATATTTCCTGTATATGCACTGAATTTCTGGGGTTAAGTAAATAAAATTGACAAGTTATTCTTGTGGCAACATGTTAACTTTACTTGTTAGTTGCTCTATTAACTTTTTTAGGTGACTGAATTCAGAGCCCCCTTGGGAGCCTCTAGTTATTAGCAAAACAACCACCAGTCTTTCTCTCCATCCTCCAGTCACATCATACGAGTGCAGTTGTGGGGCATATCCTATAATAATTCTAATGAAGAGTTTAAAGGCACTTTCTACTATGGATTTTTTTGTTTTGTTTCTTGTTTTAGTCTGCTCAACCAAAGCACTCAGTGATCATGTGAGTCCTCACTTAAGTGGTTTTCCAGTTAAAAATGAGAATTTTACTAAAGGTTCTATGATTTGGGGTAGCACAGCAGGAGAGCAGATGACTTTTAAATTGTTAAATCTCATTAAGGGGAATCCATTGATATACCTTTAATTTAGGGGAAAATTTAAAATTCCGTTATCTACATCAGATATGTCAGATTTCAGCCTGGAGCCAACTATTAGATTTGAGTTACTGAACTCAGTAAAGAGATTTGGAATGGAAATACTAATGGACCCCTAACTATAGCTGGGGTAGTGGGTATTGGAAGAATCTTGACAGTTCATTACCAAACCTCTGACCTCACTACCCTTAATCATCCTTGCTTGTCAGTGACATAATTGGTTGCTTTTTGTCTTCTCCTGCCCCGCTTTCAAATTGCTAGCATTTGAGAATTTCACTTATTATTTCTTGTGTATTAAGACCAAGAAAGCATAGTTTGGTGGGTGAACTAGTAAAACCATTTTGGCCCTCTTTGAGAGGATGATGTGTTTTGTTCCTGGTGCAATTGAGACAGTTGCTAAATTGTCAGTTATAAGTCTTTAAGGAATAAGGATAACCTGTGAACACGTTTGTGGATTTTCTTTTCAGATATACTATTTATTAATTGCTGAATTATGTTATGCCTATGAAGCACAGATCCAAAGATGTGGACTAGCATTGTTTTAGTGTACAATTATGTACCCAGAACTCTCATCATGGTGATCATAGTACCTTTAGGATATAGGGAAGGTAAATCCATGAGACTGTGTGCTGAAGTTGCCCATAGGATGGGTGGATTAAAGAATGCAATAATTTTAGTAAAGAATTTTGTCAGGGTGCCTGGGTGGCTCAGTTGTTAAGCATCTGCCTTCGGCTCAGGTCATGATCCCAAGGTCCTGGGATCAAGCCCCATGTTGGACTCCCTGCTCAGCGGGGAGCCTGCTTCTCTCTCCCTCTGCCCTTCCCTGCTTGTGCTCTCTCATTCTCTCTCTCAAATAAATAAACAAAAATCTTTAAGGGTGCCTGGGTGTCTCAGTTGGTTAAGCGACTGCCTTCGGCTCAGGTCATGATCCTGGAGTCCCTGGATCGAGTCCCACATCGGGCTCCCTGCTCAGCAGGGAGGCTGCTTTTCCCTCTGACCCTCCCCCCTCTCATGTGCTCTCTCATTCTCTCTCTCTCTCAAATAAATAAATAAAATCTTAAAAAAAAAAAATCTTTAAAAGTTTTTGTTACCTAGCTTTCTCCCATGTGTAGAAAATTGGAGGTGGGATAATGAGAGAGGGAGGAGAGAGAGAAATAAAAATTTAAAACTAATGAGCTGGTACACTGAGATATTAGGAAACAGGTGTTTATGGGTTTTTGTTTCAGTGGCTGAAATTGACCACAGAGCCATATATTTTGCCTAACCCTGTCCTAGCTGATGACACAATTTTGCTGTTTCTAATGTGTTGAATCATATGAAGTTGCCATTTTTATAAGTGAGAATTGTATATCAGAAATTTTCTGTGGTTCATCCTAATATGTAACGTGTAACACTGTAGGATGGCTACAGTTGTAGAGAGAGGTGTGTGTAAAAGATGGGAGGGGAGAAATGGAAATTCGGGAGCAATTTATACCCCGTGGGAGTACTCCAGCTGAAAACTGCTACTCTAGCCTGTGGTTCTAGGCATTCAAAATCAAATACAGTTAATTGCCCTAGTATGCTTTCCTACTTCCACATTAATACAGTTGGAGACAGTTTATGGGGTGGCTTAAAAAGTAAATCAACTCTGACAGAGATTACCACTGGGGATGATGATCTGAAGTGACCGTGTCTGCAGAGTACAACAGAAATGGCAGCGACTGAAAACCAGTAGGCATGCCCGTACTTGCACGTACTTTGAAATTGAAGAATTAGGGGCGTAACATGGATTGAGACTAAATAATCTGTGAATTATTATTTGTCTTAAAATGGGTTTTAGGATGTTTCTAGTGGAATATTCAGGCTGTGCTGATTTGGTTTTTGTTGTCTTTTGTAGACGAGCTCATCTGCGCCTGTGTTTAGAACGCTTAAAAGTTCTGATTCCACTAGGACCAGACTGTACCAGGCACACAACACTTGGTTTGCTTAACAAAGCCAAAGCACACATCAAGGTGAGAATTTCTTTCATATTTGTACATGATTGTCTCAGCCCTTGTTTCATTATAAGCAATGATTCCTATTCATAAACATCAGCTAGCTCACTGTGCCCTCCTTAATAACTGACCTCAAGAGGAATCTTCCTGAAAACTTATCAGCTAACCTGATGGGAGCAACGTAACCTGATTAAATTGTTTTGACAGCATGGTCATCTGAGGAGCTGGGAATACTAGGAAACTAACAATACTCTGCTGACCGGCAGAAGGAAGGCAGTTGTGCCCTCTGGTGGAGATGACTTTATTTGGCTGTGTCCCTCAGTATTTTTCCATCAAACTACCGAGTGCAGAGCAAGGTTTTCTTTCATGGAGATAACTTTACAGACTTTGAGAATTTCATACCGTTCTAGTAGCGTAGCATTCATTACGCACACAGGAAAAAAAAAGTGAAGAAAGAACTATTTTGGTGTTTAAAAATATGTATTTATGTATGTTTTTATATACACACACACATATGTACTTGTATATTCATTCATATTTTCTCTACCAAAGAAGAAATCTTTTAAGTTGTTAGGTAAAAATGAATTTTATTGTTTGTACTGGACTGTACACAAGTATCATTTTATCATTTTAGAAACTTGAAGAAGCTGAAAGGAAGAGCCAGCACCAGCTAGAGAACTTGGAACGAGAACAGAGATTTTTAAAGCGGCGACTGGAACAGCTGCAGGGTCCTCAGGAGATGGAACGAATACGAATGGACAGCATTGGATCAACTATTTCTTCAGATCGTTCTGATTCAGAGCGAGGTAGGCAGTTTGCTTCTTCCCTAATGAAATACTAAGCATCCCTGTATCTAAATTTAGGCAGGGTAAGTTGGAAAACACTGTATTTGCTTTCTTCTCTTTAGCCAGTACTGCACCATTCTGGATTTTGTGCAATCACAACATTGTCTAGCAATGCCTGAATGAACTATAAAACTTTTTTTCCTTATTATGTAGGTATATATTTTTAACTTTCTACTTTGAAACAATTTTTTTAAAGATTTTATTTGAGAGAGAGACAAAGATAGTGACAGAGAACGTGAGCTGTGAGGAGAAAGAGAAGCAGACTCCCCGCTGAGCAGGGAGCCCGACGCAAGGCTCAATCCCAGGACCCAGGGATCATGACCTGAGCCGAAGGCAGACGCATAACCGACTGAGCCACCCAGGCGACCCTCTACTTTGAAACAATTTTAAACTTACAGAGAAGTTGTGTCTTCTGTAGAAAATTGTAGAGTTCTCATATACTCTTCACCCAGGTTTCCCTACTGTTGACATCTTTTGTAGACATAATACAATCACTGCAACCAGAAAATTAACATTCATGTAATTTTATTAATCTATAGACCTTACTCAAATTTCACCAGTTTTCCCACTAATGGCCTTTGTCTGATCTAGGATCCAATGCAGGATCCAATATTGCATTAGATAGTTCCTCTGAATCTATGACCGTGACACTTTTGAAGAGTATTGGCCAGTTATTTTATTTTTTTTGGCCAGTTATTTTATACAGTGTCTCTCAAGTGTCTGATGTTTTCTCATTAAGTTGAGGTTATACATTTAGGAGGAAGAAATACCACAGAGTGATTTGTGCCCTTCTCAATTCATTATATTAGGAAGATACATGATGTTGATATGTTTTATAATTGGTGATGTTAATTTTTATGTCTATATTTTATTTTTTTTTAAAGATTTTATTTATTTGACAGCGAGACAGCGAGAGAGGGAACACTAAGCAGGGGGAGTGGGAGAGGGAGAAGCAGGCTTCCCGCAGAGCAGGGAGCCTGATGTGGGGCTCGATCCCAGGACCTGGGGATCATGACCCGAGCCGAAAGCAGACGCTTAATGACTGAGCCACCCAGGCGCCCCGATGTCTATATTTTAAAGTACCACACCCTTCATTTCTCTTTTCATCTGTCCCAGAACATTTGTCTTTTGGCAGAATGAAAGACCAAGAATCAACCAAAAATTTTGTTTGAATTTTACTGATCTGTTCATCTAAAGCTCCCACCACATCAGGCCTCACAACACAGTAGAAGATCCCAGAGGTGAACTCTCAGGATTTTAAGCTTTATAATTAGGGAAAATAGAGCTCACAAGATCTTGAGGTTTCTAAAACAAAAAAGGAATTGTTTGTAAAATTTGTTTTGACTTTTTATCATGGAAATTTTCAAACATACACAAAAGTAGAATAGAATATTGAATTCTCATGTACCCATCATCCAGTTTGAACAGCTGACAACATTCTGCCATTCTTGTTTCATTGATTCACCATCCCCTCATCCTCACCGTTTTTCTGGAATGTTTTAAGTCAAATCCCAGATAACATTATCATTTTGTCCCTAAATACTTCAGTATGTATCTTTAATAAATGGGACTTAAAAAATAACCATAAGGCTATTATATCCCACAAAATTAATAAAATCAGATAATCTTATTTAATGTCTAATACCATCAATTTCTGATAGATTTTCTCAAAGATGGCATTTTACCATTGGTGTGTTTGAATTAGAATCCAAACAGTCCATATTGCATTTGTTTGTGCCTTTTAGGATACTTTTCATCTGTAATAGTTCTCACTTCCACATTTTTTTCTCCCCAGTGCCATTTATTTGTTGTAGAAACAATCATTTTGGGGCACTTGGGTGGCACAATCGGTTGAGCATCTGACTCTTGGTTTCAGCTCAGATAGTGATCTCGGGGTAGTGAGATCAGTCCCCCATGTCAGGCTCTGTGCGGAGTCTGCTTGGGATTCTCTCTCCCTCTATCCCTCTCCCCACTGTCCGCTCTCTCTCTCTTATATAAATAAATAAATCTTAAAGAAATAAAAAGGAACAGAGTCATTTTTCTTATCGAACTTCCCATGTTCTAGATTTGGCTGATTGAATCCGCATGGCATCATTTAACATATTCTTCTGTCCCTCCTATTTCCTGTAAACTGGTTGGTGGATCTAGTGGCTTGATTAAATTCAGGTTCTTTTTTTGAGGCAAGAATACTTCATAGGTGGTGCTGACACATTTATGCAAATCTCAACCTTTCACTTGATAGTAATCATTAATGATGGTCCCCATTATTATTTTATTAGGTATTACAAATAGTATTTTCTAATCCTGTCATTCTTTCTGCATTTATTAACTTTTTAAAATAAGATTTCCTCATCAACTTTTTTGGTTACCCTGAAATCAAGTCCATATAGGGAAGATGGGATAAATGCTTTTTAAAAATTTTTGTGGTTTTTTTTTTGTCAATTTTCTCAATTAATGAATCGGTGTCTTAGCAACCTCCAGAGGTAACAGGGTTTTTTTGTTTTGCTATTTGGTTTTGATTATCTTATGAACTCCTAGGTTTTCATGTTTTGAATGTGTTCCAATCCATGGTAGTCTTCTTTTTATTCTCTTTAATACTCAAATTTCCCATATTCCATAGAAACATTTCAAATTGATTTTTCAGCCCTTTTAACACAATCCTAGGAGTCCTTGGGGTTGTTGTTGTTGTTTTGCTGTTTAAGTTTGTTTTTATGTGGCACTCAGTTTTAGAGAACAAAAGTTTAACCAGAGGCAGCAGCAGGAACCTCAGGGACGTGCTACATTTATGAATGACAGTGAGGTGTAGAAGGAATGAACCCAAATTAAGAGGCAGACCTTGATCCTAGTCTTTCTTCTGCTGGTTACTAGCTGTGTGACTCTGTCAGGTCTGCAGGCTTTAGCTGCCCTTCCTGCTGTTAACTCCTCCTCGTACCCACCCCACCTCCAAATTTGAGAAAGAGTGTGTCTTCATCATTATAGTTCTCATTTTTTTAGTAGTCCTCATGTGTTACTACTACCTCTTCCCCTGTTCTTATCTTGAAGTCCTCTTTCCCAGTGTTACAAGGGACTTTTAGTAATATCTCTAGTTCATTTGGCTAGTGCAGTCTTTCATTTTACTTTGTTATGATTGAGTACAGCAAGCTCTGTTGGATAGGGTGTTTTGATTCTATTTTCCAATTGTAGGTTGGATGAGTATTCTGTGATACCGGGAAACACCACGTAGCCTGTGAAGCATTATGGATGTAAAACAAATAGTTATGAATTCATAGGATTGTTTGTACAGCTTGTTTGGACAGATGCCTGCATTTTAGAAACAGATTTCTAAACCTTTTTGAAGCAACAAGCCCTTTTGAAAATTATACTCTTTGAAATAACTTACTCTGTCTTCTTGGGCTCAGCAAGAATTCACTTTTCCTAAAAGCAGTTGTGATCAGTATGAACTCTTAGAGCCAGTGCCAGATATGAAACATCAGACTTTGAGCTTAAAAGAATTGAAGGATCTTGAGTTCGTTCTAACTGTTATGGGAGAGAACAGTTTTTCAACTGCCTCTTGGTTTTTAAAATGTGTATTTTATGTAGTATTGGTGATTGTATATGTAGTATTTAACAAACTGTTGATAGCTGGTCATATGTGTTTAGGGATTTTTTAAAAAAATCATGTTTGATTTTGAAGTAAAGTTAAATACCATTACTGAAATGCCTTTACTGTAATCTTTGCTATTGATCTCACTATAACTCAGAAGTTTTTAAGGCTCACACCCTCCTTTCAAGCTATATTTGATGCAAGAAAATCAAATCAAACTGAAGACAAATCCCTCAGAGTTCACTCTCTAATGACTGGCTTAGTTCCGTTACTGAATAGTCAGAGGTCTTTATGATGAATCCTCGAAGTCTGTAGAACTGTCTGTAGGATGAGACTGCCAAAGGCAAGAATAAACGGATAAATTTTCTAGTTCATCTATACTGTTGATGCTTTTTCTCCTCTTTAAGGCAAGTCTGATTAATAAACAACACTGAGAATTAGTGTCTAGTTTAATGCAAAACAGATGTTGTGAAACCACTTGGGGTTGGGATCTTTTAATATTAAGCACTAATTCCCAAATAGGCTGAGTGCTTTTGGTGGGAGGTCCAGACGCACTGGCGTCAAAGGCTTTAGTAAACTTGCTGACTGAGACCACCACTGGATAGCAGACATTCCCCTTTGCAAAATATATCCGTGTGTCTCTTCACCTTCAGTTACTCCTGTTATCCAGAGATCACGGATAATAAGCTTGTGTGATAATTATTTGACACTACAAAAAATGACCACTTTTTCTTATGCCCTTTCCTCATTAGTTTTTGAAAGTGCAGATTACTAATGTTCTTCCTTTTTTCTCTTTGGCAGAGGAGATTGAAGTGGATGTTGAAAGCACAGAGTTCTCCCATGGAGAAGTGGACAATATCAGTACCACCAGCATCAGTGACATTGATGACCACAGCAGCCTGCAGAGTATTGGGAGTGACGAGGGTTACTCCAGTGCCACTGTCAAACTTCCGTTCACTTCCTAGAACCCAGCACGACATAACAGTGCAGGGCAGAATACTCACTGGGCCAGTTCAGTCCAAACAGTCTCTTAAATTGGGTTCATGATGCAGTCTCCTCTTTAAAACGAAACAAAACCTATACTTGAACAAAAGGGTCAAAAGACCTCTATGTAAGCAATTACTTAGCAAAAAGTGGGGCAGAGCCTCCCCAGCAGAACAAATACTCACAATATTCGTATTTGAAAATCACAGTTTCTAATGGCAGCAGAAAACTTGGAGAAATTTTCTTGATTTAGTTGATTTGAAAGAGGACGTTGGAGATTCTGTCCTCTTTTTCTTCTGTAGTTTGCTCACAATACAATGAGTAGACACATTTAAGGATGGGGTTATGAACCCTTCCTGAGTTTTATGGTCCTAAAAACAAAATCAAACCTATAGTAATGAGAAGACAAGATAATCAGGCATTAACTTGGATAGCTGAACAGCTATTAAAACTCAGCCTGGGACAGCTTATCATGAAGCCTGTGGATGATCAATTCTTGAAAGAAAAAAAAAAAAAAAGCAAGCTCATTTCATGCTCTGCAAAAGGAGAGACTCCCATGAAGCCTTTTGAAAGGGATCATCATGCAGCTCAGCTTTCTGTTGGATTCCATGCTAAGCAAGCTAACCTTATCCTGCATTGTTAGCAGTAGGGCACCCAACCGCCAGCTCGACAGTCAGCTGCCCTTAGGCCCTTGGGCAGCATGGGGCAGTGTGTGTCTAATAGCCTCTACCACACAGGGCCTAGGAGTTCGGACTGAGGGGCCAGAAGGAAAAAGCTCTCCATGCCTCTGTGTCTGCGTGGGCCAGAAGAGTTGTGCACGCAGAGTAGCAGGCCAAGGTCTGAGCCATGGCAGCATTTTTATTTCAGATTTTGATAACTGTTTGTATGTGTTGAAAACCAAAATGACATCTTTTTAAAGCTTGTCCATAAAAAAACATCGATGTCTTTTATAGTGGAAAAACACATGGGAAAAAAATCATCTATTTTGATGGAGCATTTGATAATGATGAAACACCTCACACCTCACTCTTTATAGTGCACAAAATGAATGAGGTCTGGGCTAGGTAGAAAAAAGGTCAATGCTGTTTTTATTTTCTTTTAGAATCATTACCTTTTACCAGCTTTTAACCATCTGCTATCTGTAGTAGACACACTATAATACTTCACGTAGTTAAGTTCGGCACTTGTCTCGTTTTATTGTGAAGATCTGCGTCCATTCTCCTACAGGCAATCTCTCTCCTTCCTCACAGTCCCACTGTGCAGGTGCTATTGTTGCTCTTATACCAATATTTCCAGAAATGTTTTAAGTGAAATTTCTTTTCTAGCCTGCACTTTGACGTCATGTGTTCCCTTTGTCTTTCAAAATCCAAGGTGTTCTCCACTCCCCACCCCCACCCCCCTTTACCCCAGGAAGCCTTCTTGGACCCCTTACCCCTGGCTCTTTGGACTTTGTATACTTTGAATAATTTAACTACCCTTAATTACTTAAAAAAAAAAAGCTTTATGATTTTCATAACTTATTGCTGATTTTAATGGGTTGTTAATTTCAGTCCTGTAGTTTTATTTTGTTTAGATAGGGCTGGCCAAGGAAAAAGAAAATAAAGACAACCATATTTAGCAGTGCAGTTGAGTTGTGTGTGTAATGTTAGACTATCCTTTGTAAGTAGCACTTTAACAGCTTTCCCTGCTTCTACGTATGAAGTGTACCATCTTGGTCATACACAAGGCCTCAGCATATACTTACTTGTTTTTGTGCTCTTCCTGTGCCTCCAAAAATATTTTATCCTTGATTGTGCTATGTTTGAGTGGAAGAAATTCTTTGAAGTAGATGTGTGGAAAACTGCATGCCTTTAGAAGCCCATTATTAGAACTTGCTACTCCAGGTGCTGGGGACTTAATGAAAAACATGATAAATTCATTTCTCTGGCCCAGGTAAATTATTTCTGGTTTCACTTATACTTACTCCTGGCTGGGTCAAAATGTTGCTCTATGTATTTGCTTACTTTTGACTTTCCCAAGGGAGACAGTTTAAAGACTCTGCTAACTACCATGGAAAGTAAGTGGAAGCAAGGATTAAGCTTCCATTTTGTTATTCCCACGGCATTCACCTGCATCACTTGCCTAGGGCTGAAATTTCGGACTTCATTCAGGAGAACTTGAGGTGCTGCCATTTTGTTGTTTAGGTACAGGCTGGTGGGCTGGGAAGCCTTTGTCACAAATCTATAGTACTATTTCACCTGCCCTCTAAATTACTCCTTCCCTGGGTTTGTTTTCCTTGTGGGAGGGGAGTGGATTGTATGACGAGTAAGAAGTATTAATTTTTTAAAAGACAAATTGACTTTGAAGATATAAAAGTTAATTGCAAGAAATAAAAATTGTGAATGAAGAATACCCGAGTGCTTTTTGTACCACCCTTCTCTATGAAGGAAAAAATAAGAATGAGCATCCACACCTTGAGAAGCAACTATGTCCTAAATGTTTGAGTTGATACACGACTTCAGTAGTCTAGAATTAATGGCAATTTGAGTCATTGCCATTTCCTGTTCTATAAACAGGTGCCTTCTTGACCGATAACTCCACGTAACCTAACTGCAGATGGTTTAACATACCCGATGATCTTAACTGCTTCAGGTAGGACACAAAGCCATTTATTATCTGTTAATAACTTTTTAGCGTATCCGTTTGGCTACATAACGATCCATTTAAATTTAAAATAAGTCTGGAAGTTCCTGTTTAGTCCCCACCCACTAACCTGAGTTAAGGTACCCTTTATGTAAGATGCCTGAGTAATGTATTAATAGATAGAGGTAAATCTTCAGTGCATATTTATTACCAAAGAAGATTCTGATGGAGTCAGACTGTAGTTCCTGATTAGAATAGGTATGAGAACTCTGGTAGAAATGCTTTTTCTAATCCCCGTGGCAATGACAGCTTTTAGCCTTATGAAGGGATTTTAAAAGGCAGTGTTAGGCAAAATTTCCTAACGTAAGGACACATTGCCTCCTGGGTCATTTCTCACAAGAAAATTGTTTAACCTCTTGGGGAAGGTTCTTCGTTTTCTTCCACGTGAAGAAGCAGTAGCTGCCTTTTTTCCCTTTATTATCCTCCCACCTCAAAAATTCTATACTCCCTACCAACAATAGCATAATGTGGGAAGAACAGGGTTTTTTGGGTCGCATTTAAATCCTAGTTCTAGTATTTGCTAAGGACTCTGGGCAAGTTAATTTCTTCATGGAGCCTGTTTCCTCCTGAAAAGTTGTTACAAATACTACCTCTATCTTGAAAGGTTTTAAGGATTAAAACTGATAATATGTAAATCCCCACACATACTCAGTCTAGGAGTTTGTAGCACCAAAGTAAGATGTTTGTACTTCTCCTTTCTCTGATGAATGCCACCTTCTAATTTCTTCATCCTTAATCTTGAATTTTAGTTATTCTGACTCTGGGTCTTGCAGAAAAAGACTATTTCTAATAAATAAAATGGTTCATTTTCACAGAATTCCATGACAGGTTATACTTTGTAAGAAGTCAATTTTGATGTCCTATAGATTTTTTTAAATAAAGACTTTATAAGATTGATGTATCAGCGGTTTTAGTGATTACCTGGTCTTTCTAAAAAAAAGACTAACCTGAGCTTGAATCTGTTAAACACTAGTAGTAACCACTGCATAATGCCCTAGTTAATATTTAGTGCTGGCCTTGCCAAGAAAAAAAATCTTGGCCCGTGTACTAGATCTAATAGGAAACTGGTTTTCTTGTGGAATACATCTGATTCTTCCAAATATTAAGTGTGGCTCAAAATACATGTACTGGCTGACAACCTCACTTCTTGGTTCTGTTTTACCTTTCTATACTGTCATAAATTATTAGGGGAAATGGCTTAGATGAAGCTCTTTTAAAGTACTGCCAACTACTTATAATTTCGAAATTTTTTTCCATTTCCTCAAGCTCTTAGTTCTTTGTTATGGAGGAATGCTTGAAGTCTTTATTGGTAGGGCAGTAACTGGGCTATTTATCTCAGATTTTCACATCAGGGCAAAAAAACAGCACTGTAGAGACATAAAAGCCATAAGATAGCTCTAAAATGCGTATTAAAAATACAAATTTAAGAAGCTAGTTGCTCCTAAACTAGCAGCTTTATCACACTCTGGAAGCTATGTCAACTAAACCTGACCGTGCTTTTGGAGGGACAAACCTGGTAAAAGAACCAAAGGGATACTTACTCCTTCCTGCATACTTCTGAGCAATGAACAATTGGACAATTACCATCTATTAAAAACTACCCTAGCTGCAGGTCTCAGGCTTCAACTCTAGTTTTCCCAGGATATAGAGTCAAGTGTCTTCCAAGGCTGAAGTGCATTTCTGACCTTCTCTGGGCAGAAATGCACTGCATCTTGCTCAAGTGAGTACAGGGCTTGAAAGGGGAAAACACAAAAACACATCCGTTTTCACCAAGAAAGGCAAAATCATGAGCCAGCAAAATAATAAACATGACTTTGGGCCTCTAGTTGAGAAAGTAGCTCTTCAAACAAAAAACCTTTTCTCTTAATGCATGTAACTGTGGCTCCTTTAGCTGTGATCTTAAAGTAACCGGGAAAACAAATTACAATTTTAATAATTTCAGTAACTTAAATCTGTACTGGTTTCATAAAAGTGAATTGGTGAAGTGCCTGGTGTAGTAAGTAAAATGTCCGTTTTTATTTCCTGGGAACTGAAAGATGACTCTATCCAAAATTTGGTATTTTTAGCTAGTCCAGCTGTCAACTACCACAAACCCAATAGTATTCTCAGATCTGCTTTACCCCACTCAAGGCCACAGAAGAACCACCTTTATATATACTTAAGCTGAAAGGCAAAAAAGGCAATCAAAGAACCTCACAGAACTCTTAACACCTTCATCTTAAATTTTACTTTCTGTTGGCTGGGCCAAGACAAATTCTCAGAATGCCAATATTAGTCTCTGCACATTTTAAGGTATTTAAAAACATATCTATACATAAAAAATCATAGTATAAGGGGATTCAATTACTTGTGTTGTTTGTTTAAACTGTGGTATTACCTGTTCTATTGCCTGCTATGTTCTTCCTCTCCACTGTAGTAAAAATTCAGTTTAACTTGCAGCTCTAAAACCCTAGATATAAAGAATGTTTACATTTACTGTTGAACAGGTAAATTACCATTTATACTAACCGGTTGCTTCATAGTATAATACAAATAATACAATTCAGCAGATATATTTTTTTTTAAAGATTTTATTTATTTATTTATTGGAGAGCGAGCGAGAGAGAAACAGCATGAGAGAGGAGAGGGTCAGAGGGAGAGGCAGTCTCCCCGCTGAGCTGGGAGCCCGATGCGGGACTCGATCCCAGGACCCTGGGATCATGACCTGAGCTGAAGGCAGTCGCTTAACCAACTGAGCCACCCAGGCGCCCCTGATGCCTAATCTTAATAATTGGGCTAAGGAAATTGCCCATTAGTAATTTTTCCTTCATTTCAAAAATCAAAGTGTTTTTTTTTTTAAAGATTTTTATTTATTTATTTGAGAGAATGAGAGACAGCACGAGAGGGAAGAGGGTCAGAGGGAGAAGCAGACCCCCTGCTGAGCAGGGAGCCCGATGTGGGACTCGATCCCGGGACTCCAGGATCATGACCTGAGCCGAAGGCAGTCGCTTAACCAACTGAGCCACCCAGACGCCCCAAAGTGTTTTTACATTTAATGTAAAACATGGTTCTAGGCCAGGGATGCACATCAGAATCACCTGTGGTGTTTGTCAGAAACAGACATACTTTGGCCTAAATAGGTCTGGAATAGGACCCAGATCCAGAAATCCCGCTTTTAATTTTAAGCAAGCATTAGGGTAACTTTATTATAACTTGTACTCCCTTCCCATCAGAGGCATGCCCTAAAATATTCTAATATAAAAATTTTAACTTCTACTGGCATGTACTTAATATATAACTTTGGTAATTCGACAGCAGTTCAGTAATACATTTATAATTAGAGGCTTCAGATTATAAGCAATGGGCATTGTTAATGTGAATTGTCATTGTTAAGGTTAGGGAAAAAAGTCACCATTACCACTTGGCACAGTAAATAGCAAACACTTCTACAGTGTTTACCATGTCAGGTATTGTAAGCAATTTACACATATTAACTCACCACTCATCCTTACAACCTAACGAAACTGGAATCTTCATTCTACAGCTGAGAAAGCTAAGACAAGTTACACACAAGGTAAAAATGAGGGGCCAGGATTCTAAAGCAGTCTGGCTCCTGAGTCCTCAGCTCTTCCAGGATGGCCTTTCTGCATGTTAATTAAAAAAGCATTTATTGTCTGTGATACTAAAATGTAATTATTTGGGGGGTATCACGACTGTTCTTCCCTTGAAATGATCAGTAACAAAATGTCAAATTTTGAGAAGATCCATGCAACCACAGCTACTTGGGGGCTGTACATGACTCACATCATGAACTCATTCTGAGTTTCAGAGCTTCAAGACTCCCTTCTTGGCGGGGAAACTACATTAAATTTTATAACAGAGTGTTATATATATAACAAAGTCATATTTGGTTTTAGAGTATTGAACTTAGCCACCTTCACTTGTAAAATATCACTGGTTATCATGCTTCTCATGAAAGCATCACACTAGGAGATAGGTGCTCCATCACCCCCGGGGATCCTTTTAGTTTAGTCCAGACA
Source organism: Mirounga leonina (assembly GCF_011800145.1). NCBI lineage: Eukaryota > Metazoa > Chordata > Mammalia > Carnivora > Phocidae > Mirounga > Mirounga leonina. The sequence continues at coordinate 34,590,554 of NW_023270265.1, forward strand.
CATGGTCATTATCTTGACACTAGGACTTTTCAAAGTGCCACATCTAGGTCTTTTGACACAGGGACTCCTGATCTCATATTTTTTAATGTTTTATATAGTATGGTCACCTTTATTCCTTTTCTCTCTCCTGCAAAGCCCCTCCAGTAAAATTAATGTGCAGAAAGGAAGCCCTTGGGTCAAAGGAGATACAAGTTTCAACATTAAGAGTCTTGCCTATACAAGTAACAGCTAAATTACTACTCCAACAAACATACCAAGGTCATCTCACCAAAACCCATTCTGTGTGGTCACACCATTGTACCAAATTTCTTTCCAAGTGCTTTTGAATTTAAAGGGTTCCCTTGCAACCCTTCAAAGATACCATTATTAATTCTTAAGAGATTTATTACACTGGTAACAAGAACAGTATATTTTTTAGGAGTTCTTCAGGCTAAGTAGTCTTATTCTGCTGTAATTTGTGCCTTGTATTTAAAAAAGACTTCACCTTTCATTCTGTCCTACATGTTCTACCCTGTGGCCATAAATTATAGGAAGGAAAACTGATCCTCCTGGGTTGGGAGAGGTGAAGGGGCAAGATAAAGAATTCTAGTTCTCGTCACTGTCCTAAGTTTCAATTTGCCAAAATATTTAAGTCATTAAAATTTTTATTGTCTCCTTTTACCAAAAATGTACAAACACGTCTATACACAGCACAAGCCCTTAAGATAAAAATAGTTTGTCCTTTAGGATCCAATTTCTTATGTCTAATGGAAGAAGTACATAAGAATTTATTGAAACCTTTATCACATACTCAATATTCTCTTCTGTGGAAATGATGAATGCAAGCAAGAAGACTGAAGCTTAATCACTATCAGTGCTGCCAGCTAGGACTTCACCACCCTTCTGGTAACACACCCTGGAGATTTTAAAAACACTTTATTTAATAAAAGTTAAACATACAAAAACTGAAATTAACACATACCCTAAAAATCACCATCTTCCATTAATAGGAAGACACTTTACTATGCATATATTTGGCTTAAACTCAACTCAGGATAACTGTGATGTTCACTTATACCAACAAATGCTGACAACTTGATCTAGTTAACAAAAATTACAAACTCAGCTACATGAACATAATATACAGGGAAATTATGGTCAGATTAATGCACAAGAAATACAATAAATTTTTAATGATGAAACATTCAGTACTCTTGTTCATTAATTTAGCCTTGGGGATTTTTTTTGTTTTTTTACAAAAATAGTATCTACACTGTATACAGGGCTATACATCAGCTTTTTGTTTTCTTATATAAACATTACACATCCAAAAATGGTACCACTACCATAAGGGAAAAATCAACACAGGAAAAGAGCAAATGTTAAAAAAAAAAAAAAAAAAAAAAAAAAAAAAAGAACAACACAACAACAGGAAAAAACCCTTAGAAAAAGAAGCTGGTCCTAAACATGGTTCTTATACACAATTAAAACTCAATGAAAAAATTTTAAGAGCTGGATCAATTTTAGAGATAGCCTAAAAGGCTTAAGAACAAATTATTGAAGGAAAACCCTCAAAACAAAGTTTGTCATTTTACATTAATCAAATTAACCTATTTTTAGGCTTAATTAACAACAGCTATGGGTTTAAGTTGAAGAAAAAAAAAAAGATCTCTTTAGCAGGTTGGTATTTTGCCTTGATGTTCCAGTGAATTGCTACAATACGTGGCAAGTTCAAAGCATCTGAAAATTCCAAGTTAGGACTTTACAAAAAGTACACACCATCCATTAAGTAAGGGCCTGATATTAGGAAGATCAACAATTCATCTAGTGCTGTATTTATGCAGCATCTATCTAGAAAAGTTGCTTTATTCAACAAACTGAGGAAATCTGTGGTAGTAGTAACAAAAAGTTAAATGAATAGCAGTTATCAAATGCAATTTCTTCAAGTTTCATTCTATTGAAGTCAAACAAGGACGACAATGGTATCTTCCTTACTCATCTAACAAATAATTTACCTTTAGAAAAATATAAGGATAAAAAGGTAAATGTAAAGCCCTGCAGAGATGAAATACAACAGTTTTTCTGATTATTGAGGCATCAAATGCCTGACATTGTATTTAGAGGTATCTTGATACTGTGTCATAGGTTTATCAGCAATTCCACAAGTTCCTACTCCAACTTTTCCAGTTACACTCTCAGGTGAAGCAAAAATACTCCTTTTTACCTAGTGGAAATGAAAGAGAAACCATTCTGATTAGTTTTATGGGGAAAACATTTCCAAAATACACATAAGTGCAGTACACATCAAGGGAACTGGAGCTCTCTTTTAAATAAAATCTACCAGTGGATGCCCAGCATATAAAACATGTTAACAAAGCAGGTAGGGTTCATCACACTCCCTCTAAGTGGTATGTAAGGTACCAAATGGTTTTTCAAATTTTAGTTTACAGAAGGGTAAACAATCTAGATCTTTTGTAATTTATGATATAAACTCTCTCATTCATAGTGTTTCTATTGCAGAGAGACAGTGGCTAATGGAGATATTTTACAATAAGCCAAACGGAAGATTAAAGAGGATTCTGAATTCAAGATCCAGTTATGTATTTTTTTAAACCTATGTACCTATGTACCTCCCTTTTGCATTTTAAGGTTATTTTAATGACAATTACACTTTTCAAATTTACGAAGTACAATGAAAGGATTTACTAACCTGGCCTTTTTTGTTTTTAGAATAGGCTCTGTTGTTGAACTGTTGCCATTTAACCTTCTGGTCCTCTCTTTCCTGCTCAAGTTCTTTTATTCTCTGGGCTTTTTTCAAAGCTTTCTTCTTTTTATATTCACGCTGTTGGGCAATCATTTCTTTTCTGTGTGGATATAACAGCTAAATGTCAACTCTTAAGATTTAATAGATGATTTCCTTAGAGATATTTAGCAGTACAAAAAAAACAAAAAAACACAAAAATATCTGTAATAAACTTACACATTACATGAATAGAAGCACTAACACCAACAATGCCAATCACCCAGTACTAAGAAATGTTATTTGAAATACACAGCATCCCTGGAAGCTTTCAAACCATATCTGTAATCTGTTACCTATTCAAATCAAATACATTTTTTTTAAGATTTTATTTTACAGAGAGCAAGCGAGTGTGTGCAAGTGGAAGGGGGGAGCACAGGGAGAAGCAAACTCTGTGCTAAGTGCACAGAGTCTGATGTGGGGCTTGATCCCAGGACCCTAGGATCATGACCTGAGCCGAAATCAAGACTCAGTTGCTCAACTGACTGAGCCACCCAGGCACTCCTCAAATCAAGTATTTAAACTATGACTTTTTGATGTTTACATTGCTTTTGCCAGGTGCATTTTAGAAATGAGTTTTAACATTAATAGCTATCTAAACCTTTATCCATTTCTTTCTTTTTTTTAAGATTTTATTTATTTATTTGAGACAGAATGAGAGACAGAGAGCATGAGAGGGAGGAAGGTCAGAGGGAGAAGCAGACTCCCTGTCGAGCAGGGAGCCCGATGCGGGACTCGATCCCGGGACTCCAGGATCATGACCTGAGCCGAAGGCAGTCGCTTAACCAACTGAGCCACCCAGGCGCCCCCCTTTATCCATTTCTAAACGGACAGTTAGCAAGGTTAATGTGCTGCATTTAGAAAAGAGATGCAATGCAGACAAAACTATTTCACCTAGACAGGAAGAGCACAGCAGCATACAAGGAGATCACAGCTTAAAATTCTTAAAAACAAAAGTTGGAGTCTTTCAAAAAACACTCCACTATATAGGATCAGAGCCTAAAGCTTTCTCAATAATTTCTGCTCAGTTAACATACTGACTTTCTCACCAAAAGGATGAAGAAAGAGGTCTTTAAAAAAGAGGCAATACAATCTAGATGCCTCTGTATCACATAATCACCACTATGAAGTTAAGTGTAGCTTTTTTACACTGATGTCAAAGACTAAAAAAAAAAAAAAGAGAGATGTTACATTGTTCTACAATCTGATTTTCTCATTGGGATACTCACGTGATGTAATTTTTCCAAATTCAAATATATTTATGTAGCAACTTAAGTTTTAAAAACTCGTGACAAATCCGAAAAAGAGAAAATTGTGGCAAATATGTGTAAGTTAAACCAAAATATTGTTAATTCTACCTCTTAAATACCATTCAAACCATACACTTCTCCTACCGCTGCTCCCTGGGTTCAGGCCACATTATCTCACACCTGGATCACATCAGTAGCTGCCTTCCCTCTGCTGTTAGTGATTATTTGGAAGTTCAACTGTGATCACATATCTCCTCTATGTGAAATCCACCAGTGGTGGTCAAGCTCTGTGATCTGGCCTTGACCTCTCTAACCTCCTCTCTTATCAAACCACCCACCTTTAAAAGTCCCAAATTTTTACCACAGGAATTTGTTTCTGTTACCTCTATGTTCCAACCTTGTTTTCTTTTTTAGAAGTTTTTAAAAACATTTACTGAACTCTTACTACATGTCAAGAACTGTGCTACACGCTTATAAATGCTAACATTTAATCCTTACAACCCTACAATGTAGATACGATCAACCGTGTTTTACAAATAAGGAAAGAAGTTAAGCAGTTTGCCCAAGGTCATACCTTGAAGTTCACTCATTATCTGGCTAATTCCTTTTCAAATCTCAGTTAAAAAAAATTTTTTTTAAAGATTTATTTGAGAGAGAGAGAGGGAGAGTGCACGCACACACAAACAGGGGAAACAGCAGAGGGAGAAGGAGAAGCAGGCTTCCCACTGAGCAGGGAGCCCGATTCGGGGCTCGATCCCAGGACCCTGAGGATCATGACCTGAGCGGAAGGCAGTCGCTTAACTGACTGAGCCACCCAGGCGCCCCCACATCTCAGTTCAGATGTCATTTTCTCAAAGACATTTGCCCTGATGACTAAAGCGAAGTTTAGGTATCTTTTCTTTGTTCCTTAAAGTAGCCATTATGTTCCCTTCAAAATTTCTATACTTAACTATTAAAGTTCTTCTTTAATTTTGTGTTTTGTTCTCTAGACTATAAACTCAATCAGGACAAGGCCCAAGCTGGTTGTCTTCACTGTGGTGGAAACCCAACACCTGGCTTAGTGAGAGGTACATAGTATCCTAATAAATATACTCAATACCTAAGTGGGCCTAGGCATACACATACAGACAAGGTTGACCCTACATTGCTAATCTTCAAAATAATGGTAGAGAGTATTATAACCTTTTTACCTTAATCTAGCCCGCATGGATGCTGTGGACTACCTCAACTACCAAAATGGGGAAGATTACACTTAAACTACTAAAGTCAAAATCACTTACTTTGACATGGGTTTGTTGCCACTGTCCTCCTTTGCCTTCCTTCCTTCTTCTACAGGCTTGAGGTTCAAGAGTGGGGTCACTTCAGCATTGCCGTAGCCAGCAAAGGTGATTGCAGCAGTGCCATTTTCTTCATCTATCTCCTCGATCTCCGCTTCGTAACACCTGTAAAGATATCATGACTGTAAGCAGGTGAGTAAAGGTTTAGTACTCCGCCTATAAGACTTACACTGCAGTGCTTCAACTATTACATGTGTCTCAAATGGAACTTCTGTCATCAGTTGGCTCTTTAGTAAAGGTAATACAAAAGAGCGGTTGGAGTTAGCCATCTACTATCAAAAAAGGGGTCCTAATCAAAATATTGTCAGGAAAGTCTCTTATATGTCTATTACATGTGCTTTAGTCAGTATCTGAGAAAAGGTTTTTTTGGGTTTCTTAAAATATTTTATTTATTTGACAGAGACACACACAGCGAGAGAGGGAACACAAGCAGGGGGAATGAGAGAGGGAGAAGCAGGCTTCCTGCCGAGCGGGGAGCCCGATGCAGGGCTCGATCCCAGGATCCTGGGATCATGACCTGAGGCGAAGGCAGACGCTTAACGACTGAGCCACCCAGGTGCCCCAAAAAGGTATTTTTTATAGGAATAATTTCAGTGTATGTGTTTTACCCAAGTCTAAAATAGCCAACCAATTCACTCAATTTTCAATTTGAGGAAAAAATTTAAGATTATTTAAGCTATCCATTCATTTTCCTCAGCTTTGATTTTTCTCTCTTCTAGGATCCAAGCCCTTCAACTGCCCCAAAATGTAATCTAAAGCTAAAAACTGGGGCATCTGGGTGGCTCAGTCGGTTAAGTGTCTGCCTTCGGCTCAGGTCATGATCCCAGGGTCCTGGGATCGAGCCCCACATCGGGCTCCCTGCTCGGCAGGAAGCCTGCTTCTCCCTCTCCCACTCCCCCTGCTTGTGTTCCCTCTCTCGCTGTGTCTCTCTCTGTCAAATAAATAAATAAAATCTTAAAAAAAAAAAAAAGCTAAAAACCGAACTGCATTAGTGGTAACCTCCCAATAATTAAATTGGCTCTACAAATCATATTGGCTACATAGAAAGATTAAAATAGGGTAGTTCAAACTGAATAAAAACTTCTTACCATTGTATTTTATTATTTCATGTTATAGTTAGAGTTTTTTCTACACTTACTGTCCATCTTCACTCCAGATTGCCATACACTTGTCTCCTACTTTCCATGAATGAGTGGGCTGAGTAGAAGCAAAACTGTCTGAACTTGCAAGAGTTTCTGAAGGCTGAGTTGACAGAAGGTCTTTGGTTAGTTCTATAACTTCCTAAAAAGAAAAAACAAAAACCATAACATTACTTTTGTAATTCGTTTATCACCTACTTTCAACAGGTTTTCAGGTTTTGATGATGATAGCTCTCACACCATATACCATTTATTAATAAGTACACTACACATACTTATTTGTAGTTCATAACAATACTATGATGTAGGTACTGTGATTATCCTCACAAAGAAACTAAGATACGGTATTTTATACAGTGGTGGAACTGGGATTTAAACCCGGACAGTTGCCTTTCAATTTATTAACCTCAAATACTAACAAAAAAGGGTAGACTTGAGCTTATACCATGCATGATTTCTTTTTTCAACTAAGCTCTACACCCAATGTGGGGCCTGAACTCCCGGCTCTGAAATCAGGACTCACCTGCTCTACTGACTGAGCCAGCAAGGTGCCCTTACCATGCATTATTTCTAAGTGCCTATTTTAGCTACAAAGATCTAATATGAGAAATAGTCAATTATGAAGGACTAAACTAGGTTCAAGATCACTTTTATCTCACATCTTGTCACATATATTTCATGCACCTGGACTGTTTTACAGGGCATTACTTGGCAGAAGTATGAACTCTCTAGCCAACATGTTCTTCTCCACCCCTGTCAAAAAAAACAAACCAAAACAAAACCCAAACCTCTTGAGAAGCAGCCTTATTAGTAATAAAAATGTTCCTGTTCATACATACTTCTACTAAAATACTATAGGCCCATATAAAAAGCCAGTAGTCTTCCTATTCATTTATTATAAAACTTACCCCATCCAGGTAAGCAAATTACCAAGTTAGATTTAAAATATTCTAAAAAGCAGGGACGCCTGGGTGGCTCAGTAGGTTAAACATCTGCCTTCGGCTCGGGTCAGGATTCCAGGGTCCTGGGATCGAGTCCCACATCGGGCTCCCTGCTCCGCGGGGAGCCTGCTTCTCCCTCTCCCTCTGCCTGCCGCTCCCCACTGCTTGTGTTCTCTATCTCTTTGTGTGACAAATAAATAAATAAAATCTTAAAAAATAATAATAAATAAAATATTCTAAAAAGCACAGTAGCACAGCTTCATTTAAAAGGAAAAAATAAAATAAATATAACACACAGGCAGGCAGTTATCTTCCTGTGTGGCAAGTATTTTTTCTCTATCATGTTGATACTTACTGGCTTCATTCAAGGGTATTTGGTAGGGATGGTTAAAAAACTTAATAGTACGAACGAACTGATAGATTGTGCTACCGATCTGCTATATTTTTACTCTGATGAAGACCTATGTAATGCATCACCTTATCTGATTTATTTTAAAAACTTGCATACCTGCCCCCACTGTTGCATATAAAATACCTTAAAACATCACACTGTGTTTTGGGAGAAAACTTAGCAAAGTTAAACTTTATACTGAGTTTCTTATGGCTCCTGTTGAAGTTTTAAAATAGTTTTGGTTCAGTAGCCAAGAAATTATATATTACCTTTCCCCTAAAGATTCTAGATCTTCACGGCTATTTCTGAAAAACTAATATTTGAGCCTTCAAAAAAAAAAAAAGAAATATTAAGCCATTGGGAGAAAGGCCAGTTTTGTGAATTAAAAAACTAGACTAACTCAGATTTGAGTTAAAAATTCAGTAGAGTAGTATCTTTAATGAGATTTTATTAGGTGCCAAAGAGCCATTTAAATACCTTTTAATTAGACAATCCTTTGCAAATAAAGCAAAGAACTTCCACATAAATAGATCATGTACTATTACAAAGAAGGAGAGAATTATCCAGTCTTGTTTTTAATCAACCACTATTAGGGCCAAGAATATAATCCAGTAAGCCTGACTCAAGAGCCAATATAATCCCTATCATTAAATAATTTCATTTAACTAAAGCACAAACATGATTTCTCTATTTGTAGGTCTCAGATTTAGAACTCTACCTCTCTTAGCATAGAGCATCTTACCATTTTATTTTCATAAAGAAATACATTTTTAACAAAGGGTCCTGAAAAGCTGTGCATGTTACAATTTTCAGAGCCCAGCACTGAAGTGACACTTTAAAAAAAATCAAAAGCATTTATCCCTAGTTGTCCGTTCATTTTGCCATGTTTCACATACCCCTCCCAACAAACTATGAAGACCCTTCTCAATGTTTTCTTTACATGTGCATACGGACCAAAGTATTAGAGAAACTATTTTATGTATGAGGGGGTTCTTAAAGGTACATACCATTAATTACTTTTCCTCCCCCAAGTCTGAGTTCTGAAACTGCTCCTTCATCGACAGATGGGCAGCAGTTACAGTAATCGGCAATTCCAGGAAGCATCAGATGTTGTGATCTACATATCAGCAGGTCAAAGGGTGCACTCAAGCACTCTGCTTACTGAAGGAAGGCGTTTCGGGGATGCAGAGAGCCACTGTAATATATGAGACAAGTGACTTGACCCCTGCCTCCTTTAGAACCAGTTTATTCAGCAAAACAGCCTAATAAATTGACTATTTTTGTGATTATCACAGACTGCCTGGGGAGCTAGTTGGGTAGCTAGCCTAGATCTTACTATACCCACTTTTTTAAGTGAAAAGAGGCAATTAGGACTTCAGTAGATTAATATGCTGCCTGCTGAGTAACTTTATGTGAAAGACAGTACATAAAAAAGATAAACATGGAAGCCTTACTGGCAAAATGAAGTCACTGAAAAAAAATGCAGAAAAGCATTTTGTCATAAATGAAAGGGCAAACAAATTCATAACCAGGGTAAATACATTCCACTAAAGGAACACAAAACAAAGGAGGCCACAAACTCAGTCATTAGTCTGAACAAATTTTCAGCAAATATAAAAGGCAGAATTAAATATCAAAGGCATGAGGTATATATCCCAGAAACAGAGAAGAGATAAAAAGGAAAAATATTTTTTAAAAATCCATGATAAAACAAGATATAACTGTAATCAATGGAGACAACAATTACTAGGTGGAAGCAGACACCCAAACACTTTTCAAAACTTTATCTAATCTTCAATGATGTCTTCTATCTTTGAGTAATTTTCAGTTCAAAATAGACCTGTATCTAGCAAACCGAAATGAAAAATGTGTTTTCATGACAAAGAGGAAAAGAAACCGTGATCAAGATTGGTCAGGAAAGACATTCTGCATTACTACTATCTGAAGTTTTAGAACTTAAGCTTCTAAATCTGTGCTATCCAATATAGTAGTCACAAGTGGCTACTTAAAAAAAATTAAAAATTCAGTTCTTAGCTACCCTAGCCATATTTCAAATATTCAGTAGTCCCTAGTAGCTACAGTACGACACAGGAAATATAAAACACTTTCATCATGACACAAAGTTCTACTGGACAATGCTGTTCTAAATGGTTATAGAAAAGAGGATACTTACAGATAAATGACCCCCAGGTCATTATTAACTGAACACTAAGTAAGCCATTTATGTGCTTATTATAATACCTACCACAACAGTCTCTCTCCCTACAATACTTCCACTATAGATCATGTCATAGTAAGGCAATTCTGCCTAGACCCTTGACAGTTTATTCTAGAAATATTAAAAAAAAAAAACACCTCACAATAATGTTGAGTTTCAACCTTCACTCCCAACTTCCCCTCTACCAGTTCCACACATAAGCTTCTTCCAACTGCCCAGGAAGCAATATACATAATACCAACAATGTTTTATTTTCTTCAAAGAAAAAAAAGGACCGCTTTTAAGCTGGTAAAAGAAGATGCATGCCAGAATCTCTCTTTGAGGTAAACAGAAAGTTGGCCTGGGGGTGGGAGAAATTGCTCCCCAAACAAATTTTTAGTATTGACTAGCACTCTCAAATTCACGGGCCTGACTTTTACATACTGAAGAGGGGTCCCATATTCTGTGTTTTTAAAAATTACATACTATTGCAACTTCAGGCAAGTTTATCCTAATTCCACAATTTGAACCTGAAAATATTCAACTAATTTTAATTATGCCCAGATAAACTCTTTCAAAGTCCTTGTATCTGGACCCCATTTCAAATAAGTTTCATTTATTTACAGTTCTAATATCCCTAAAATATTAATTTTAATGGGCAAGAGGATGATAAAGGGAGGAAAAGGATTTAGACAGGATAAAGATGATTCTAGTTTTATACTAAATCGGTAAAGAAAGACCATCAAATCAAAACACCTTTTAAAACTTTCAAAAAAACCAGGCTCAAAATTTTAAGCTCTCAAATTTACTAAAATGAAGTGATATATATGTGTGTATATATATACAGTATTTTTATTAATCCACCTCATGTTCTGAGAAACAACAGATATTTACTATAATGGTTTTATGCTTGTCTTGAAACCCCAGTGCAGGTTTTAAAAAGGCAAGTTTCATACCTACTGAACTTTCCCATGACAAAACAAATTAAGATCTCCTTTCCACATCCACTCAATTTAACTTCAACAAGTGTCAAGAACTACAATGTAAAATCTAGCCTTAAATTCAAACATTATGTAACACTTATGCAGAGAACAAGTATCCCTTTACATATCTTTATAATGTGTTTTTCAATACCAGGTGTTTACCTGCTAGCTTTGAAACACACACACACTCATTTTCAAAGAATCTTGTGACATTAAAAAGAATCTTATCAGGTTGTATTTTTCTCATTGTTTTCATCACTTATAAAATGCTTCCACATTTGTTTTTTTTTTTAAATACCAGCATAGTTAACTTTTTAAATTCCATGTATTTTTCTCCTTTTGGTTACCTCTCAAACTAAATTTCCTTTGCCAGATCTTTAAAAATAAAAGCACTTTGCACTGTAAAGTTGTATGTACCTATTCTCTAGGTTTGACAGAGACTTCTAAATTCAACTCTTATTTTTAAAAATTATATGGAGACAAGATTTACATAAGAACAATGCTTTACTCATTTTGATGTATACAACTGAGGAAGCAACCCTACCTCTGTGAGCCATGTACATGTGCATATACACATGTTCACACAAGGGAGGATAGTGGAAGAAACACTCCCCTCCAAATGGTGCTTTGGATCCTAAGCAATAAATCATTTGAAAACCAAAGAAATACTTTTTCTAAGCAATGTAACTATTAGTGTCCTCTTATACTTACTTGTAAATCTTTCTTTAATTTTAGCAAATCTTCATTTTCTCCATTTCCAGACAATGCAGCTTCAACTTGCTGGAGTTGAGCTTTGTAGCTTGCCAGCTGCTTTGCTAGATCCTCTGACATCTGGGGAAAATAAAAAAGGTAAGACCATGAAAACTGAACCAAAAACACCATAAAAAATAATTTCCCTGTCTGCCTGACTTAATCCTTACCAGTTTTGCTCCCAACTCCTTAATATAATTCATTGCTGCAGCTTAATTTAATACCATTACCTTTACTCTTAGTTCTGAGAAAAGCTGTGCGTCAAATACAAGCTTCAAGGGAATGGATTCCGCAGATTATAAACTTGTTTTGTTTCTGTGTGGAATTTATCGGACAAGAGCTAAGACAAAAGGAAAAAGGATAATTTCTAATTTTCTTTAAACTCCTGTAACAGGGAAGAGACTGTATTTGGCTCAATTAACAGGGTTGTTACATCTTCGCCAGCGGGGGGTGGGGGGGGCACTAATCTGTTGGAAGAGTCGAGAATTAAGGAAAAAACTACTTTTAAGCACTAAAGAATACTTCCAAAACAAAATATAAATGGCTTTTGGATTAACTACATAAATAATACTCTCTACGTGAGCTATTAATCAGTAAGCGTGTTCAGAACCTCTTCTCCAGAGCAAAAATGTTTCACCCGGCCGCTTAAATATCGCCGATGCAGCGTCTTCATTAAAGAAAACGGCACAAACCCTATCCCATTTAGGCATTGTAAGGAGCGTGCCTTTCTCCCGATCTGGCTCATTCTCCTCCGGAAAATAAGATACAAGAATCCTTTCTCGACTTATAAAGCAAACACGCGGGGTTTCCGGGGACCCTTCTCTGTCTTACAATTCCCGTCCAACCACCGCCTGGAACTGGAAAGGGCTCCAAAGCTAGAGCAAGCCAGGCACCCAACACCTCAAAGCCCGCCACAACTGGTCGATTATTTCAGACCTCGAAATTCAAACACAAGCTCCAGGGAAACGGAAAACACAAACGGCGAGGACCCCAGCAGTGCCGGAGCCTCACACCCCCAAACGCGCTCCGCAGGGGACTCTCGCTGAGGGCTTCCTCAAGAGGCCTCGCCATCCCGACCCCACCCGACCGGTTTCCTGGGTTAGCCCCGGTCGTCGCCACCGCACGGAGGTCCCAGCCCCGTCCGGGGCCGCTCAGGGCCCAGCTCTGGGTGGCAGAGGAGGCCGGGCCCCTAAGACTCTTGCCGGCGCCCAGGCCTCTCCAACGCGGCCCGCTCCTCGGCCTCAGGCCTCCGCTTCCACCAGGGAGAGGCCGAGGCCCGGCGAGGCCCTGCTCTCTCCCTCGCCGGCTTCGTTACCTTGTGTGGGGCTGGGGGCAGGGCGGCAGGAAGGGGTCGGGGCAAACGAGCCCAGTGGTGGCGGCGGCGATAGTGGCAGCAGCGGCAGCAGCAGAAATCTCCGCGGCAACAACAAGGCGACTCCGTCCGAAACGCGAGAACTTAGTCGGCAATGTGGGGGAGGGGAAGAAAGCCGGGCAGTGGAAGGAGGAAAAGACAGAAGCGGTTCAAGTCTCGCGAGAGATTAAAAGCCTCGCGAGACGCCGCCCTACCCACGTGATTCCCAGCTTTCTCTGGGCCGCCCAGCCTTGCGTTAGGGACGCGGAGTGGGCGGAGCTTCATAGAAAGGAAATGGCGTAGCTAGGTTGCGCCAGACGCCGGATGTAGGTTTGTCTTATCCCAGTTTCTGCTGCGCGTGCCGGGTGTTTGACTTCTTTAGGACTGTGTGGTGTTGGACCTGTCCTGAAGTTCCCCAGGGAGTAATCGCGTGTGCCTTCTTAGACGAGCGGCGCTGGGAGGTGGGAGGAACGGAGTTTAATGCGGCGTGCATCATAGTGGTTCGTTCGCAAAATGTGGTCCGCGCAACCCCTGCGTCACCATCGCCTGGTGATTTATTACGAGTGCCAAATTCTCAGCACCCACTCCAGACCTTCTGAATCCGAAACTCGAGGTGGCTCAGCAACCTGTTTTAAAGCGCTCCAGGTGATAACCAATATCGGTTCAAGTTTTAGAGCCATCGCTTTATATAATAAAAGCCTTGGTAGCAATAAAAAGCTAATTGTGGCAGAACCTGTTGAAGAGAAGGTTGATTTATTTAAAACATTTTGTTAGAACCTGCTTGGTTTTAATAAAGTAAATTATATAGGTTAATCTCGCCTGAAAGGGAACAGTCTCCAAGTTTTGAATGATAAGCAGAGTGATGTGAATACTTCCATTTACGTTTAGAAAGAAATGTATGTTTTTAATAATATATACTGTATATATACATAAACCTATCGAGAGATTTGGAATAGAAGCCAAATGTTTTCACTGATTATATTTTTCGCTGTTTACCCTTTCTAAATTTTTTCCATACGTGTATCATTTTTTCCAGTTAAAAATATAAAATCCAGGGTGCCTGGGTGGCTCAGTCCTTAAGCGTCTGCCTTCTGCTCAGGTCATGATCCCAGGGTCCTGGAATCGAGCCCCGGATCGGGTTCCCTGCTCCGCGGGAAGCCTGCTTCGCCCTGTCCCACTCCCCGTTTCTGTTCCTGCTCTCGCTAAATCTCTCTGTCAAATAAATAAAATATTAAAATATATATATAAAATCCTGTGATACAAAGAGGCTACATAAATGCCAGGAAAGAACTTTCTCTGGGGGATTGGGGTCTGTTGCAGGACCCTTAAGGCCCTCCTCTCAGATGGGCTCTTTTGGACTGTGACAACATCTTGCTCTAGTGCCTTCTTGCTTTTTTGAAGGGGCCTTCCCTCTTCTTCTCTACATACACGGACATATCCCTCTCATTGAATCAGATAACCTATAGAGATGGAAACTAGGTTTGTGATAATTGGGGTGGCAATTTGGAAGAACTGAAATGCAGAGGGCAGCAGTGTGTAGCTAGAATTAAGAGAAAAGACAGACCAGAAAGGATGTATTTCCTTAACATAATAGAAATTTGTTTAAAATACAGTGTAGTTTTAAAAAACTGCACTTACTCTAATTGTGTATGAAGAACTAATGCCAGGAGGATCTTCCTTGAATATAAAGTAAACTTTACGGTTGTGTAAAAGTCTTTCAGTTAAGAGAACTCTTTGTTTTATTTATTTAAGTAATCTCTACACCCAGTGTGGGGCTGAACTGAACAACCCTGAGATCAAGAATTGCATGCTCTTCTGACTGAGCACCCCTCAAATAGGAGAACTCTTAATGAACCACCTCCAGATCAGAAAATAGGAAAATATTTATTATAAGCTCATGTATGGATTTTTTTTTTTTTTAAGATTTTATTTATTTATTCATCAGAGAGAGAGAGAGAGAGAGAAGCAGAGGGAGAAGCAGGCTCCCAAGGAGCAGGGAGCCCGATACGGGACTCGATCCCAGGACCCTGGGATCATGACCTGAGCCGAAGGCAGACGCTTAACTGTCTGAGCCATCCAGGTGCCCTCATGTATGGATTTCTATGTCATCTTGATAGCTTTTGTTTTCAGGATTGCTTTTAATCTCTCACTCCTCTGTACAACATAGTTTGTATTTGGTGGGGAAAAAAGCAATATAGTTTTAATTTTAATTCTCATAAAGAAATAACAGTTGTAGGGCGCCTGGGTGGCTCAGTTGGTTAAGCTACTGCCTTCGGCTCAGGTCATGATCCTGGAGTCCCGGGATCGAGTCCCGCATCGGGCTCCCTGCTCGGCGGGGAGCCTGCTTCTCCCTCTGACCCTCCCCTCTCTCATGCTCTCTGTCTCATTCTCTCTCTCAAATAAATAAATAAAATCTATAAAAAAAAATAACAGTTGTATATACCAGGCGCCATTCTAAGCACTTTACATGTACTCATTTAATTTTCACAGTGGTTCAATAGCTGTTAGAGACAAAATTGGAGCAAGTATAAACTTTGACCAACAGTGATACTTCAAATAAGTGTTCAGACTTACCACCTCCATTGAAGTGTGAAAATCTACTTTCAGTGTCTAATTTTTCATAAAACTCTCTCATTCAAATTTGATCATGCTCATTCTTCAAAAAGAGCAGTATCTTAAAACCTCTAGTTCTTTAAACCTGGTATTTATTTTATTGAAACCTAGTAGGTAAAATAACATTTGAAGACTCCACAAACTGTCATTAGAATATACAGCCATTTCCTTTCGTTGAAGAAATTTAAAATATAGCAGCTGCCTTTGGAAATGTGCCAGCCCACTGCAGAGCACAAGAGTATGTGACAAACTATTGGTTAAATGACAGATTGCATTCTTTCTTTTTTTTTTTTAAAGATTTTATTTATTTAAGAGAGCGAGAATGCAAGGGGAGGCGGTGGGAAGAGCAGAAGGAGAGGGACAAGCAGACTCCACTGAGTGTAGAGCCTGACTCGGGACTTGATCTCAAGACCCTGACCTGAGCCGAAATCAAGACTCAGATACTCAACTGATTGAGCCACCCAGGTGCTCCATGAGATTTCATTCTTTAGTTTAGCTTTTATTACCTCCCTTCCTGACTAAAAGTAGCACCAGATTTGCCCACATTTTTTGCAATCTTGACAAATGCCTAAGATGATGAATTAGAGATGTGTACATAGTCATAATAACTGCTTGTGCCTTTGCCCTCTTTAGTCATAATAGGTGTTTTGAATGTTTGCATGGAGAGTCGCTGCAGGGCAGGCTACTGGCTTTTTGTACTTATTGAGTGTTTTTGCACACAGTGCATTGAAAATATACCCTGAGGTGATTCTTAGGTGCCATCATTCATTTAAAGGTGACAGAAAAACACCCTTAAATGGATGCTGACCAGTGCAGGTGCTCATCAGTCATAGCAATTCTGGTTTGTTCACTTATATTTGCACTGCCTTGCTTATCTTAGGATGTGCATTTTCAGCTATTCCTGTGTTTTACAGGTACCACTAAAGAACTGAAAACATGCCACCAAAAAGAGAAAACAGGATTCCTTCAGTTTGAAAAAGATTAAACCTAAGGCTTTACAAGGATCAGAAATGGCAGTCATTCAAAATTCTTTAGACATATTTGAAAATGGTGTTTAATAATAGTCTTACATATGTTCTTAGTGGGATATACTCTGAGGGCAAAAAGAACCAAAACAAAAACTCAGATGTCACAGATTTATTATAATTGTACTATTGGCACTGCAATTTTGAAACTTTCTATTCTACTATAAAGTGAATCATATATGTTAGCAATCTAAGAGAAAAGAAATGAAAAATATAAAATAAAAGAAGGTTTACGGGGGAAGCCCTCTGATGTTAAATTTGAATTAGAGCTGTTTTTGTATATATTTCTTAGAAGTATATATTATAATTTCTCCCAATGGAGGGTGCTCATATCTTGATATCTAGATCCCTTTCTCCACAAAAGAAACAGCACTTCTTGGAGAAGTGGTTGTTTTCAGGTCTCGGGCCCAGAAAATACAAAAGTACAAAGGTGAGCCTAGAACACCTTGCCAGAAAGCCAGGAAGTACCCCAAAACTAATAGGATCAAGTCAAAAAGCGCTCAGAATCAAGTTCAACTCCTCTGGCCAAATGTGAGTCAAGTTGGGCTAAACAGAATAATGACTGTGATAGATGATCGAAGCACTGAATGCATTTTTAAAGTTCCTAAGTCTAGAATGATACTCAAAATCAAGGGTGAGGGAAGGGTTTTTTTTTCCTTTGTAGGAAAATGCCAGCTAGTACCTATAGATGGAATAATACAATTGGAAAAATCTGTGCAGTCCCCAATAATTGAGGCAAAGATCATCAATGGACGCTAGAACCTATCTTGTAAAAGGAAGTAGGGAAAAGGGGGTGTGTGCAGTGTCACAGTATCACCCCGCAGATTAATTATAAAGTAATTAACCTAGTGATCACACTTAACACCACTAATGGTGAACAACCTGACTTTATAGGCCTTTTGATTTGATGCAACATGAAGTAACAGCATCACCAATGAAAGAACTCTGCCAAAAATGCTTAACCTGAATATAATCAAGCCTTTTGACCCAAATTTCTGTCTATAGGAAATAGAGGTGGAGGAACAGATAAAATGACCCTGAGGGAAGAATCTGATCCGAAATATGAGACACTCTATAAGAAAATGCCTAAATTCTTCAAAAGGTCGGTGTCGTTAAAAAGAGTTGGGGAGGGATGCTTGGGTGGCTCAGTTGGTTAAGCTTTCGACTCTTGATTTTGGCACAGGTCATGATCTGAGGGTTGTGAGACTGAGTCCCATGTCAGGCTCCACGCTGAGCTGGGAGCCTGCTTAAGATTCTCGCTTTTCCTCTCTCTCTCTGCCCCTCCCCACCTCAAAAAAGAAAAAAAAAAGTGGGGGACTCCTAGATTAAAAGACAAAAGACCAAAAGACATAACAATAAGTGCAATGGGTAAATCTTGATTGGGTCTTGGTTTGAAAAAGCTATAAAAGAAATTTTGAGGATACTTTGGAAAATTTGAATATGGACTGGGTATTAGATGGTATTGTATTATTGTTAACTTTATTGAGTGTGAAATTTACTTAGGTTGTGAAATTTACTTAGGTTACTTAGAAGAATGACCTGCTCAGGTATTTAGGGATGAAGTGCCATACATCTGTAATTTATCTTTAAATGGTTCAACCAAAAAAATTGTATGAAATTTCATGAAATTCATGTGGGTGTGTATATGTATATGTATACATATGTATATATATATATATGTCCATGTGTGTATATACACACACAGTAGTCTTCCCTCATCCACATTGGGGGGGGAGCATATGTTACAAAACCCCCAGTGGATGCTGAGGGAGGACTGAGGGAGAAGGAGAAGCAGACTCCTGAAACCGCAAATAGTAGTACCAAACCCTATATATACATTTTTTTTCTATACATAAAATACCTTTAATAAAGTTTAATTTATAAATTGGGCACAGTAAGAGATTAACAATAATAAAATAATAAAATAGAACAACTATAACAATATACCATAATAGGGGCACTTGGGTGGCTCAGTTGGGTAAGCATCTGACTCTTGGTTTCGGCTCAGGTCATGATATCAAGGTCATGAGATTGAGCCCACGTCAGGCTCCGTGCTCAACTCAGCATGGAGTTTGCTTGAAATTCTTTCCCTCTCCCTCCCCTCCCCTCCCCCTCCCCCTCCGCTCTACCCCTTCCCACTTGCACACCCTCTCTCTCCCCCAAATAAATAAATAAAGTCTTTAAAAAACAAACAGTATACAATAATAAAAGTTATCTGACTGTGGTCTCTCTCAAAATATCTTCTTGTACTGCACTCACCCTTCTTGTGAGGATGTGAGATGATAAAATACCTATGTGATGAGATGAAGTGAGGTGAATGACATGGTATTGTGACATAGTGTTAGGCTTCTGTTGACCTTCTGACTATACCTCAGAAGAGGATCATGTGCTTGTTGACTGCAGTTGACCACAGGTAACTGAAACCATGGAAAGTGAAACTGCAGATAAAGGGAAACTACTGTGTGTGTGTATATATATGTATATGTATATGTGTTTAAATGTATGTATGTATATATATACATATATACGTGTATAAATGTGTGTGTGTGTTTATATATATACACATATGAAGAGAAAGAATTAAAATGTGGCAAGATGTTAGCGGTCATCCCAGATGATATATGTGTTCATTGTACTAATCTTTCAGCTTTTCTGTATGTTTCAAATTTTTCAAAATAAAAAGATGGAGAAAAGTATTCGTACACTAGCTAGAATAGTTTTAGGTGGTAGTGTGTGTGTGTGTGTGTGTGTGTGTGTGTTTGGGAAATGGT
Source organism: Mirounga leonina (assembly GCF_011800145.1). Lineage (NCBI taxonomy): Eukaryota > Metazoa > Chordata > Mammalia > Carnivora > Phocidae > Mirounga > Mirounga leonina. The sequence goes on from NW_023270265.1 coordinate 34,610,081, forward strand.
GGGGGAAAGCAGCAGATAGATAATTGAGAGGATCTCTAGGAGCTAGCAGTAGTTTTAACAAGCTTAGAAGTAATATGAGAGATTATAAAAGCATATGTGATTGTCAGAAACAAAAGGCCGTAGAAAGCTGGATGGGTCAAGGTCTAGCAGGAAGATGTGGGCAGTGGAGGCTGAAGCAGTCACAGGAGCTCTTTGAAGGCCAGGAAGAAAAGCATGAGAATGAATTATTTTGACTTCCCCACAGGCAGGAGAGGGTCCAATGGGCCTTGCCCTCTGATGTGGTGACAGGAGCTTTTTTCATTTTTTTGGCCCTATTTGGCTTTCTCATATAACAGTCTCCAGTGGTAGTCTGAAGATGGTCTTAAACTCGGAGTTAATTGGATTCATCTGCATCCTAGCCCCTGAAAATACCCTCTTTATCTGAGTGTTTCCTACCCCCATGTTCTCATTGACTCTTTATCTTAGAAAAAGCTTAGTTATTGCAGAAACAGCCTGGAATCGCGCTCTCTTTTTTTTTAAATTTGAGAGACAGAGACAGAGCATGCATGAGCAGGGGGTAGGGGCAGAGGGGGGCTGAGGGAGAAGGAGAAGCAGACTCCCTGCTGAGCAGGGAGCCCCACATGGTTTTCAATCCCAGGACCCTGAGATCATTACCTGAAGGCAGACGCTTAACCAACTGAGCCACCCGGAGCCCCCACCCTTTTTTTTAAAGAATACTTTACCAAACAACCTGGATGGCTGGTTATTTGTACCCAAATGTAAATAGGAAAAAGGAGACAGTTAACACAACTTCTTTCCAGAAGTCAAAATAAGCCTCAGTGTTTGCCCTGTGAAAACTAGTGGCCCATAGTTTGATATGGTCACATTTAGCCATTTTATTGACATAGTGTCAGCAGTTGGAAAAAAAGTACTATTCAATCATTCAATGGAGGCTTCAATGCTCAAAGAACCCATTAGGTGGCAGTGGAGACACACAGGCATCAGTCCGATTACTGCAGGAGTCCGTCTTCTCCCCCCCCACCCCAACAATGATTGAACCTTAGGGAAGTAACCTTGTCAAGCAGCTTTTCAGGGGAGGAGATAGGCAAAACGAACAACCAGGGGAAAAAAATCATGGTTTATAGTATCTAACAGACGAAGAACTGCTAGTCACCTGGACTCAACTCCTGTTCTTGGTTTTAATATATATGTTTATATTTGTTCTTGCTATGGTTCTTTCATAGTTTGGCTATTATTCTTGCTATGATTCTTTCAGTAAAATAACTTTATATCGAAAGTCCTTTAAGTCACTTGTGTGCTGTTTACAACATCTCTGTGTTGTCAGTTTTAGAACATAAGCTAGAATGTAAGTAGGGAGTATGGCTCATTTTGTTCAAGACCCCAGTACGTTTAATACATACTTTTATAGTGACACTCTTCATTCTGTGTAATTAGTGCTCATGGAAGGTTTTTTATGGTCCTGGTAGGTGCCATAGGTTGGGATTCCTGGGAAACGGACTCCGATTTCCATGAAGAAGTTTATTGGGTAGTGCCCCTGGGAATATCACCTGTGAGAACGACAGGAGCAGGGCTGGGCAGAGGAAGAAGCTGCCACACAGCTGTAGCCAAGTCTTTAGCTATTCCTAGAGGAGCTCTGGAGCTGAATGGCCTTTTAAAGATCCTCTACCCCTTATGTGAAGGGGGCCAGGACTTTTTACCCACCCAACCCCAAATGATCAGCCAATAGATGTGGGCTGCCCCTGTGAAGGGGGCTGAAAATAATTCAGCTGAAAACTGTCAGCCACCAACACGCCCTAGTTCTGGGTGAATGAGCACCTGAGTCCTGAAAGGGGAATCTGGGCAGTGCACCACAGCATCCACAGTAGGGAAGAAGGCATACTTCCTCTGTAACACCCCTATCTTTAGGCACCTCTGATGCCTCTCTTGCAGAAGCTGTATTAGAAGCTGTGAAACGGGGGCCCGAGCACTGGAGTCCATGTGGGCACTGGTGCGGAGGAGGGTATAATGCGGGATTGCCCTGACAGAGCTGCAGCAGCTCCTAGTGCAGGGGGCAGTAGACTCCATGGTGAAGAGTCTGGAGAGAGAGAACATCCGGAAGATGCAGGGCCTCACATTCTGCGGCAGTGCCGGCTGTCGGGAGGACAGCCAAGAGTCCATGCAGCAGGTGCACCAACGCATTGGGCGCTGCCATGCACCTCTGGCTCAAGCCCAGTTGGAGAAGTTCCAGGACGACCTGGCCCAGTGCACCATGCATTGTGATGACAAAGCCAAACATTCAATAGATGCAGGAAGTAAAGAGCTTCAGGTGAAGTGGCAGCTGGAGACCTGTGTGTGGATGACCACATGCACCTCATCCCAACCATGACCAAGAAGATGAAGAAGTCTCTTACCCATTGGGAAATAGAAGTCTTTGCAATTGGCCATCAGGGTTGACAGCAGGAATCTATTTAAAAAGAGAATTGGGAGTGTTGGTCTTTTAAGTGATGTTCCTGAAGAAATTAAGGATGGTATCAAGTTTGAGGCATGTGCCACTCCCCTCTGGATATGGGTTCCTTTGTTTCAACCTTAGAAAGTGAAATGGAAAAAAAAATGGTGCTAAAATTTGGGTCAGAGATAGCACAGGAGAGTTCTTGATAGCTTAAGTTTCACATCCTTGTCCTGGCACAAGAGATCTCCCTTGTACCAAGCCAGAGCCCTCCAAGGTACCAGATTCTTCTCAGTACACAGGTATGAACAGGCTGGCAGCTTCCTCTAACCTGCCTGTGATCTGGTGGAGTGTGAGCAGAGGTGTTTCTGTCTGTTGCCAACCTCCTGCTAGGGTCTGCTCCAGAAGGATCACCAAATCATTTTCCATAAGCTGTAAAACAAAATCTATGAGGTCACTAATTTAGAAGGGAAAAAAGGGTTTCTGGCTCTTTGTTTTTATTGGTTTTGTTTTATAAACAAGGGCATGAGGTTGATATAAGGTGTGGAGTTGGGCGAGGTAGTTTGGATAAGAACTTTGAACAGTTCCTTGTAGGTATGTATTTCGGGCCATCAAGATATGGATATATATTTCTTGAAATACACATTACATCTTTCAGCTAAGAGACCTTGCAAAAACATGAGAGGCGATATTATTATACTGGGTATGGGAAGCAGCCCTTTCCTCTCACTGGCTGCCGTGATGGGCCCTGAGGCTCTCTGCAGCAGAACCACAGGACAAAAATCTTGGAGTAGTAACACTCTCCCTTGAAGGGAAAGGGGGTTTTGATTGCACTGTATACCAGTATCCAGGAAATGAACATTGAAGGAGGAACTTCTTAATTAAGAGAGTTATTAAGTACTAGATTTAGAAAAACCTGGTTTTTATAGAATAGAATGGAATGAAAGCCTGAACTCAGTATTATTTAGCCTCCTGAAATAACAGAGCCCTATTGAGACAATCCCTTTGCAATAGGAAGGTCAAAGGAGAAAAAGTAAGCAACTCGGGTAAGCTGTGATTCCTTTAAAGCAAAAGAGGGACATCCCTCTGTATATTCTGTATATACTCTGTATATTCTTAATGTTTTCCTACCACATGAATATATTACCTATTCAAAAATAAATTAAGGATAGGGCGCCTGGGTGGCTCAGTTGGTTAAGCGATTGCCTTCGGCTCAGGTCATGATCCTGGAGTCCCTGGATCGAGTCCTGCATCGGGCTCCCTGCTCAGCGAGGAGCCTGCTTCTGCCTCTGACCCTCCCCCCTCTCATGTACTCTCTCTAATTCTCGCTCTCTCAAATAAATAAATAAATAAATAAAATCTTTAAAAAAAAAATAAGGCTTAGTTTTTCCTCAAAAAAAAAAAAGAAAGAAACCATGAAACAATGTCACCTTCTCATTTTGTTTTCCTCACATTGAAAGCTAATGGAAAAAATGCCTTGGCACTTCCTGCAGATGATACCATGTTTGTTTTAAATCGATTTCTGATTGTGTGTGTGTGTGTTTGTGTAGAGAGAGAGAGATTAATATATAGATGCTATTATATATATTATGCTGTAGGAGACCTTGCTTATGCACAAGCATCTCAGATACACAGATTAGGCATTTCTTCTGTTGAAGAATTTCCTGAAATTTTTTGGCACAATTGGTGATTATTTACTCCAGCACATCAAAAGCCATTCAAGCATGAATTTTATAAACAGAAAAACCATTAGGGTAAATTTTATTTTTAAAAAAAGGAATAAATTATTTTTTTCCTGAAAATAGACTCTTCCTAGATAGAAAATAATTGACTATTATAAAGAAGTTTTTAAATTTTTAAATTTTTTGCCTGACTTCATCTTCTGTATTCTATGACACTGATGCTCTTACTAATTTTTTCTTCCAATTTCAGCTAAAAGAATTACTTTCTCTCCCTTATAGTCATTTGACTAATTCTTCCCCCAGATGTGTTTTGGATGTATCCCTTCATCTCCACTCTAGTGCTGCAGACCAAGCTGCCATCATTGTCTCTCCTAGCCTGATGCAGTAGCATAAGAATGGGGCTTCTTCCCTAAGATTCATCTCCCACACTTGGCTGCCAGATTGGTTTTCTGGAAACACCAGTCCAAGCATGCCCAGACCTACCTGTAAAATCCCAACTTGTTAGCCCACCCTACAAGGCCATTGGTGATATGGTCACAGCCTGTTTCTCATCCTGAACACCGACGACACAGTGGTATCCATATACAAACCTGCGCCGCCCTTTCATGCCTTACTGCTTTGATGCTAGGGTCTGCTCCACGTCACATGCTTTTCCTCACTTCCCTGCCTGGAAGAGTACCTTTAAAGACCCAGTTCTGAAAGGGCGTTGGTGACTGCTCACCAGCTTTCACTAGCAGAGCTTCTTGCCTCCCTCTTCTGCCCCCTTAGTATTTTCACATCTAGGAAGAGCACCCTAGACTAGTGGTTTAGAACAGAGCTCCTGTAGGTATCCTATCCAATGGGCCAGGTGTGCCTGGCCCTGGTGGAATTTTATCTCCTTGGGAACGTGGAGGAAGCAAACTTTCGACAGCAATGGACATTGTTTTTGATTTTGGAGAATAGTCTAAGGATTTCTTGTAATTAGTGTTATGATATTTCTCGGACACAGGCACAAGATAACTAGTTTCTTCATAAGGCTATTACTATAATGAGATAAAAGGAGTTAACGTTTTGAAGCATTTTCCGGATGGAGAGAACTTTTGATTGATCCTGATTAACAATGTGTCTCTACAGGCATTTGAAGGTGATTTCTACATCCGTGTTTGCTGATAAGGATATAGATAGGAAAAACAGGACTGTAATAGCTTGATTATGAGAAATTTGATCAATGTACCTCTGGTTTATTTTTTTCAGTGTTACTTATTAGCTGCCTAATTTGATGCTTTCTCCACAAGCAGGGGGAATTAGAACTAGTTAACCTGACAGTTAATGGAAGAACAAAACTAAAGTAGCTGAAACAAGAAAGTGACTATAATTTGTAGACATATGTGGCCATTTGTCTTGTGGTTTAGGAAGAGAAAAGTATTGAACATGGAGCCCTTGTTTATTGACTCTCTCTTGCTATAACTTGTAAAGTGTCCTGGGTCAAGTCACTTTACCTTTTTCTGTCCCAACTGAAAAAAAAAAAAAAAATGAGGATAACATATCTGCCTGTAGCCTCATAAGACAAACAACTAGATGTGAATATAATAACCGCATCTAACAGTTTGTGAACCCAGTTTAAATGGTCTTGGGCCTCTTTTGGTTGTAATTGAATTTGTATTTTGTCTTACTTGACTTTTCCTTTGCTTCACTCTCAGACCTCTATTTTATGATCAAAAGAAGACATGTCAACATGCTTTGAGTGGCAGGTGGAGCACATTGGATCTGGGAACTATAGTTCTAGTATGCATTCTGCCTCTCACTAGCTGGGAGACCTTAACTTGGGTCGGCCTCCGTTTCCTTATCTATGTTTCATTTGTGATTCTTAGATTTATAGCAGGTCAAGGAAGTCGACATATGGTCTTCCCTGATTAATCCAGTCCATAGATAATTAACTCGATCCTGCTTCCATCTCTCCTTCCTCTGAGTTTCTAAGGAAGTATATCAGGGTTACACAGTCTAACCTGTATTAGTCCTCTGATGGTAAGCTCTAGTAAAGCAAGGTTCTATGTATGAAATCCTGTTTCACCACCCCCCCACCCCAGCCAACTCCTAGATCTAGGCATTTGTTGTGGACTCAATTAATACATGTCAGCTACAGGAGGAACCTCAGGGACTCCACAGTTATCTCTTCAAAGTTGACTTCTCCTTTACTTTACAGAAAAAAGAAAGATCACTTGGCAAGAATTTCCTTTGGTAACTTCCCCCTCCAGCACACACACCTAAAAATTATTTGTATTGATTCATCCTTGAAAAGATTGAAAAAATATGACTATATTAAAATGTAAATCATGTATGCAACCAAAAGCATCATTAAAAAATTAAAGACAAGCCACAAAGCACAAGAAGATATTTGCATTAAAGAATCAGTAACCAGAATTCAAAAAACACCCTATATATCATTAAGGAAAGTGAAGATAATGAGAAGGAAAAGGAAAGGATATGAACAAACAATTTACAAAAGAAAGAACCCCAAATGGCCAATAAACATAGGAGATATACTCAAACTTATGCATAATCAGGAATATGTCAATAAAAACTATAACCTATTAAATGGGAGAAAACTTAAAATGCTGAAAAAAAACAACCAACCCAGAAAATGGTAACCCTCATGCATGGCTGAAGGCAGTACATGTTGCTATATCCATGGGGAGAGCAAGTTGGCACCATCTAGTAAAAAGAAAGTAGGCACCCCTCACAAACCAGCAATTCCACTTTGAGAGAAGCTCTCGATATGTAATAAGGAGACACATAAAATTTATTACAGCTTTGGTTTTAAAAACAGAAACCTTAAAAACAATGGAGAAAAAAAATGTGGGACATTTAGTCAGTAGATGAATAAATATTCACAAAATTAATGAAAGCAAACTAGAGGTACGTGTATCAACAGGGATAACGCTCAACGTGGATAAATATTCAGCAAAAATAAATTACAGAGTAATATGTATAGTAGGAGACCACTAATACAAATTTTAAAGTCATGCAAAAATACATTGTTTATGGGAACACATGTATAGTAAAAGTGTAAGACCATACATGGGAATGAAAACAACCAAATTCAGGATGGTGATTGTATCTGGGGAAGAAGAAGGGGCATTGGGACCACAGAGTAGTACGCAAGAGGCTTTCCACTATACCTGTAATATTTAATATATAAAGTTTAATACGTATATTTATTTAAAAATATATAAGTTCCATACAAGGCCTCCTTTGTAAACCTTACAAAAAGGTACACAACACCTCAGAGGCATGGCTTGGATACTACATTAATAAAAGCTGCTGACACAGCCCCGTGTCAGGGCTTATAACTTGGAGAGCAGAATGGCCCCCTCAGTCAGTGGTCCTCAGAGGAGATATAACCTATATAACCATATGTACCAGCCTGACTATGTACATCAGAAAAACAAACCCATCTTATCCTCCTTCCTAGCATCTCAGAGTCCAAGGGTGAGATCTTCCTTCTGCCTAAGGCAAACCCCTCCAGCTGAGCTGAGCTTATTTCTCCTGACTTTCCTCTATCATTAAACCCTCATTCCTGCAGCTTCAGCCTTGCTTGCCTACTTGCCCTTTCTCCCAGTCTTTAACCCTATGTTTCTATTTGCTGCTACTCCATCCCAGTGTGGTCTGGTTTTCTCTTCCACCACATCACTGAAGTAGCTGTCATCCATAAAGTCATCAGCGCCCTCTAACTCTCAAAGACAGAGAGCCACTCTGTAGTTCTTGCCTCATTTGATCTTCACAATATTTGGCACCTTACTTAGAAATTCCTCTTTTCGCTTCTGGGACCTTATTCTCTCTTGAGTTTCCTTCCCTTGCCTGCTAGTCTGTTTTATAGGCCCTTGTTCTGTCACCCAGCTTGTGAATACTAGTGTTCCTTCCTCACCCATGCTTCTCACTCTCTTCTCGTTAAGTAGCTTCAACATTCACTTAACAAATATTTATTGAACACCCACTCCATGCTAGGCTCTTTTCTCAGTGCTAGGGATTTAGCAGTGATAAGGCCCTACCCTCGTGGAGCTTACACTCCAGTGAGGGGAGATTGGTAACAACAGTTTAAAAAATAGATCTATAATATTTACATGTAATAAGTTCCACGGAGAAAGATTAAGGAAAGGAAGGGGATACATAGTGCAAAAGGAAGGGGCAGGTTGTATTCATTGTATAGCAAATGGTCAGGAAAGCCTCATTTAAAAATTGACTTTGCAGTTGACCTGAAGGGAGTAAGAATTGTGAACCATGTGGATATTTGGTGGAAGTGCAAATGCAAAGACTCTGGAGTGAGAGTGTTCCAGTTTGGGACATGTTGAGTTTGAAAGGCCTATTATACATTTAGGTGCAAATGCCAGCAAGAAGATAGATAGATAGATGATGATAGATAGATAGGTAGATAGATAGATAGATAGATAGATAGATAGATAGATAGATAGATAGATA
>NW_023270265.1:34618652-34886362 GCF_011800145.1 Mirounga leonina
ATAGATAGATAGATAGATAGATAGATAGATAGATAGATAGATAGATATAGATAGATAGATCTCCTCTAGAATATAAGCTCCATTAGAACAAGAGCCTATAAAATAGACCAAGGTCCCACAAGCCAAAGGGAAGAAATCCAGAAGAGAATAATGTCATGGAAGCCACAAGAGGAGTTTCCATAAGGAAGGTGTCAAATATTGCAAAGATTGAGGTGAGGACTGCAGAGTAGCTCTCTGTCTTTAAGACTTAGAGGGCCTTGGTTACTTTTTGGATGATAGTCTTTTCATATATACATATGATATTTATATGTATTATATATATACAGTAAAGTAGATTTGGGGAGGAACAGGTTTGCTAGAGGTGAAGAGAGAATCAAGAGTAGTTTAATTTGGATAAGGTCAAGTGATAGTGTCTGTTAGAGATCAACATAGAGATATACAATAGGTACTTGAATTTATTCAAGAAATACTTATTGTGTACTTGGAATTCCATGTCTGTTAATAGCAGAGTAGTTTATATTGGATTAACCCTTTTGCAAATAATAATTTTAAACTCTAGAGGAAAAAAATTACCTAAAGGTATTAAAGAGAAACCAAACTAGAAACTAGAGAAGAGCTGACACTTAGAAGAAGAGAATGGCACTAGATGAGTTTCCTGTTTGTTTTTTTTAATGGCTTTCTGCCTAAGGGCAATCACCAGTCAGTGTCATGCTGGGGCATTTAGAATGTGGATAGAAACCCACAGTTTTGGGGTGCCTGGGTGGCTCGGTTGTTAAGCATCTTGGCTCAGGTCATGATCCCAGGGTCCTGGGATCGAGCCCCACATCACATCAGGCTCCCTGTTCTGCAGGAAGTCTGCTTCTCCCTCTCCCACTGCCCCTGCTTATGTTCCCTCTCTCACTGTGTCTCTCTCTGTTAAATAAATAAATAAGATCTTAAAAAAAGAAACCCACAGTTTTGATGAATTTATTTGAGGAATTAGCAGACAGAATTTGAGGTTATCGCAATTGGAAAATGGTAGTGCTGGTGGGGTATCCCAGAAAGGAGAGAATTGCAGAGGAGAGTTTCCAGAATCTCTGCATTAAGTTTTCCCAATCTCTGGCTGATCTCTGAACTACACACATGTAGGGCAGACTTCAATCAGCCCAATTAATGATAAAAGAACTGAATGGAAATTTCAACCCTTGCCCACTACAAAGGAGAACAATTTAGTAACCAAGTTAACTCTTCAGTAAAAAAAAGATTCAAAGCTTAACATAACAAAAACTATGGTCTCTACAATGTACCATTTACAATGTGCAAGCACAATCAAAAAAGCAGAAAAATGTGACCCATAATCAAGAGAAAAGACAATAGATGGAAATTGATCCTAAGATGATGCAGAAATCAGAATTAGGACACAATTATTTTAAACTAGCTATTGTACCTGTTCAATGACACAAACAAAAATATGCTCATAATGAACAAACAAGAAACTGCAGCAGAGGGAAAGAAACTGTAAAAAAGGAAATAAACAGAAATTCTAGAAGTGAAAAATTTAATATCTGGAATTAAAAATTCACTTAATAAGCTTACCAGATGATTGGAGATATTGCATGGAAGAGTCAGTGAGCCTGAAGGTAGATCAATAGAAATGATCAAAACTGAAGGCAAGAAAACAGTTGAAGAAAAATTAAGAGCACCTCAATGACTTGAGTCAACATCAAAAATTCTAACATAGGTGTAACTATAAGCCCCAAAGAAGATGAGAGAGAAACTAGTTCAGAATTTTTCTTCTTAGCAAATAGTGGCTAAAATTTTTCTAAATTTGGCAAAAAGACTTGAAATTACAGATTCAAGATGCTTAGTAAACCCCAGGCAGAATAAGTAAATTAAAAATAAAATTGAATTAAAATAAAAATAAAATAAATAAACCAAATCAAACCAAGACATATTATACTCAAACTACTAAGAATGAAAGGTCCTTAAAAATATTTATGGAGCACCTACTGTGTGCCAGGCAGTTTTGAGCAGTGGAATAAATAATACACAAGACAGTTGTAGTTCCTCTACTCACAGCCAATACAAACATCATTCTCTAAAATACACTTTTTTACCGAGAAAACGGGTTTTTTTTAAAGATTTTATTTATTTATTTGAGAAAGAGAGACAGAGATGGCAAGAGAGAGCACAAGTGGGGAGGAGAGGGAGAAGCAGACTCTCTGCTGAGCAGGAAGCCTGATGCAGGGCTTCGACCCCAGGACCTTGGGATCGTGACCTGAGCCAAAGGCAGACGCTTAACCAACTGAGCCACCCAGGCGTCCCAAGAAAACATGGTTTTAAATATCAACTGATCATGGGGCACCTGGGTTGCTCAGTCGGTTGAGTGTCCAGCTCTTGGTTTTGGCTCAGGTCATGATCTCATGGGTTGTGGAATCAAGCCCAGCGCTGGGCTGTGCACTCAGTGGGGAGTCTGCTTGGGGAGTCTCTCCCTCTGCCCCTCCCCCCACTCATGTGCTCGCTCTCTCTTTCTCTAAGATAAATGAATAAATCTTTTTTTTTTTAATAAATCTTTAAAAATAAATAAATAAATAAATATCAACTGATCATTACCTGGGTGACCCATAGATCATACACATGTCTAAAATGGAATTTATCTTTTCTCCAAAGTTACTCCTTTCCTTATATTTCCTTTTTCAAGAAGTGATACCACCTGCCACATTCTCCCATAAAAGAGAAGACTGGAGTCCTGCTAGACTCATCCTTTCTTTTCTTTACCTCAATGAGACATAGATTCTGGCTATTACACCATTACATAGCTCAAACCTCTTTCCCCCTTCACAGCTGCTGTCTTAGTTCAATCCTTTATCATTTATGGCCTGGAAGCCTCCTAAGGTGTCATCTGTTCTTTCTTCTTTTAGCTGCCAGAATTGTTATTTTAAGTCCCAATTCTTATCATGTCACTTTCCAATATAAAATCTTCCAGTGGTTTTCCATCCCTTTGGAAACAAACTTTCTTCACCTCAGCATGACCTACAAGGTCCTTTAAGATCTGGGTCCTGCTGAAATCTCCAGCCTTAGTCATATCAAATCATTTGCAGTTCTCTAAATGAGCCATGGTATCACACCTCTGTAGCTTTGCCAATGTTGATCTTTTGTGTGTGGTGTGGGGGAGGTTTTTCTTCTCTCATTTCTCTGGCTAATCTGTACTCATCCTTCAACCCCCACCTCAAAAATCACCTCCTCTTGTAAACCTTCCCTTACTCCTTTTCCCAGCAGAATTGGATGTTCCCATGCTCCTCCAATTTTTAAAAAATGTTATTTATTTATTTATTTGAGAGAGAGAAAGAGAGAGAGCATGAGCAAGTGGGGGAGGGGCAGAGGAAAAGGGAGAGAATCTTAAGCAGACTCCACGCTGAGCATAGATCATGATGCAGGCTCAATCTCATGACCCTGAAATCATGACCCAAGCCCAAACCAAGAGTTGGATGCTTAACCAACCGACTGAGCCACCCAGGCACCCCATCCATGCTCTTCCTTTTTGATGTCATGGCATCCTGTGCTTATTTACCTCTGTTATAGCTAGTGTTCCACTATACTCTCACCATTGATTTTCCTATAGGATCAGGTCTTATTCATCTGTAGATCTCCAGAACATGGCATATAGTAGATACTTGATGTTTGTTGAATGAGTGAATGCCTGAGTAAAACAGAGTTTGAATTGATTATCTAAATGGAGCCTATCCATTTTTTAGCCACTAAGGTCTTCTTTGCCATGATAAACTTTCCCAAGATAAAAATATCCACGTGAAAAAAAGCAGAAAAGAACTTGAGGCAAAAGCCCAAGGAGAGGGACTTTGTACACATGCTTAGGTAAAAGACTTGAAGATGCTGAAGCATACTGGGCTCAACGATGACTTGAGCTAAATGATTCACCTCCTTAGGTGACCACCTTTTTATATGATCATTAGCGCATGGGTAGACCAGCTGGCCTAAATTGGGAGAGCAGTCTTTTTCAGTGAAATTGTTTTTGTACTCTTTTCAACTGTAGACTACCCTTATTTGCTTTTTATACCACTTATTGTACAATAGTGCTCATGCTCACCATTCATATTCTTGGGGACTTTGCTTCTAAGCTAGATTTAGGAGGCTTTTTTATGAGCCTATTTCATAGACTCACAAATGGATTTAAGCAACTCATTTGCCAAAACAAGGCCTAAATTTCTCCAAAATATCTTTCATTTGCAATCATTTTCAGCTCATCAGCATTATTGATTTCAGATCCACCATGATGGGAAATGATTCTCTCTGAACTTAGAGACCAGCTCCAACCAGGAAGATGGAACCCACAGAAAGGTTTGACTCTCACAGCTGAACAGGTGTGAGTCATCTTTAACTTTGTAGGGAGGCCTCTGGTACTGCATCACTCTGATAATCAGCTGCTCTTGCTTCTGTTCCATCTTCCTTCTGCCAAAGCTGGCTGGGTACAGGGCTAGAAACCAGGTGAGCCAGCACTTACCTCTGCTCTCACTGGTTTATACCAGTCCTCTTCTCTGTGGCCTGGTGTTCTCCTTCTAGGAGCTTTCAGACAAAATCATTCTCTTACAAAGTTTCTAATATGACCCCTCCTTGAAAAGTACGCACATATTTTGTTGTTCTTGTTTCTGAAGCTAATTACCACATTAGTATTTTCTGTAAATACCTCTTGACTTACCCAGTATTCTTGCCCTGAACCCACTTAATAGATAACATAGGGAGGGCTCTTGAAACCCGAGAGAGGCAATATTCCTCCAGAATGTCCAGCCCAAGCCATATATAGCAAGTCTGTTGCCAACTCTCTACCTCTCAGAAACTCTGTTAGAATGAGAGAGACCCCTTTAAAGTTCACTAAAAAGCAATTTAGATGCAGCAGAAGTATCAACAACAAAGGTATACCAAAGAAGGAAAATAAGTTGTCAAGAACAGTGAGTAATGGTAGAGTTTTAAAAAAATCAATATCTGTTCACATATTTCTGTGCATGGGGTGCATCCATCAAAGTGAGTGGGTGACATTTGTCCCAGCCTGGCTGAGCCAGCCAGTGCCGCATGACTCACCTTCTGTGCTATCAGCAAACCACCAAGCCTCTTGCCTGGGAGTTAACAAACTCACTAAAGAAACTCTATTCTCAATCTGTCATTAATTGAATCTTTAAATGTAATCCAGTTGCCAGCCAATTTATAAATTTCCCCCATATTCTCTAGCTTACTTCTAAGTTTCCTTCCAATCACTTTTGCAGCCTGGCTGGATTTGTTTGGATTTATCTTAGTTTGCTTTGAGGAGGAATTGAAATACCTCTGTCTCTAAGAAGATCACTGTGTCTCCACCACAGAGGTCAGGTAGAGCAGAGAGGTGATCTCATAGGGTTTTTCCACCTAGTGATTTTGATTTTTAAAACAGCTATGTGAAAGCCCCAATCATTGCCTCTTAAAATCCCCTTTGTGCTCAAAGAGGAAGCTTGGCAAATAGTTCCAGCAAAGTATCAGGAATATCAGATAGCACTGATTCACCAAGTTCTGGAAACAAACCTCAGTTTCTCCAATTATTGGTTCAAGATGAGAAAACTGAAGATGAGAAAACTTCCCTCTCTCAAGTACCAGTGAGGTAACAAAACAGAGATCAGCCTGTCCTGTGACAAACATGACACATGAGTTGACAAGTGTTCCATTTTTTTCCACCCCAGCTCATGCTGTGCCCTTCTGGCTACATTGCTTCCCTGGGTTCTCTATTTAAGTCTTACTCATCTTTGGAGGTCCCACTCTCTCTCAAGAACCTTTCCCAACTTATTAGCTCAGAGGGAGCTTCTCTGGCACATATGCCAAAATCTCTTAAAGGACACTTAGTGTAGGTTTTCCAGGGTAGGGACTGTGCTGAATTCTTATTTGTACACTGATGGGATGATGGTGCTCAGCTTACAGCACTGGTATGCAATGCCAGCTGGGCATCAGACTCACCCATGCAGCTTTTAAGACAGTACAAATGTCCAGGCCCCACAACAGACCTTCTGAATCAGAATCACTACTTAGGTGGTCTTACAGATCTTCCTCAACTTACGGTGGTATTACATCTTAATAAACCCGTCGTAAATTGAAAATACCACAAGTTGAAAATGCGTGTAATACACCTAATCTACCTACCAAATATCACAGCTTCGTCTAGCCTATCTTAAACATGTTCAGAACACCTACATTAGCATATAGTTGGGCAAAATCATCTAACACAAGTGCATTTTATAATGAAGTGTTGAATATCGCATGTCATTTATTGAATACTGAAAGTGAAAAACAGAATGGTTGTCTGGGTACAGATTGGTTACAAGTGTAGCAATTGGGCGCCTGGGTGGCTCAGTCAGTTAAGCGTCTGCCTTCTGCTCTGGTCATGATCCCAGGGTCCTGGGATTGAGACCTACGTTGGGCTCTCTGCTCAGATTCAATTAATGACAGATTGAGATTGCTCAGTGGGGAGCCTTCTCCCTCTCCCTCTGCCTGCCGCTCCCCCTGCTTGTGCTCTCTCTCTCTCTGTGTCAAACGAATAAATAAAATCTTTTTTAAAAAGTGTAGCAGTTGTTTACTCTCATGATCACGTGGCTGACTGGCATCACAAGAGAGTATCCTATGGTATATTGCTAGTCCAGGAAAAGATCGGTTTTCGAAATATGAAATATGGTTCCTACTGAATACATATCATTTTACACCATTGTAAAGTTGAAAAATCGTAAGTCAAACAATCGTTAAGTTGGGGACTGTCTGTGTATAGGCAGGCACTTTTTAAAACTTAGACTTTCATCATAAATCTTGTGATGGTGTGTGGTGATTGCTATCGCAACCCCCTTTCCCCCACCTCTAGGTCCCCAGTTCCTACTCCCTCCCTTTCTTACAGAACCTGCATGTATTCAGAGAGCCACCCCTCCTCAGCATAGTCCCCTTGCTTCAGAGGAAGCATCCCCTCACCTTCAGCATGAAGTGAGGACCGAATGGTCTGAAGCTAAATACCATGGTTCAGTAATAGGTGTGTGACCCAATTTTGGCCTTTGAGAGAAGGAAGAGGAGTGGGGGAGACTTCTGGGAAGGGTCCTTCTCTTGTAGGAAGCTTTACTCTTTCCTGCTGTTAAACTAGTGGTTACTGGCAGCCACCCTATGATCTTTCTCTCTCCTCTCCCCTCTCCCCCAGAGGGAGTAAGTCTTAGGATGAGAAACTGAAAAAACCTGGATCCTTGAGGGTGGATCAAACCAACCTGAGTTGATCTAAATTTAGACTGCTACTTATGTCCATTAATAAATGCCTAATTGTTTAAGACAGTTCTCTTACTCATGCCTGAAATATCCTCCTAGGTACACTTGTTTTTATTCCTTCAATCCCAAGTATCACCTGGCACAATGCCGTCTTTAATAAATGCTTAATAAGCATTTGTTGAATGAGTGAATCCACAGTCATTGAGCACTGATATATGCCGAGAACTGGAGATAAAGTAATAATTAAACAAAGTTCCTGTCATCATGGATTTTACACTTTGGTGGGAGTAAAACTGCCTTTGTGGGTCAGGTTAGCAGCCTCTGTAGAGAAATAAGCTTTTTGTTTCTATTTGTGCAAGTAGATGGGTTCAACCAACATAAGTGGTTAGAATGAGAACACTTGTGCCAAAGGATCACTGCTAAGGAATTCACCTGACCACCAGAGTGACTTTCTGCAGTTAAAGAAAAAGGAAATAACAAGTGGGATCATGAAGAATACTTTGTCCCCAAGTTCATGACTCAGAGGAAAAACGACGGTGCTCTTATTACTGTATCTCAGCCACAGAGCATACGACATGAAATTGCAGAGGACCAAATGGGGAGTAACAATTTGAAAAGGCTAAGAAAACTTGATTTTACTAAATAAATGGAATTTGGAGAAGGGAAAACGGATGACCTACTGAGTGTCAATCTGTGAGTATATGAAAGGTAATCACGAGGTAGGGATCAACTCACCTCTAGCTCTTCCCTCTGTATGATGCCCATCACTGAAGATTAAGGAAGGAATGACCTGGTGAGGGAAATGCCTGATGTGAAGGCAGATGTTGGGTAGCAGCAGGCCTGGTCATAAAGCAAATTCAGAGGGGTAGGGTAGGAAGGAGCAGTCCAGCACAATGAGTTGAGGGGCAAAATCAAGAAGACTAACAATGATGCAAGGCAAAGGGAAACATTCCAGACCTAGAGAGATGAGGGCTTCATGGACCAGGGCTCAGGAACTTGGAGGCCTGACACCAGAGAAATAAGAGTCTAGGACATTGACCCTCCTGTCCTGAGGTCAGGCCTTAATCATAAACTCAGTACCAGTGGACAGACAGGAGACTAACAAAGCATGACCCCTTCCAGGGCAGGAGGTGTCACAAAGGCCTTATGAGATAAGGTACACAAGATGGTCAGTGTTGCGTAAATATTCAGTGGGTAATTGAGCTCATCAGGCTGCCCTGTAAGATGGCAGCAGTCAGGCCATTCTTGATCCTTAAACATTAAAATCATAGGTTATTCTGGAACTGGCACAAATTTCAGCTCCCTGAAACAAAAAGACAATTGTGATGGACATTTTTTTCTCTCCCACAACTTGCATCTCTGCCCCTCGTGATAGCATTGAAGTTTTTGGGGAGAGGCCACTCTCCTCTGCCCACAAACCATGTGGCCCAGGTGAAGCCAATTCCCAATCACATGATCCCATCTAGGAGTGGGTGAGCAACTTGGCTTGACTAATTAGCATGTTCCTTCTCCCTAGACACAGTGATTAGTTCAGGGATGGGCATGTGATCCAAGTTGGTCCAGTGAAAGTCAATTCTGAGATTTTTGCTGGAAAGGCTGGGAAGAGGCAGCTCTCTTTCTACTGGGTTGGGGAGCTGTACAATGTAGAACATAAACACAGAGCTGGCAGGAGTCACTGCATGGGGAGGGCTTGCCAGCAAATGGAACCAATCCAGAGGAGGGCAGGGCTAAGAGAGAGAGAAGGAGAGATTGCAAGGCAATAATTCTGGCAACTTTGAGTCTACGGTACCAGCTGTGCCTAAAGACAGACCTATTCTTGATCTTCTCTGTTACTATTGCTTAGGGCAGTCTAAACTGGGTTTCTGTTACTTGCAACTTGGTGTCCTGAAATGATAAATAATGGGAGACCATATTACGATAATTTGCTTTTCCATCTCAGGTGAGTTGATGAGATCCAGCCAATCAACTTACATAGTGCTTTCTATTGCTAAATACTGTTCTAAGCACAGGGGATAAAACCATGAATACAACTGAGTCCTTGCCCTCAGGGAACTTAACTCCTAGCAGGAGGAGATAGCTATTAAACAAGTCAAAATAAATATACATAAGAAAAGTTTAGGCATATATAAAAAGAATCAAGAGGAATACATTGAATCTTGAGCAGGAGAGGCTGTTTTTAGTGGGTGTAGGTCTCTTGAAGGAGGTAGTGACACTCGAGATGAGGTCATAATAATAAGAGGTGCCGCTCAAGACGAGAAGAATGCCCCCACCAAAAGAAGAGCAGATATAAAGGCCCTCAGACTGGAACAAGACTGGCCTATTCAGGAGACAGAAAGAAAGTGAGTGTGGCTGCAGTGTCCTGAGTGAGGGACAAGTGGAGAGAGATGAGACTGGACAGGTAAGCTGGGGCAGCCGTTGAGCTTCTGAGAGTTTGGGTTTTATTCTGAATGCAGTGGGCACTCACTAAGAGGACCTGACTTACCTTTTAAAAACATTATTCCCATTGTCGGGTAAAGGTTGGACTAAAGGAAGACAAGAGGGAAGTAAGATCTATTAGGAGATAATGCAGGAGTCCAGGTGAGAAATGATGGAGGGACCCTGGACCAGGGTTAGAGCAGCAGACATGGAAATGGACAGGTGGTGGATTTGGGATACATTTGGGAGGTGGAGACAATAGGATACACTGATGGGTTAGAAGTGAGGTGTGAGGAAAAGGGATGATTCAAACACAATGATCAAGTTTTAGTCCAAGTGGTTAGGTGGATGATGGTGTCACTTACAAAAGTGAGAAATCCAAGTTGGGGAGCAGACTTGGGGTAGGAAAGAATCCATATTTCTGTCTTAGCTGTGTGAGACGTTCCAAGTAGAGATGTCAAGTGGGCAGTTGGTTAGTCACACCTGGAACTCAGCAGAGATGTTTAGGCTGGAGATAGTTACTTGCAAATCATAGACATGGATGGACTGGATGAGGACACCCAGCTAAAGAAGAGAGGTGCTAAAACACAGAGCCCTGGGCCTGCACCAAGGGGAGAAGGAGCAAAGGGAAATGAGGAATGGCTGGTGAGGTAAGAAGAAAACCAGACAAACATGATGTCACAGAAGCCGAGACAAGTGTTTCAAGAACAAGCGAGTTGTCATCTAGGTTGAATGCTGCCCTGAGGTTGAGAAAGATGAGGACAGAGAACGGGCCAGTGGCTTTGGCAAGATGACCCTGATAAGGGACTGTTTCGTGGAGAGATAAGGACAAGAGGCACGTGGCGGTGCAATGAAGAGAAGAAAGCCAAAGGAAAACACCCAGGTCAGCTGGTCAGTAAGGCTTGCTGGCCAGGTACTATAGGGTTAGATGTGTGGAAGGGATTGACAAGACTTTGTTAGGGATATGCTGTCTTTAAGAGTTGAATATTTTTACAATGTATTTTTAGTTTAAAATTACATACAATGAAATGTACATATCTTAAGGGATGAGGTTTTTTTTTTTATTGAGGTAGAATTCACACAGCAAAATTAACCGTTTAAAAGTGAACAGTTCAGCAGCATTTAGAACATCACGATGTTGTGTAATCCCCCCCTTCACCTAGTCCCAATTTTCATCACTCCCAAGGGAGACCCCATACTCCTTAATGGTATGGGGTTTCCTTTGGGGATATGCTGTCTTAATTCACCATTTAATTCACTCCAATTCACATTTATTTTTTAGGTCTGAGTAGCCAAACTCCATGTAACACAGCTCTTTATCGAAAGAACCTGGGCCAAGCCAAAGTAACCCGTGATGTTAGAAGTCAGGATCACGATACTTTTGCAGAGAAGAGAGTTTGTAGTGAAGGGAAGCAGGACACCAGCGGGGCTTCTCAGGCGGTCTGTGTCTTGACCTGGGTGGTGGCTGCATGGATGTGTTCACGTAAAGATAATTACTCAAGTTGTACACTCATGATACATATGCTTCTCTGTGCGTATGCTTCAATTTAAATTAAAAAAAAAAAAATAGCTAAGGAATCAGGAGGCCTGGGTGGCAGTTCCAGCGCAAGAGGTGAGGAGCTGTGTGACCCGAAGCAAGCCTCTTAACCTCTCTGGACCTCAGACTCCCTCATCTGTAAGTGGAGAGGATTAACCAGATGCCCTTCAAGGTTCCTTCCACCCAACATGGTTCCCACGAGCAGTTCCCTCCGATTGAAGTGGGGCATTTGTGCTGCTGAGATCAGCCCGAAGCCCTCACTGACCCTGGCAGAGGGAGAGTCAGGCCTTACTCATGCTCTTCCTTTCAGAAACTAGCAGTTGCAGCTGATGTCTCTGTAGTGAAGGGAAGCGGTGGCAAGGCAGCTGTGAAGTTAATGATAGTGCAAATAAAAAGCTGCTAGTAATTAGGCGGCTGGATGTTCAAGCATTATTGTTGTTTTAAAAAATCAATTAGCTGAATAAGAAAATGCCATTGAGACAAACATTTATTTTTCTCCCTAGCACAGTTCCAGCTGGGTGGGAGGATAATGTGGTCAATTCCAGAAGTGGGAAATACGGTGCTGACATATTGGAAATTAATTTATATTTTTTAAAATTGCATAGGGGAAGATAGAGGCTTTTCAATTTTTGTAAGCTTTTGTAAGGGAGAAAGAAGCTTCACATAATCACCTGTGATTTGTACCCGCTACTGCTTTATTAGGGAAGCCTCCAGCTCTGGCAATGACCACATCCCCATTTCCTCCTTTTAGAAGGAGTTTTGTAACAAAAAATGCTTTTAGGACATCTGGGGTTATTGATCGGTATTCCAATCTCTGGGATAAGACCTGGGGAGTCTATGAAGCAAATAAATGAAGAAACAGAAATTTTTTCCTATCTGTCTCTTGTTCATTGTTCAAATAACTGCATTTAGCCAAGCAGATCATATAATACGGTTGTGTTTGTTTAGAGCACTCTTCTGAAGACTCCTTGGGTTTGTGTCCTGCATTAACCACGTAACTCTGGGGCCAGTTATGAAAATTTCCTGTGCTTTAGTTTCCTTATCTGCAAAAGGAGATTCTGTTAGTACCCACCTCAGGGTGTGTGTGTGTATGTCTATGGATGCACACGTGTGTGCACACACATGCACACAAAAATGAGCGTGCATAACCCATGGAAAATGCTTTGCCCAATGCCTGCCATGTAGCCGGCACTCAGTAAATATTAGCTATTTTTACGCTGGGGGAAAAAGAGGGAGTTCTTAGGCCTGTGGGGAAGGGGCAGGCAGTGTCAGGCAGCAGAAAGTGGATCCAACTGTTTACCTTTTGTGTGGCCTTGTGGACTCCTGCATGCAAAGGCTCTTGACCACTGTGGCTCTCATAAGACCCCCAGCAGGGCTTTTAGACTTCTCTGGGCTTATCAGTTTTGAGTCCCTGCTTGTTGCACTTTGGGAACCACAAATAGCCCTGGAGAGAGGGAGTCGGAAGATCTGACTGTTCCCCTGTAATGGATGATGACCTCCCCCCCCGCCCCCCCCCGCCGACCCCCGCCACCTCAGCTGGTGACACAGGCCTTTCGCATAATGGAAGGCATTTGGGGATCTATTTTTCTCTCACTGCGTAGAGGATTACTCACCTCACTCCTCTGTGTCACAGGGAAGGAGGGGTGGGGGGAACACAATCAACTGCCAAGGATGAGTCAAGTTTCAATAGAGCATCTTTGCTCTGAAGGCAGGGACTGCTGCTTGTTACGCATTCCTGAGATTCAAATTGCAAAGCAAGTCTCGAACTCACGCTCTTTTTTTTTTTTTTAAGATTTTATTTATTTATTTGACAGAGAGACAGCGAGAGCAGGAACACAAGCAGGGGGGAATGGAAGAGGGAGAAGCAGGCTTCCCGCCGAGCAGGGAGCCCGATGCGGGGCTCGATCCCAGGACCCTGGGATCATGACCTGAGCCGAAGGCAGACGCTTAACGACTGAGCCACCCAGGCGCCCCTCGAACTCACGCTCTTTTACTTCTTTCTTTTCGGAGAAGGGTGGCAACTGGAACTGTATTTTTTGGGAACTGTATTTTGACTGTGTTCTTTCTAGGTTAGAGAATGAGGGAAGGTGATAATCCCAGAGCTGGCTCTTCTAGGGCCTCTGTGAGTCTTGATTACGAACCCAGGCTGGTTCATGCTGCTTCAGCTCTTATCTTCTCCTAAATCATCCACCCCCATCTGAGCATTTCTGCCTTTCCCGTCCAGGAGTGGCCACGGTCAGCTGGCCCTGGATTAGAAATGAGTGTGGAGAACGTCTCCTTCCATGACCAAGACCACTGCTGTGGTCTTCCTAGCAGGTGTGTCATCTATCCACTGCTGGGTCTAGTCCAGCCAAGAAGCTGGTCGATTCCCACATGGATGTACACCCACCACCTGTGGCTCCAACCTCCCTATGAAGCTCTTTCCTCAGGGTGGCATGGAGTATTTCCCCAGGAGGTGTCAAGGGAGAGGAATGCTAATGAGAGAGAAGCGATGTGATCAGTCCTGTGATCACTTAGTGTTGAAGCTAAAGGATATTTCTTATAACACAGTGCATTGGCATACACTTATTTCCATGGTATGAAGCAGTGGAACAATCAGAAAGAAAGTAAAAGGGTAGGGTCAAGTTCAGGGTACAGGGCATGAGAGGAGAACATAGGACATTGTTGAGTTGACCAGCCAATTGGCAGGAGGCATGTTTTGAGCATCTCCAAAGACCACAGGAAACAACATTGCAGAAAACATTGATTTTAACTGAACTGGTGTGCTTGAGGCCAACAGTTCCCAAAGTTAGCTGAGCATGGGAGTCATGGGGAGCTTCTGGTGATACATGTTCTGGGCTGTGTGCCGGGGAATTCTGAGTCCCCGGTCTTGGATGGGAATCTTCATTTTAGAAGTTTTCCCAGGTGGTTCTGATGACCAGTCAGGTTGTTTAATTACTAAGTCGTGCCACATTTCGAGCGGAGATGGTCCATATTATCTACCACCAACAAGGCAGCTCAGGCTTATTTCTAAACCTTTTGTTATGAAATGTAACACAAAACAGAAATGTGCCTGAAAGCAAACACCCAAGTGTCAAATAGAATATTGCCAACAGATACGTTTTTTGGCAACTAAATACAAATCTTCAAAATTCCCATATTTATAAACCACTGGAGCTATGCCATTTCTCCAGCGCCCGAATTGCAAGCCTCGGGTTTTAGGTATATCTCTGATAACTCTCGAGCTTTCCTCTGGCTCAGGAGCTGACTTTTCACCCTTCATAATCTTGCATTTGGATCCTGTGATTAACCAGGAATCAGAAACTCATTTCAAACCCCAGCTAGTTCCTCTACTTGCCTGTGATCTTGGACAGGTTCTTTTACATCTCTGGCCCTTAGATTTCTCATCTATGAAATAAGAAAAATAGCAGTACCTACCCCATAGGATTTTGTGAGCATTAAATTTATTGAGCAAACTCAATATTGCCTGGCGATCTACAATTTTCCTATCAGACCCTGTTTTCACTTTGCTCCTCTCCAAAACGTCTCTTCCCGGAAATTATCCCCGTGCCAGAGGCGTGTGCAATTTCCATCTATATAGAGCCATGCTCTCTTATCTCTTGTCTTAAAAGGAAACAAGCAAGCAAGCAAACAAACAAACAAAAAACCCTCCTTGACCCCACATCTCTCTCCTACTATTATTTTTCTGCCTCCATTCCTGGCAACATTTTTGTAATTACCGTCTCTGCTTATTCACTCTATGTGGTCTCCTCTGTGCTCTGCAGTTGGGCTTCTGTTGTCCCAAAGCCACAGAGACCACACCTGTCAAGATGACCAAGAACGTCTGCATTGCCCCAGTCCAGCAATTACTGTTCTATTCTGAACTTAGTTGGTCTTTCAGCAGCATTCGACAGAGTAGACCATGCTGACAGCTGGAGAGAGAAGCTTCTGAGCAGAGGGAACTGAAAGCCCAAAGGCTCTAAGATGGGGACAAGCTTAGTGGGTTCAAGAAGCAGAAAAAAAGGCTGATGTGGCTGGAGCACAAAGAGGGAGGAGTATGAGCTGGGAAGGCAAAGGTCTGCAGGGGCCAAATCGTGTGGCACCTTGTCAACTGGAGTGAAGCTTCTGCGAGGCTCCTGGCATAGAGCAGGTGCTCAGGGTTAGCTATTATCACTGTTATTATTAAGATTTTTTTTTAAAGATTTTATTTATTCATTTGAGACACAGAGATACAGAGACAGAGAGAGAGCATGAGCAGGGAGAGAGGCAGAGGGAGAAGCAGGCTCCCCGCTGAGCCAGGAGCCCGATGTGGGGCTCGATCCCAGGACTCCGGGATCATGACCCGAGCCGAAGGCAGATGCTAATGACTGAGCCACCCGGGCGCCCCCGTTATTATTAAGATCTTAATAGTGCCGAGTGTGACAAAGAGGGGAAGGGAGCTGGGTAGGGAAAAGAATTAAAATTCCCAAGTCTTGAAGAGCTTTCAGCCTATTGAGGGTCTAGATCATACATAGGTAACTGAATGAGAGCTCACAGGCCGATTTCTTAACGGTCAATTTGTCATCGTCCCCCCTCCTCCTACCACCCACACTTTCTTGGTGAATTGTGTCCCATCCTGTGATTCTTTCTGGATAATTAAGGTTTAGTTTTTCACTTGAAAAGGAGCAAAAGTGGGCTGTAAGTCCCTGTGAAGAAAGAGATGACTAAGAACCTGCCAGCCATGAGATTACCATGTGGGCTGAGGACAGACCCTGGCCCCGTGTCCTCTCTCCTTTTCCAGACTGCTCAAAGCAATCACCTCCAAATAAATAGTAGCTGGTCTGCTGTTTCATTTGTGCCAAGCTGCAAACTGCACAAAGGAAATCAGACTCTGGAGCAGCCCTTTGGTTTCCCGATGCAACATGTGTGACCGAAAGCAGGTGTGTTTTTATCCTCCTGGTGTCCTTGCCACACACATTCCTACTGTGGGCACCTGCAGGCAAACACACACACACTCAACACACATTCCACGTATAAACACACGCACACACTCAGTGCACCCCCAGATACTTGATGCAAACACTCAACACACACACATCTTTGTCATAGCTAAAATTAATTTGCTTTCATTTCCAAACTCTGACGCTCACAGAGTTCTTCCTCAAAATGATAAGCCCATAGAGCATTCTGGGTAATGGCATGTAAATGAGTAAGATCACTGTGTTCCCTGTTTTTTATTCTGGTAGACCATTCATATGGCAAGAAATATGCTAGGGTAGAATGTATTCCATTCTTAATCTGATTGTTTTCAGACTTTTGTGCTTGAGGACATTTTGTCATTATACTGGTTTTTTGGTGTTCCTTTTTCGTGTCTGGAAGCTCAATATTCTTTTCTGTCATGCACCATTTCCAGCACTCCAGGCCAGTGAGATGTCTCTATCCTCTCCATTTTAGATTCGAAAGCATCTGTTGAGTGCCTGAATGTGTCTGGCTCAATACAGGTGCTCCACTTGAAGAAAACCTAATAAAGTATGAAAAGTCAAAGCCACAGAAGGATTCAGTAAGATTTCCTTCCTGTCTTAGTATTTTTCTTGTTTTTTAAAAATTTTACTCTATGTTAAAAATCTTATTTTATTTTAGAACCTATCAATCACTCCCTGATGGAAATGGAAAAAAAAAAAATGGTCCATGACCCACAGATCGTTTGAGAAACAATGAAATAAATACACAGCATTTGAACCAAGAAATTCTATTCATGAGATGACACAAAGGATGAAAAAACAAGCCACATAATGGGGGAAATGTTTGCAGCACATTAATGGTTAAGGGAGCTTTAAGAATCAATTCAAGTAAAAATGGGTGAAAAATCACTTTACACGAGAAATCCTAATGCCTGGTGAACATGTGAGGCGTGCCCAACCTCACTATCACCTCACTGTCAACAAAAGCCATGGATTATGAATAGGGGGTAAAATTTTAGATCGACAAAGACTTAGAAGTCCATGCTGAGGGCGCCTGGGTGGCTCAGTCGGTTAAGCGACTGCCTTCGGCTCAGGTCATGATCCTGGAGTCCCGGGATCGAGTCCCGCATCGGGCTTCCTGCTCGGCAGGGAGTCTGCTTCTCCCTCTGACCCTCCCCCCTCTCATGTGCTCTCTCTCATTCTCTCTCTCTCAAATAAATAAATAAAATCTTAAAAAAAAAAAAAAAAGTCCATGCTGAACAGCAGGAGCTCTCTGATGGGAGGGTAAACGCTTCAAAGCCTTTGGAACACTCTGGCGGCATCCACTGAAGCCGAACACAAAAAGCCGGACCTGTGAACAGCAATTCAAGTCCTCATCCTAGGAACTGACAGCATGCGCACAAACCCAGCGATGAAAGCAGCATGATTTGTGATGGTTGCAAAGTGAAAACAAGACAAATGGCCACCAGTAGCCGACTGGATAAATAGATGATGTGCCGTCCACGCTATGGCATCGTTAACAGTGGCAAAGCCCATCAAGGCATGGCCTCAAACAGTGACGTCAGGGCAGCTCACAGACTGTACCCTCCATCCGTCCCAGGCTCCAGGCACTCCAGGGTCAGACGATCCTATACACTCAGTAACTTCCTAGTGCTGGACTTAGTCCTGTCTGCAGAGCTCGTGCCTGCTTGGTGCCCAGACGTCTTAGGGGTGAGAGCGGGTCCCTGAAAGGGTCTTGGGTAAGTCCTCCTGGGCTCCCCTGGGCACTGCTGTGGTTGGTCCTGTCCCTGCTGTTGAGAACATTTGGCCTGCTGGTTCTTGAATCCCAGGAGCTTCTTCAGTTGGGTCGTATGTCCCTCCTGCTCCTCAGAGGCCAGATACCTGTCCTTCTCAAAGTGTGTCCCCAGGTCCCACTGCTGTGCCCTGCGGTGGACCCCACGCTCCTGGTGACACCCCCTCGCGGCCCTGGGGATGGACGGTGCAGGGCCCATGAAGTTCTTAGGTTCTTACATCCTTCATTCCTCTGTTCCCACCTCTTGAGCTTAATACATTTGTAAATGTTTTTTCTCATATAGGATTTCAAGCCATATACCTGTTGTCCAAAATAAGGTTAATCCTAGAAGCATGGGAGAATGAGGCCATCCTGGCCCTGGTGTCTGCAGACAGCCCAGATCAATGACTGGGAAGAAGACACACAGTAGAAATATTAAGACATTGAATGAATGCTAAGTACCAGGAATCTGCCTTTTCCTCCAGAAAATCACCAGCCACCCCTTTTCCTTTCCAGCTTCAGGTTCCTATAGCCCCACTCCTTAACTACGTCTTTCAGCACCCCCAAAATTGACTCAATCTACCTCAGCATCAGCACTTCTTTAAAAAAACCTCAAACATAGCGTATTACACACACAGTTTGCCTTTTCACCTGTATTGCTTGGCGGTTGGACATTTAGGTCAGCCTCGTTAAAGGGTTCACACTACTCCACTCTAAAGAGGTGCTCATGGCTGGACACTTGGGATTTTTTTCCTGGTTTTTGTCTATTAAGAGGCTGCAGTGGAAAAGAACCTCCCTGTTTAATCATCCTTCCCAAGACTGAGTTTCCTGGGGTAGTTATTAAAATGTTTAACTTTTTCTTTCAAGAAAAGAGGATGTGGGCAGAGAGGAGTTTTCTGCAGGCCTGCTGGGAAATCGGGGCTCTTCTCTGTAGTAGCAGGGTCATCCTGGGAGAGCTGCTTATCACAGGGAAGTGACGTGGGAAAATTCCCATAAGAATGGTCTGGATGAAATGCAATAGCACATTTGTCAAGATGCTTTAAGAAGTTGAAAACATTATACAGCAACGATAAGGTGTAACTAAAGTAATGGGGCAGATTTGACTGGAATCCTATACTGCAACCAGCCACATATCTTTATGTTTGGCTAGATTATACCCAGAAGACTGAGAACACCTAATCTAGACAGACTCAAGAAAAAACTAGAAATGTATTGTCTCGTGTAGAAGTCCACGGGGTAGGCTGGCTTCACACACTGTGAGATTCAAATGCTCAAGTGATGTCACAAGGACTGGATTTCTTTTCTTGGCTCTGTCTTCTGACGTGTTGGCTCTCATAAGTCTTCTTGTTGTGGGGACAAGATGGCCAAAGCGGATGGGGCACCTGGGTGGCTCAGTTGGTTAAGCGTCTGCCTTCGGCTCAGGTCATGATCCCAGGGTCCTGGGATCGAGCCCCACATCGGGCTCCCGGCTCAGCGGGGAGCCTGCTTCTCCCTCTGACCCTCTCCTCTCTCATGCTGTTTCTCTCTCGCTCGCTCTCTAATAAATAAATAAATAAAATCTTTAAAAAAAAGATGGCCAAAGCGGCTCAAGCCTCATGTGCCCTCAGGCTTTGGTACAGCAGGAAAGGGAGAGAATCTTCTCTAGTAGCTGACACCTGTCCCAAATGGAGTCTTCTTGACCCTAATTGGCCAGTCATTGCTCAGGAGGCCATCCCTGAACCAGCCAGAGAATATCATTCTCTGGCTCTCTCAGCCCCGATGTAATACCTTTTTTGGGACTCAAGGTAAAGTCAACTCCACTAGAATCCTGTGGACTGAGAGGAAAAGAGTAGATATCTGAACACAAACCCCGTGCTCTTCTGGCATTACGTGAAATGGACATCGGGCCATCAAGAAGCCACAAATTTTTACTGCCTTTAGAGACTTGCCATTCATGAGCCTGTCATTTCAAAATTCTGGCTCAGCTGAGTTTCCTTCAGGGAATATCTCCACATTTTGTTTTAGGGGGTGGTAGAACCAACAATTAGAGGCACGTGTGCGGCAAGAGAAATGTTTGCATATTGAAATGGCCTTTAAAAGTGTTTCTCTTTTGGTGAGATAGCTTTTCCTCCTGTCATGTAAAGAGGTTTCCGTCACAGAGGTCTAGCGAAAGGAATGGAGTTCTTAATCAGAGTTGCAGGGAAAGCAAACACACCAAGGCTGAGCATCTTCCTCTGCACAACTGAGAAGCGATTAAGTGCAGAAACCGCCCCCATACATGCAAGGTCGTTTAAATCAGAACAAAGAGAGGGGGAAAAACCCAATAATTGTTTTTTGATCAAACGTGATTACATTTAAGATAAGCTCAGCCATGCTTTTACCATCACAAAGGGAAAGTGGAGGAGGTTGCCAAATAAGCTCCCCTATCTTCAAGTTTTGAAAAAGCCAATTATGAGATGCAAATGACCCAAAATTGGGCTAGGAAATTAACACTGAAATAACCAATAAGTGTGTCAGTTCTCTAATCTTATTTTCTCAGGTTATGTATCTGCTTCAGCTCCTTTCTGCATCATCTGTTTCTTTTCCCTACTCTCCCTCACCCTCAAATCTTCATGTCTTCTTAGCTTGCCAGTCTCACTGCCGTGCTTGCAAGCCCACGGGCAGGTGCTCCTGAGCTACGCATAGCTGCTCAGGGCCCTTTGCCCAGCTCACCATCCGTGTGAGTCAGCAGGTACTATCCTGCCCTCGGCTCTGCTTTTGGAGAGATTGGGGTGACCCTGGGATAGGCGAGCCCCAGGAGGCAAGCTGGAGGAGGCCACCAGGAGCATGAGTACAGAGCAGACCATCTGACAGGCACAGGGGGGAATCAGGACCAGAGGGGCTTTCTGGGCTCTTTATCTGGCTCTTGGCCAAGCAGTTCCCCTCCCTCCACCACATTCCTTATTTCCAGGCACCAAGTTCCCCTGTAATCAAGTACCCAAAAGTGTGGTAGCCTTCAGATTTTGCTTTGTTTGGCCAGTAACAGGTTTTAATGTATTTTAAATTTAAATACCTTTGGGTACAGTATATGTGTATATATGGAGATATATATATATAAAATCCTTTTGTTTTCCACAGTCCCTACTACTCCCTATTGCCTTTCACAGGCCTGCTTCATTATCCCTTGTCTGACTGACCTTCAGCTAGTGGGTAACGTATTAACCCTTTCATTTTTATCACCTTAATTCTCTCTCTCCTTTCTCTCTCTGAGATAAACAGTCATTGAGGAATGACTCAGTCTTGAGTGTATGCCCCCTCCCATGCCTCCACGCTTCACTGAGCCACACTGGGTCCCACTTTCCAAGTCTGCCTTTCATGTCCCCAAAGAAGCCACCCCTACTCTGAGTCTGCACACATTTTGACGCCTCTTCCTGCCATGGCCTCCAGCCTCTTCCTAATTAATTCACACGTGGCCTCCAGAGCTCCACCCAAACGTCACTTCCTCAAGAAAGCCCTTCCTGACTGCCCCAGATTAGGACGGATCGCATCGTGTGCTCAGAACACCCTGTACTTCTGCTTCACAGCATTTACCTGGACGGTCTTGCAATAATTACCTGTCCACTTTTCTCCCTCCCCCAAACACCTCCAACCTCCAGCATCTCCCAAACGCGAGCGCAGGGAGGGCGGTTACCCAGTTTGTCTTGCTCATAGTTTATCTCCAGCTCCAAAGGAGCACAATCTGAGTGCTCCTTACATGTTGATCAGCGAGTGAGTGGATTAATGAAAAGATGGTTAAGGCATCAACAGACTGAGACAGCAGGGAGGAGAATTTCAGGGGAAAGACTGCGTGAACACAGGGTCCAAGGGAACATAGCACGGGGCATATGACGCTACCATGCGGAGTCTAGTTCATTCATAAATTCCAGCCTCCGTGAATGAGCTGGGCTTCCCCAAGTTCCTTCAGAGCAGGTTCTTTCCCCACCACTGTGTTCCAACAGCCCACCATGTGCAGGAGGGTTTCCCAGCTTTGGTGGGTCCTTTCACTTGAGCCCAGTAAGTCCCCTCTTGCACTCCCTCTGGTAAGCTGTCCTCACCTTCCCCACTCTGTTTAGATTCCTCACTCCATTCCCTCTTGAAATAAAAACGATTTAATGACATCTTCCTCGGTTTCTCTTTTTTTCTATATCAACTCTGGCCTTCAGCAGCACTTATATTTAGTGGTATAGGGCGAGCAGTCTTCCCAGGAAAAGTTTTTCTACATGTCTGTGGTTTTACCTGAATAGTTTTTGTTTGAGGTTTAAATGGATCTATTGATTTTCTGACCCATTCAGGAACTTTGCTATTTTTAAATGAAAGAGGGATGTGCCAAGTAATAGCAAATCGAAACCATCTCCATTGGTGCAAATCACCTTCAGGAAGGACAGGTCACCTTTTGGAGGCCTGACGTAGTAGGGGAGGAACTCCATTCTGAGTGCAGAGAGCTAGGTGCTGAGCCTGCTCTGACCCCAGCCCCTCGTTGGTGGCCCTGCACCAGCCCTGTCTGCACTATGAGGGGGTCTTTCCGGGGATGGATCTCAAGCCCCTCAAACTCTGATGACTCACCTGGGTCCCTGAGTTCAGGGTCTCAGTGGATGTCACTCTTTCCCCCTGCACTGAAGCCCAGGAAAGCCCCAGGGCAAAGATCACCAGGTGGCAGCCCAGTGAGCTTGCCTGTGTCCTTGAAAAACCTATGTGCCTGTCTGGGAAGGGGGTGCATTGTGAGGTCCAATTTACAGGAATAGAAGGAGACTAGAGAAATGGCTCTTTCTTTGTTCTGTGAAGACCCTAAATGAGCCAACCTCTTACTTGCACCCACTGGACCTGTGACACAGGAGTGGGCCTCATGGTTGGTGTTAAAAGATTACATGTTTGTGTCCCCCCCACCACCCAAATTCATACGTTGAAATCCTAACCCCCAATGTGGATGGTTTTAGGAGGTGGGGCTTTTGTGAAGTAATTAGGTCATGAGAATGGAGCCCTCATGAATAAGATTAGTGACCTTATAAAAGAGATCCCAGAGAGCTAGCTCACTGTCTCCACCATGTGAGGATACAGTGAGAATTTGGTTGTCTGCAGCCTGGAGGAGGGTTTTCACCAGAACCTGACCATGCTGGCATCTATGTCTGAGTTTTTAGCCTCAAGAACTGTGAGAAATAAATGTGTATGGTTTAGGCCACCCAGTCTATGGTAATTTGTTATAGCAGCCTAAACTAAGACAGTTGGGTTGGAAGAGGAATTCTCTGCACACACAGGGGTCTCCCCATAGTCCCTCATGTTCTTTTCCCTTCCCCAGTCCTTGCCACCACTGACTAGAATATGCCAGTGTGGTCAGGCAGGAAATGTGAGGAGGTCTCCTCCTCTGCACCCCAAACCTGACCAGGGAGGCATATTAATCCCCAAAGGGGACATAGAGCTAGTCAGTCATCAGGTATTTTTCCCTCCCCTGGGAACACATCAGAGTGGAACAGAAGAAATTCCTGGAAGGGTCACTGGCTCAAGGACACTTATGGCCTACGCAGTTAAAACACCAGGACCTCCCAGGACCAGAGAAACTAGGATCC
The DNA here is from genome assembly GCF_011800145.1 of Mirounga leonina. NCBI lineage: Eukaryota > Metazoa > Chordata > Mammalia > Carnivora > Phocidae > Mirounga > Mirounga leonina. The sequence continues at coordinate 34,642,101 of NW_023270265.1, forward strand.
GTTCATCCCAGAGCCCCAGGAAACAATGGCAACCACTCAAGGAAGCTTAGAGCTTGCTGAGGGTTTGGTGTTGGGCATTTGGAGGAGATGGTGGGTAAAGGCTCAGGATTTCACGTGCCAAGTAGTGTGAGTGCTGCCACCAAGTTATGCCACCATATCTTGCTTCTGGAACAGGACAAGATTTATAGATCCAAGTATGGCTGGCCTTCTGGCTGCAGGCTTGACTCATCCAGACCCTTTCACTCTTCCTAAATCTTTCATTAGCCTTTCCCTGCTCAGAAAATTCTATGAGTCTCTAGTTTTCTAAAGGAAAAAAAAAAAATTGACCTCCCTTGCCAGGCCAATGCTCAAGGCTATTACGGTCTTTCACGATGGAGCCTCCTGAGCCCTTTGCCACTTCTGCCTCCGTAAAACATCTGAGGGCATGAGGCACAAGCCTCCATGCCCACCCACTCCTCCTCCTCTAGTCCTTGCCCCTTTTCCAAGGTCCATTCCTGGGTCATCTTTCTTCTGGAAGCATCCCCTATCCACGTGGTCCCTGGGGGTCCCTTCTCTCTCTGAACTCCACTATGGGAATGAGGCGCTACAACCCAGTTCTGAACCTCTAGATTAGAAGCTGTATGAGGGCGAGGACTGGCCCTGTGTTGTTCACCACTGTATAATCTAGGGCAGTAGCTGGTACATAACAGATGCTCAATAGATACTTGCTGATTTAATTAATTCAATTCCATTTTTTATTATTTGTCTTGTTTCATGTATGCAATTTGGTTGGTCCAAGTAGACTGCAAGCTCTTCAAAGCTTAAACCTGGTTCCATACTTATAAAATTTTTGTCTCTTGATTTAGCTGGCCATCAGTGCCCCGAGAGAGTACTTACTACGTAGGATTGGGCAAGGCTGAGTGTCTTTGCAAATGCTTTTTCTGGAATGTAATTTGACAGTACAAACCAAGAGCCTTAAAACTGTCTACATCCCTTGACTTGGGAATAATTCTTCTATAAATCCATCCTAAGTAAATTAACTGATGTTAATTTCATCAATTAATGTCATCAATATTAATAAAACAAGAGTGGCTGCAATTTACAAGACTGCTAAGCACTTATATGTGCCAGACCTTCAGCTACCGGCCACTTTACCTACATTCTTTCCTATGATCCTCTGAATCACCCCATGAGATAAGTAGTATGATCCTCATTTCACAAATGAGACACTGAGGCCAGAGAAGTTTATGGAACTTGACTATCATCACATCCTTGGTAAATGAAAGAGTCAGAATCTGACCTGGGAATGTGTGACTCCCAAGCCCATGCACTGTATTCTTATTATACCAGTAGAAAATCATGAGCAATATAAATGTCTAGCAAGAGGAAATGAATTAGTTAAGGTATATCCACAATATGGGATATTATTAGCCATCAAAAATAATGTTTTTGGAAGATCGTTCAATGACGTGGGAAATACTTTAGATAAAAAGTTAAGTGAATGGGGCACCTGGGTGGCTCAGTCGGTTAAGCATCTGGCTTCGGCTCAGGTCATGATCCCAGGGTCCTGGGATCGAGCCCCACATCGGGCTCCTTGCTCTGCAGGGAGCCCACCTCTCCCTCTCCTCTCTGCTTGTACTCTCTCACTGTCTCTCCTTCTCTCTCTCTCAAATAAATAAATAAAGTCTTAAAAAATAAAGTTAAGTGAAAATAATAAGATTCTGCAGTGGGTTGAATGATGACCCTAAAAGATATGTCATATCTAAATCCTTGGAGCTTATGAGTGTGATCTTATTTAGGAAAAAGATCTTTGCGGATGTAATTAAGTTATGGATCTTGAGATAAGATCATCCTGGATTACCCAGGCAGGTTCTAAATCAAATAACAAGCATCCTTATAAGAGATGGGAAAGAGAAAAGACACAAATGTAGAAGGCAATGTAAAGATGGAAGCAAAGATTGGAGTGATATGTCTACAAGTCAAGGCATGTTAGCAACAATGAAAAAGAAGAAGAAACAAATTCTTCCCTACGACCTCTGTAGGGGGTACAACCCTGCTGACACCTTGATTTCAGACTTCTGGCCTCCAGAACTATGAGAAAATAAATTTCTGTTGCTCTAAGCCACCAAGCCTGTGGTAATTTGTTGCATCAGCCCTAAGAAACTAATACAGATTTCTAACCATATATGCCTTTAGAAACCTTACTCTCTGTCATGGCAATCCAGACCTACTGCACTCTGACCCCAACCTACATCTCAAGCTGACAAGCATTCTATAGATTCTACCCCAGGAAATGCTGTCCTTTCGCTCTCCTGGGCCTGTGTCCACTGAGTTCTCCATCTGCCCAAGAAGATCAATACAGATACAGACACGTACCAATATGTCTGTTATAAAAATTGGTACTTAACACCACTACTGGGATTCAGTGCAGCTAATGCAGACCAAGTGCCAAGCACTATCCTAAGCACGGGGACAGCATGAAGACCAACTTTCATTATGTAGCACTTTAGAGTTTGCAAATCACAACCACATGCCTTGTCTATTTGATCTTCACACCACCCTGTAAAGTAAGTAAAGCAAAACATTTTACACCTGTTTTGTAGGTGAATAAGCTGAGGCTTCACAGATATTAAATGCCTTGCTCAAAGTCATGCAGTAGGGCAGAGCTTAAACCCAGTTTTCCTGCTTATTGTTTCCATGATACTAAGTTCCCTCCAGACCCAATGTTTTGGAAATTCAGGTAGAGGAAAGTAAATCTTAGAAGAGGTAGAATTCAAGCAGAGTCTTGTAAAATGATAGAATCCCAATAGATTGGTGGTTGGCAAATTGTGGTCTGTGGGCTAAATCTGGCCTGCCTCCGATTTTTGTAAATAAAGTTTTATTAGAATACAGCCTTGCTCATTCATTTACACATTGTCTATGGCTATTGCCATGCTACGACAGCAGAACTGAGTCGTTGTGACATAAATCGTATGACCTGCAAAGTCTAAAATACTATTTGAGCCTTTACAGAAAAAGCTTGTGGACCCCTGCAACATATGGTTCCATGTGTATGGGAAGAGCTTGTGGGAGTGGAGATTGCCTACAAGATAAGGAAATCCATAGCTTCTGGTTAAAAGTAATATTTGATTCCTTCAAATAACTGTCTTTCTGGTCTTAATAATAATAGCAAACACTTACGTGGTACGTATTATGTGCCAGGCAATATTTTAACTGCTTTATACATACCAATTTATTTTATTTTATTTTATTATGTTATGTTAATCACCATACATTACATCATTAGTTTTAGATGTAGTGTTCCATGATTCATTGTTTGCGTATAACACCCAGTGCTCTATGCAGAACGTGCCCTCTTTAATACCCATCACCAGGCGAACCCATCCCCCCACCCCCCTCCCCTCTAACACCCTCAGTTTGTTTCTCAGAGTCCATAGTCTCTTATGGTTCGTCTCCCCCTCCGACGTCCCCCCCCTTCATTTTTCCCTTCCTGCTATCTTCTTTTTCTTTTTTTCTTTCTCTCTTTTTTTTTAACATATAATGTATTATTTGTTTCAGAGGTACAGATCTGTGATACAACAGTCTTACACAATTCACAGCACTCACCATAGCACATACCCTCCCCAATGTCTATCACCCAGCCACCCCATCCCTATTGTTGTCGTCATCATCATCATCCCCCTTTTACAGATGAGGAAGTAGGGCCAGAGAGATCAAGTAGCCTGCTCACGCATGCACAGCTAGCAAGCAGCAGGTACTCTGTTCAGTGCCGGGTGGTACCTGCCAGAGGCTCTGTGTGGAACTGCCTCCATATTGTTTCTCACACCCTTAGGAATCCTGGGAATTCATTCATTTGTCAAGAATGTCCAGAGCCCTGCTGTGATGTAGGCCTGGCACTAGATGCTATAATAAGAGCCACTGTTTCTTTCTGCTCTGGCATTTCCTACCATCTTTCTGACAGCCCCCCACACCCTGCCACTCACCTGGGAGCAGAAGCACTGTTTGCAGCATGGTGACTCTCTTTTGATGCACTGGCCTTGGGAGGTCAAGGAAGCTATGACAGAGCAAATGTAAAGGCTTTTCCAGAATAGAGACAAAGTGCTAAAGCCATGATGCAGTGATCAAAGACAAAGTCACCAGCTGAGTAAGGAAGGGAGGGAGGCTGCGGAGCCCTGTCGCGATGTCCAGAGACTAGTCACCTTGGCCGTGAGGATGTCTTCTATCCACCAAGGCTGCAGGACTCTACTGTAAGCCGCATCGTGATGAACTGGAGAACAAAGGCAAGTCAGCTAGCTCCAGAATTGTAACCTGGCCCAACCAGACCAATCAGCTTCGCTCAGCGGCCTAAACATCCTCTTGTGGCTTATTTTTCATCACCCTTCAAAGGTGATTGATTGGTACAAAAAAATGAGACACAAAATTTTGTACTGACTATATCATCCAAAATTCGGGGAAGGGGAGGGCTGCTCTGTTGGGGTATATTTAAGAGCAAGCAAGGGGCACACTGGAGCAGGTACCCATCTGCAGGGGTGAATGTACCCGTCTCTGGCCTCCTGCCCTCCACCCCCAGTGGATGGGAGATGGGAGTGGGAAGAGAAACTGTCTAGAGTCAGTATCAGCCCCCTCCACCCACAACCACTGCTCCCCAGGCATCAAGCCTGGGAGGGGAGGGGAGGGGAGACCAGCTTGTACCTCACCCTGTGCCTCTCTGTCCCATGGATCCCTCCCCTCCTCCCCCCACAGCCCAATACTGAGAAGAAGAAGAAAGAAGAATTGATCCAGGCTCCTGGCCTTTGGGAGGTGTTGCCCACAGCATCAGTCATGAAGTCCTGGGTGTCAAGTTGAAAAGGAAAAAACAAAAGCATACACTCCACCCCAAACAAAATGGAATGAGAGAGAACAGACTTGAGTATGAGTAACAGGCTGCCCTCTCAAGATAGCTCCATCATCTGGAGGTGAGCCCAGAAGGCAGGAGAGAAAACCGTTTCTGAGTTTCCTAATCATTCCTGGAGTGCTGCAGCCCTCAGGGGACGCGTCCACCTCGGCCATCTGCCCATGACCTCAGCTGACACTCCCTGGCACAACGGCTGGTGAGCTGGCTGGCAGGGGGCTGGGGGACCCTCGGAGTTCAAAGAGGGGGGCTCTTGAGAAAAAGGCAGAGCACCAGGCTCCACTTCAAAGGCACACAGAGGCCGGCTTGTATCTCAGCCCCCCTGAGCCTCCGCTTGGCTGGTACCTCTGCTCTGAGGGGCTGGGCACCATTCATGGTACTGGCCGCCCACTCCTGTTCCCTTTGTATCTGGTGCTGAAGCTCCCAGCTGCATGCAGTCCTGGCCAGGATCTCAGAAATGAGCTGGCCCACAGGCATTTGTCCCAGGTGCCCAGGGCCAAACCAGCAGATGCCACCATTCACTGAAATTAGCACAGGATTCGCGAGAGCCTCCATATGTCATGCCCAGGGCCCAGAAGCACCAAGGGCTCAGCCCCTGCACACTCTGAGCTTAATGGCTAGTTGGGGGACACAGCCCCGAAACAGATAAATAGAGAACCGTGAATGACGTTATGGGCTCTGAAAGAGCCGAACCAGGTGCTGAGAGGGGAGGTGCCAGGAGACCCAAGTCAGCTGGGGGCTCAGGGGAAGTGTCAGGCCACGGAGCGGCGTGGTGGTGAGTGGGCAGCCGTGGCTGCAGGAGGGGGGAGCTGCACAGGCAGAAGGCACCACGCCTGCGAAGCACGGGGCTCAGGCCACCAAGGGGCCACCAATGACCTGAGTTGGGTACAAGGGGAGAGAGTAGCTTGGGAAGAGGACGGGGCTCAGGCGGGGCCCAGTCCAATGTGCTTTTGCTGGGATTTCCCCAGGCTCAGCTCTCTGGGCACCGAACAGAACAGCACCAGCTCTCTCGCAGGAGATGCAAATGTTGTTTACTTACTGTTTTTCTCCCTCTCTCAACTTTAAATTTCTCGTTGCATTTACACCAGAGCCTGCAACTTCCCCCCACCCGTCCATGTTTATTCAATGCCATCATTTCTGCCCTCTCTGAGCTACGCTGAGCAAAAATACATGTCTAGGACAGAAACCAGAAGACAAGAGAAGGACACTCCGAAGGGCCCTGAATTGGGGTTTCCGTCCCCGGGGACCCCATTCTGTCCAGTGCTGGAGGCAAAGCTGTCACAGTGCAGGAGGTCGGGGGGAGCCGGGGGCTGGATTCGAGTCCTGGCTCTGCTTCCCGCTGACCATGTGTGACCTTGAACAAGTCACCCCCCACTCTGGGTATTTGTTGCCTCATCTGTGAAATGAATGGATCGCACTAGGTCAAGGGAGCCCTACCTGGGATCCATAGGTAAGCTTTCCGGGGGTCCAAGAATCCCTGGAATGGTCTGGAAAGTGTAGTGGATATGAGTATTACGCATTTTTCTGGGGAGGGTCCACAGCTGTCATTCAATTCTCAAAGGAGACCAGGACCCCCCAAAAGGCCAGGGACAGCTGTGCTGGGTGGTGTCTATGTGCCCACAGCTCTCGCGGTTGTCGGACTGTCCACTCTGAGGTCCCACCGGAGGAACACTTACTGTAAAGCTGACAAGACACTGGCTTCTGGGGCCCTCAGAGCTGGGAGAGGCTGGGAGGGCTCCACGCAGGGAAGGGGCGCAGGGCGCAAACAGGAAGTGTCTACGATTGCATTTCCCGTAACCTGGTAAGGAGGTCTCTGAGGAACGGGCCCTGAATCTGGGCGGGGTCAGCAATTTACCGTGGTCCCCGCCCCCGCATCTAAATAAATCCTCACTTTGTCCTTAACTTTGTTTTCAGAATTTTGTGTTCCTTTTATTGAGGCATGCCCCCCAATTCTAACTCTGGATGCCGCACAACCGAGCTTGGCTCCTGGGTCCCGATGTGCACCACGGCTGTGGGACGGCCCGGCGGGCGCGGGGTCCCGCAGCAGGCGCCGCTCTGGCGGGCCGACTCCCCCCGCTCTTGGCTGCTGAGCCATCCTGGTTTCTGGGCTTTTCCTCGGCTTGCCTTTCCCTTAATGGGATTCCGGGGAGTGGGTCGGAAATGACCTGAGTGAGGCGCCCACCTCCCTGGGACAATGGCCCGGTATTTCGGGCGTGGGAGTGGCGTCTGCTGTGACTCAACCCTGTAGCAGCCCAGGGACAACACCTCCTTCAGAGCAGCCACCGTGTTTCGTTTCCAGCAGCCCAGCTGTGTTCTGCATGACCGAATCGGACACCTCTCACTTCCTCTGTGAACGGAACCCGGTGCTGGGATGACGTGCAGGCAAGTCTCTCGTGCAAAACAGCGCATCTCCACCTTTGCTCTCCCACCCCAACCCCCCGAGCTCTAAAGGAAAGGGGGACAAGAAGGAGGGAAAAAGCCACCCCGGAACGGAACTGGGCTTCAAACCAGTGGAGACCTGGAGGAGAGGCACAAGCGCTGCTCTGGGGACTGGAACGTGAGCGCATGCGCCCCTGAGACCTGTGCAAACCTCAGATCAGCACCCCCCCCCCCCCCCCCCCCGGGCTGGCTGCGTGAGCCAGGCCAGTAGGTCACCGGGCTAACTCCACCCTCAGCTTGCCCAGCAATAGCCCTCGCTCTGCACCCCTGGATCTTCATCCTCACAGGGACAGCGACTTCCATGTTTTGGGGGGTGCACCCGGGCAGGCACAGGTGGAGGGCCAGCACCCAGCAGCAACCTCCTCCTGCAGAAGTCTCCGCTGCAGGAGTCTCGGCTCCCCAACGTTACAAGACACATAGGGGATAGATGTTTGGGTCTCTGAACCCACCTATTTCCTTCCTGCCCATGGGCTCAGTAGCTAGACTGTGACACATCGATGAACAAATCCTCCAGGAATGATGCTCCTTTGAAGTTCTTGGCTGAGTTAGAATAAGCAAATAAATGAAAATATCGACAAGTCATGTGAGGCAGCATTGGCCTGCATCATCTCACCCGGCAGGGGAGGTTCTGCAAGGCTGCCCTACTCTGCAAAGCACGCGGCTCTCCTCCACAAGTCTGGTGGCCTGAAGATAGGCAGACAGCAGGGCCCGGGGTGACAGTTGGAGACCTGCAGCCTAAGAACCGGGGCGAGTCACAGATGCTCTCTGGGCCTCACCTTCCTGTTTGGGGGGGACTCTAACACCCACGCCGGAGAGATGTTTGCAGGATTAAAGGAACACTCCTTAGCCCAGGGCCTGGCTAAAGCGCTCAGGGCGTATTCATCCCCCTTCCTCTTTCCTTTGTCTCTGAGCCCCTTCCTCTTCCTCTTCCTCTTCCTCTGGCTGTGCTGGCTTCCCCTCCGGGCCCGGCCAGCTACCCTTCACCACCGCCTGCAGCAGCTACAGGGGCATGTGGCTCCCCTCTTTCGTGCCCAGACCTACCGCTGAGCTGGGTCTCTGGCCTGCACCCCGGCCACCACTTCCCACCTGCTCTGGGGGGCTCTGTTCTCAGCAGCATGATGCTGTTCTGCCAACTCATGGCCTTTGTGTGCTGTGTTTACAGGCTGTCCCCCTCCCCTTGCACTGTGAGCTCCCTAGGGTCTTTTCCAGCCAGGGACAGTAAACCTAGCCAGGGGTCAGGTCCACAACAGGGGCCACTGAAAGCCCCCAACTGAAGGACCCAGCCTCTGGCCACGTGCCCATCACAACATGGAGGCTCCAGGAGAGAACACTAGTCAGTCAGCTGAGCCCCCACCCCCACCCCAGGGGACTTCCTCATAAGAGGGAGGGGGAGGAGGAAGAAGCCACAGCTTTAGGAGGCCTATTCTTGCTGGCAGGAATCCGAATTCTGTCTTTAGGGGCTTTGTGCAAGAAGGCCTGGGATGGAGTGGGGTCACTCACGGTCAGCCTCCATCCTGGACCCAAGCCCCCCACCCCACGCCCTCTGCCTCTGGCAGCCAGGCGACAGTCCAGCCCTCTCGTGCAGAGCACTCCATATTATCATCAGCTTGTCTGCATCATAAGCCTTGCGTTTGACATCCTGGAATGACTTCCGAATCTGTCTGAGTAATATCTTCCTCTGGTTTTGAAGTTTCTGCCAAGGAGGAATGTCGCTGGAATGCGGCCTCTGCTGACACCTGGGCTGCCAGTCCTCAGCCGTGAGGCTGACCCAGTGGCTCACCCATCGTCAACCAGCGGATGAGGCGGCTTGCCGGGTGTGTGAACCAGCCACACTCTCCCAGTGAGCATGTCTCCAACTCAGGCTGCCCAGGATATGGGCACAGTGTGTGGCTGGGAGTGATCACAACACCCAAAACGAACACTAGTAGCTAGCCGATTAAAGCACATACAAGGCTCAGCCCGGCACAGCCCACGCAGGATCTAATTTAATCATCCCAGGCAACCCAATCAGGTATTAACGTCCCATTTTACAGATACGAAAACTGAAGCTCTAAAATTTAGCAACTTGCCTGAGGTCACAGAGTGGCAGAGCCCGTGGGCCAGGCAGCCTGGAGATTGTTCTTCTAACCACTGTGCTCAACGGCCTCGTGGAAATGGAGTGAGGCTGATTCTGAGCCCACGTAGAGGTTCCGAACGGCCGGTTTCGTCCGCGCCAATGATGATTTGAGTAAGGCCACCGGCAACCAGCAGAGGGATTCCCTTCCACCAGGGCTCCAGGTGGAAAAACAAATAGCAGGCCCTGGGCCACTCCTTGCCTGCCCCTGCCGCCTCCCCGTCCCAGCCCGCTTTCCTTCCCCACGGGTTTTCCAACCGCCCTCCCACCGTCCTCCGCTGTCTAGCAGCAAGGAAGAGAGAGATTTTTGAGCACCTACAACACATCAGTGTCTCTTCGTCACCCACTGAATCCTCATCCCAGCCCTCTGAGGTTCGGCGTCATTCTTTCCATTTTATAGATGGAGGGACTGAGGCTCCAAGAAAGCCAGTGACTTGCCCAAGATCACTTTGTTGGCACAACTGGGCTTGAGACAAAGCTAATCCTGTACTTGGTCTGCCAGACCACGAAAGGGAAGAACTCCTCAGAAGTAGCAGCAACAACTCTCGAACCTGGAGAGGGGGGCTGCACCTGTCCGGGAAGGAGGGCATGGCGAGGGAAGGAGAGTGTGCCCTCCTCTGGTAGGGCCCAGCCCCAGACCTCCCCTGCTCAGACCAGCGGATCAGCCCCCTGACAAAAAGAAGGGGGACACCAGCCCTCCCAGCAGACAGGTGTCGGCAGGGGAAGCCCTGCTAGCCTCCTGTGTAAGACACTTCGCACGAGGCATCAGGAAATACCAGAGCAAGAGGCTAGCCTTCCGGATGCCGCCAGCCCAGGAAGGCTCAGCCTCCCGGGACCTTGGATTGCACTCGAGCCGTCCACCAGGCTCCCCCAGCAGGTCACCCTGCCACCAGCCAGAGGTTCCCACGGCCGAGGAGCTGGGTTGGGCTCTGTGACTTCCCTTTAGGGAGATGCCTTGCGTGGAGCCACCCAGACCAGAGGCACTGATGCCCCCGCTTGCTGCCTCTTCCTGTGAAAACAGGTGGGCAGGAGCAGGCCTATTGCACAGCACTTGAGAAACTTCAAGGAGGGGCCCCTAGCTGTGGAGCCAGGTGGCTCTGGGTTAAATCCCAGTGCCTCCTCTGGTCTGCCAGGTGACCCGGGGCAGAACTGTAATGCCCTGCTGCCTTCGGCTTTCACATTTGTAGGTAGTTTAGGTTGAATCAGAATGTTAACATAAGCATCTATCCCAACGCCTGAACACAGTAGCGAGTCTTTCAGTTAAAGCTTTTGATTTGGGGCGCCTGGGTGGCTCAGTTGGTTAAGCGACTGCCTTCGGCTCAGGTCATGATCCCGGAGTCCCGGGATCAAGTCCCACATCGGGCTTCCTGCTCAGCGGGGAGCCTGCTTCTCCCTCTGACCCTCTCCCCTCTCATGCTGTTTCTCTCTCTTTCTCTCTCTCAAATAAATAAATAAATAATTAAAATTAAAAAAAAAGCTTTTGATTTTTATTATAATACTAAATGTCTCCGAGATCCATGCAGTTGGAAAAAGAGTTCCAGAATAATCCCAAATGATGGAGCAACAAAAACCACTGATTGAAATGTTCTGTGTGACTAAGAACTAAAGGATGGTTATTTAGTCTGGAAGTCAGAGGACGGTGATGTCAGGAGAGGAAAGAGGACAGATCCATCTTAGGTGTTGTACTTACACCCACTGTGTGTGTGTGTGGGTGTGTGTGTGTGCGCGTGCACTCGCCAGAAGAGGAGGGAGCACACATTCAGTACACTACAATTTAATCCCCATCCTCAAGGCATTTACGGAGAACTGAAATACCAAAACAAAAACAAAAGCAAAAACCCAGCATGTCAAATTTGGCATTTGTGAGATACAGAGAGACAGGAGAATCCACTTCCGGCTTTGGTGGGGTCATATGTGACCTGCGGTGCTTCCTGGAGGAGGTGCTATTGGAAGCGACCTAGATGACAGATATGATTTCAACAGTGGGGGTCGGAGAGAGGGCAGAGAGGATTGCTGAGAAAAGCCATGAGATAGGAGAAAGCAGAGTGTGCTCAGTGAATCTCAGGTAATGTAGAAAAAATACCAAATATCAAAATATTCTTACTAGGGACCTCTGTGTGGTGGGACTGATTTTTATTTTTCTTGTACCTTTCTAAATACTCTAAATTCTCTAAAAGGAGCATGGATGATTTTTATATGCAAGAAAGTAATTATTTTTTAAATCGGCATCAAGGGGCGCCTGGGTGGCTCAGTCGTTAAGCGTCTGCCTTCGGCTCAGGTCGTGATCCCGGGGTCCTGGGATCGAGCCCCTCATCGGGCTCTCTGCTCCGTGGGGAGCCTGCTTCTCCCTCTCCCACTCCCCCTGCTTGTGTTCCCTCTCTCGCTGTGTCTCTCTCTGTCAAATAAATAAGTAAATCTTTAAAAATAATAAATAATAATAAAATCAGCATCAATAGCAAAATCAGGGAAAGATAGTTCCTTTGAAGCTGAAGACAAGGAAATGAGAATTTTTAAAACTCCAGGACAGGTGGCAGTAGAGAAGGGACTGGTGTCCAGCTGGGGTCTCAACCTTAGCACTGTTGACATTTTGGGCCAGATCATTCCCTGTCCTGTGCTTGGAACCTCCTGGACTCTACCCACTAGATGTCTCCCCACCCTCCCCTCCCCCACTGGAACAACCAAAAATGTCTCCAGAAATTTGCCAAAGGTCCCCTAAGGCGAAAATGGCCCCTGGGTGAGAACCGTTCCTTTCAGCACTGGAACCTTTGATGTGAGGGAGAAGTCATCCTTCCGGAGCTTCCTACATGTACAAAGCACGGAGTCCCTTTACTGTGTCTTTGCTCTCCTGACATGCTTCTTATTTTCATCCAATCCCCCCTCCCCCCGGCCCAGTTTAGGAGACAGAAGGCCGGAACTGAGGTCTCAAGTCTTAACACCACTTAGCCCACATGAGTATGGGTGAGCTGAATGGCCACCCCGCGCCTCAGTTTACCTATCTGTAAAGTGACAGGTAAACTAGATGAGCTCTAAGATTCCATGAGCTTGTCAATGCCGCCTTATTTTGTAAGTGAAGAAAGTAACGTTTAGAAATGTTTTGCTCAAGATCACACACCTAACCATTGGCTGAGCCAATTCTAAAACCCAAGTCTCCTGCCCCCTCCACCCCATACTCTTCCTTCCACGTCCTCTGGAATGCAAGCATTGCTTCCTGGTGCCACAAAAGAAAAACGGGGAATGACTGGGCCAGGTCCCTTCTGTGCGCCATTGAGTGGGCAAGCCCCCAGAGAAACCTTCTCTCATTAAGGAACAACGACACCAACGACATGAGCCAAAGAAACAGGCAGAAACACAGGACTAATTGGTTCCTTCAAGACAGCGGAGAATCTGGGGGTGATGAATCGCGTGCTACTCGACGGGGGGTGCTGTGACAGAGGGCTGCAAATGCCACTCTGGGGATGTGTTAATGAAGGCTCTGCATGCACACACGAGAGGCAATTACTCTGTTCTCCCTGGCACTGGCTCCTCCTGGCAGGAGGGCTGCCGACAGGGTTGGAAGGAGCTCAGCAGAAAGTTCAGCGACAGAGCCAGATGGAGAAGGAACAGGACTTGCTGTCTGGACCAGCCATGGCCAAACAGACGGAGTGCCTGTGCGTCTGCGTTGCCCTTCTCCTGGAGGACGTGTGGACGATGTGGCATGGTGGGAGGACGAGGAGGAGGCTCAACTGGCGGAAGGAGAGAGACCTGGGCTGCTGCTGGCCTGCTCAGAAGCCTCCGTCTCTGGCAACTCTACAGCCTCTCGGGCTGTCCGCCCCCCTGGCCTGGACATACCAACCCGATGGGCGGCCAGTAGCCGTCCCGAGACCCAGCCTGGCCGGGCAGGTGAGGCAGGTCAGTTTGCAGATGGGTTGCATGGCGTTCGCTTCCAGGGGAGAGGTTCTTTGAAGTGCCAGAAAGCGGAGTTTGTCACCTTCCTCCTCTGCCTGGGACCAGCCTGGTGAGTGGAATTGTCCAGGCAGATCTGGTCCCCACCCCACCCAGGTGAAGTCAGGTTAAAAATAACATCCAGAGAGCTGTGAAGACCAGCTGGGTCACGAGGGCTTAGAGGAAGTGGGTCCCACACATTTCCCAGGGTGACGTCGGGGGGCAGGAGCAGGTTATGGAGTCTGTGGGGGGGGCATATGGGCCCCGGCTATTAGCAGGCTCTCCCTGCCCTACCTGCTGGCATTTCCAGGCCAGGAGGGATCGTTCTGCATCAGCGTGTCCCCAAGGTCTCTTGCTGCCGCCTCGGTGAGTCGGGAAGGCCTGCCTGGCTTGTCGTGTGTCACTCGGCTTTTGCCACGCACCTCTCCTCCCTACCTTTCACCGTGCCTCAGAAGATAGCGGGGCCACCTGACAACCCCACCAGGACATCACTGTCCCTGACTCCAGTCGCTGTCACTCCAGTGAAGATCATCCTGGGCTGATGACCTGCTCGGAAGAGTGGGGCAGAGAGCACAGGCCGGTGGAGAGCAGGTTCGCAGGAAGGAGGGAGAGGAGGCTTCTGGGGGCAGCTTCTCAGAATGGGCGGATTAGGGGGGTCAAAAGCTGAATTATCCTCGGGAGGAGGGGGCCACAGTCCTGGCAAGAACTCGGGCTAACGTAATAGAAGCACCCCCCAGGCCTCCTGCGGACCTGGAGAATTCAGGCCTGGGGCTAAGAGCTAACTGGCCAGGCCCCAGCTAACACAGATGGGATGGGAGGACAACCACCAGGGGCCGGGGGAGCTCTCTGAGGGATGCCCCTGTCACTGAAGTAACTCCAAACCGTGTGCCGAGCGTGTGTCAAGGAGGACCCTCTGCGCCTGGGACCTTCTTACCTCACACTTAGTGGACAGTGGAGCTCAGCACACGGGGGACCTCAGACTTTGCAGTCCACCTGACTGGAAGGTCATCTGAGTCCTAGCTTCCAGCCCCATTCCCTGAGGTTCTGATTCAGCAAACCCTGGCAGGACTCCAGACACCGCATTTTGACCCAGTATCCTGGGAGTTCCCCAGGCAGGTGGTTTCCAGACGCCACTGTGAGGATCCTGGTTCCATGGCCAAGGGCTCAGACTCTCAAGTCAGACCGGAGTCCACATCCCAGCTCTGCGGCTTACCGCTGTAGGACCTCTGAGCCTCGGTTTCCTCCTCCATAAAATGGGAAGATGGCAATACCTTCCTTGTGTGGTAAGGATGAAATGCGATGGTTGATGTAAAGGTGCAACAGACTTCACACAGTAGGAAGGCAGTGAGCACTGAATCAATGCTAAGTCTTCTTGCTGGTGGCATCCCGGCTGTCCCCTGCCCCCCACCCCTCCCTCACACACAGGTGCCCAAGGTACCATGACACATGAGTGGCTCTGACTCAAAGCTCTCCTCTTCTTTAGGGGAGATGAGGCAGGGGGCTGTGGGCGGCGGCCTGTTCCCTGCTTGGAGATCTAGGGCTCTTTTCCAACCCTGAGGGAGGACCCCATTTTTCCACCCCAAGGATGAATTAAAACCCTGTGTTTGACCATTTCCCCATGGTGCAAAGAAATGAGCACCTCCGAGCACCTCCACCCAGCCCGAATGTTGGAAAAGTCTCTTTGACAGCTTGATGTCTTTTTTGGCTCTGAAAAGAAAACAGAAGTCAGCTTGTGAATAGTACCACGACTACACTTGGAGCTCGAGGGAGCGGGTGTGGGCTGGGCAGAGCCAGCGCTGATGCAGGCAACTCACGAGGGGTGAGGCCCTCCTCACAGAGGCTGTTGGCCCCTGAGCCCTCGCCCCACCCTCCTGGGCCACCCCTAGCCGAATGCACCCTCCAGGGCAGAGCCCAGGCTCCACTGGCCTGGGTTCCTCCCTGCTGGCTGGGCTCACACCTCCTTCTCCTCAATGGCTGCTCCTTGGGGCCGCAGCTCGGGGGCCCATCTTCTGTGCTCTTCTTTTCCTCTTACGCTACTCACCTTTGATCAGGGGAACCAGGGTCCAAAGACAGCAGCTTATGCACATCCCAGGGCACGCTGGCCTTCTCTAGCGGCCAGGCCCAGGGCAGGGCTCAGCAGACTGAGGGCTCCAACGCTGGTGGTTCTAGAGGTGGACTATTTCTTCAAGGATCAGGGCATCTGGAAAAGCCACTAGGCAGGGCAGGGGCCAGAGCGACCGAGGGAGGAGGGTTAGCTCAGAAAGTCTGCTCAGAATTACCACTTGGCAGTCAGACCCTGGCAAATTTTCTCACGCTTCTCCTGTGGGTCTCCAGTAAGCTGCAAGACCTCCATGCAGTCACAGAAGGTGATGACCCCATGGCCTAAAAGTACCCGTCCCATCTGCTGCAGGAAACTGGCCCATTGGAGCATGCTGGCTCCCATGGGCTTTGGGTCCCCTTTAACTCCTTGTGATAACACTGTAAACTCCTACGTACAATAAGCACTTAATAGTTGAAAGCTAATAGCAGAAGCGGTAAGTAGTGGTTCTCATAATCATCTTTCACACTTTACTATTGCTGAACTTCTAGTTCTTCGCAAAGAACGCTTTTGAAAAAAGACAAAAGAGGGCGCCTGGGTGGCTCAGTTGGTTGAGCGACTGCCTTCGGCTCAGGTCATGATCCTGGAGTCCCGGGATCGAGTCCCGCATCGGGCTCCCTGCTCGGCAGGGAGTCTGCTTCTCCCTCTCCCGCTCCCCCCTCTTGTGCTCTTTCTCTCTCTCACTCTCTCTCTCAAATAAATAAATAAAATCTTAAAAAAAAAAAAAAAGACAAAAGACAAAAGAAGAGAGCCTTGTGCTTCTGCAGGAAGGAAGAACAGGACTCTGCGACCTGCTCCGAAGCCTGGCTAACCTGTGTGGCCACCAGTCAGCCACGTGTCCTGGGCCTCAGTTTCCCTCTTGCTATAGTAGTATACTGGTTCTCCTGTCCTCTGGCTCTGAAAACAGTTTTTTGAAGACAAAATGAGGTAATAACTTTCTATGGGTTCTGGAACCCTATCCCCCCTTATATAGAGCTGTAAGGGACTCCGCACAGGGGTCAGCATGCCGATTCTGCCATTGGCTCCACAGTGTGGGGACACAGAGGGTGCTGTGTGTGAAGACCAGCTGACCACCAGCGACGCGTGGCAATGGGGCACGGAGGCCCCACTTGCAAGTCCCAGCTCCTGCCAGGGACTGCCACGCTGGAAGAGAAGCCCCAGGAGGAGGCATCTCGCGGCAATGTGGTGGGTGGTGCGGGGCACAGAGTGCTGCACTCAGGTCTCCAGTCCTCCACGAACCAGTGGTGTGGCCTCGGGCAAGCCCCTTACTCCCTCTGAGCCTCTGTAAGATGGGGATCCCCACTGGCCGTGCCCGGCGTTCACGGAAGGCCCGCGTGGACAGTGCTGAGCTCAGAGCCTGGCTGTACTCCTCGGAGGAAAAACTGTAAGGCTCCTCAAAGGCTTCCCAGGGAAGAGACCTGACTTCTCAGCAGCTCGTGGAGCATCCTGAGAAGTTCCTGGGGGAGGGAAGAGCTGACATTTGCCCTGAAGGAGTGTTTCTTCTTTGAAGAAGGGCTGCCCTCAATGATTTCTTGTCTTGCTAACTCAGGGTCCAGGGAAGTGGTGTGAAGCAGTTCCTAGGGAGAGTCCAGGGGCCCTGTCCTCGCTGGTCCCGCAGGCCCGAGTGTTCTTCCTGACCCTGGGCTGACTCATGTCCACAGAGTGCCCTGGGGACAGCTGCCCTTTCAGAGAAAACCCCCTCTGGGTGTGGGGAAAGGGGAAATAGAAACTCGCTTGACCTTTACCTAGAAACTCCCTGTTTACGCTGTGATTGGTTGTTTAATGCCTCCCTCCCCTCCAGGCTCTTGAGAGTCACCTTGTTCACCCCCATCGTGCCCACAGCAGCGGGTGATCCAGTAAATATCTATGGAAAAAATAAATGGGCGGATGGATCGGTAGCCAGATGGATGGATGGAGAATGATGACGCCACCCCTGTCCTGAACATCTCACTCAGAGGCCAGTTGAGACGTCAAGATTTGCCCAACACCATTTGCAAGGGCAGAAAACAAGCTTTGCTGGAGCTTCAGATCGAGGGTGCGATGTGTAGAGTCCAGTGCTTTGGGGAGGCCAGCGAGAATGAGCCTCACAGATCTCCGGCTACAGGGAGCGTGGGATCTAAAATCCACTCTGTGGAGGCCACGCTTCCCTGGGGCAGCAGGGCTCCGTCGGCAGGCCGGTTCCTGGAGACAGACCCCCTGAGTGCTGAGCACCCCTGGCAGCCTTGCCAGGCCTTCCTTACAATGCATGACGGTCTGGGATGCTTTCACACAGCCGGACTTCTCTCTGTCCCTCATTTCCAGTGAGACTTACATGGAGGTTGGACCACCCTCCAAACCTCTCTGGTTCCCTCTTCTTTTTTTCTCAGATAGAGATTTCTCCAAGGAAATTCCTGGCATGTCCACTCCTGCTTTGGCATCTGCTTATCAGAGGACCCAGATTAACACAGCTTTAGGAGTTTAAAATGTTCTGTGGGCCAGGGAGTCAGAATAGGCTTAATGAGGAGGTGGCCCGTGGTGGCCCTTCCTAGCAGAGGGCAGAAGGCCGAGAGGGCAGATTCCTGGTTCGGGCTGTGGGAGGCACAGGCTGGGCTGCCCGTGCTCTGAACAGAGAGACCGTGTCTGCACCACTCACTGCCAGTCTCCCGCACCCAATGCAGTGCCAGGCTCCTAGTGGTCCCTCACCGAATTCTTGTTGAATAAATGAATGAGCAGACTCCTTCTCCCTCCTCTACAGCATGCTTTGTGCTTACCTATGTTCCAGAAACCATCACATTTTACATTACAGAAATAGTTACTCACTGATCTATTTCCCTAGGCAGTTTGCTTCTTGAAGGCAAGGAGGTCTTATTCTGGAGACCCACAGACCTGGCTTATATTTGGTGTCCAAAGAAGGAATTCATAAGAGTGAAAAAACATGGCGCAGGGAGAAGTTGGTCTTGAGGTTATGGCTCAATTGGTTATCATATCTGAGAGGCGGCTCCTGGTTAAGGATGAGGGCAGGGCTTCCTGGGTGCTGGCTAAGGCATCTCAGTTTGCACAGTGTTCAGAGGAGGATCTGGCTGCATCCTGGCACCATGGCCAGCTCCTTTCTTCCCAGCCAACATTCTGTGGTCTCATGAGGATCTTCTACTGAGCATCTCATATTTTTAGAAGTCTTGCCACACATGTGATTTTGTGGGAGTCACACAACTCCATGGCATGGAGAAGTTAGCTGTTATTCCAATGTTACAGCTTGTGGTTTTAGGCTGTCCTCATCCACCAACACTTCTGCAGGTAATGGCACCCCAATTTTCTTTGAGGAATACCCTTCTCCCGTCAGATTGTCTTGTGGGACTGTCCACTAAAGTGTCCCACCCTTTCCTGCCCAAGGGAGGCATACTCTTTGTCCACATCCCCCTGGTGTCTGATCCCTGGAGGGTCTTCCATCCCTTCCCTCAGTAGAACCTCGTTTCTGAAGATGCTCTGAGCTGAGAAGTAGCTACAGGGATGGGTTACAGGGAGGAAATCCCCGAGCCCCACTGGAGGGAAAGTCAGGAGTCTAGAGTTCTCAGCTGGAGACCCCAACCATGGCTGGGTCCCTTGGTCTCTCTGTACCCCGGTGTCCTGGTCATTCCACATTTACTAAGCACCCGCCAGAAACACCAGGACGGACAGAACACAGTTCGACCCTCCAGGGATTCTGTGGGGGTGTCTCTGGTGCCTGTCACACACACCCTGGGCCCACCCTGCTTCCAGCCACAGCTGTGTAAAGACAGTGCCCCACAAGCCAACCGCGTGCCATCTGGCCTTTTCAGTTCCTGCCCCGGGGCTCCCCACCCATGCTGCAGGGACCCGCTGGATCTACAAGAGAGTGTGCAGCTCATTCCCCCAGGGCAACCCATCACCAGTGGGGGACAGAGGCAGGGGGTAAATGCAGTGGCCTCCCTCCCCCAAGGAGACAATTCTGGCTGGCCTTCTGAAGATTTCTTAGGTGCTTCCTGGGAAGCTGAGCCACCATTTCCCACAGAGGCCACCTTGATGACACACCCTTCTATGGGCTTTTCCTCCTTTCCCATCTTACTTTTGCCATCTTTTACTCCCAGGATCACCTTTCACACAAATTATTCACACTCAGGGCCTTATTCAGGCTCTGTTTTTGGGAAATCTAAGACAGGTTCCTCATCTATTAACAGGGTGATGAGTCCTGAAATCAAGATAAGGGTAAGGTACTAGGGAGCACAGAGGAGGAAGGACCAGCCACCTGGGGACAGGGAAGGCTCCCAAAGGTGGTGACATTTGGTCTGAGTCTTGAAGGATGAGAATTCTTTGGCCACAAATGATGGATAAAAGGCATTCATTCCAGGCAGGGGGCCAGCCCACACAGAGACCACAGAAGTGAGAGAGAATGTGAGGGACCTTCAGTTTACTTGCTGGAGTCAAGGACCCATGCAAGCGGGTCCTGGGTCAGGAAAGAGCCACACACAGAAGGGCGGCAAAGGCCCAAGGTGGTAATGGACAAGAACCACCCGTGGAATGGCCACAGGTACGGGAAGGCCTGTGGCCCCGTCTTCCCAATCTGCCTAGGATCCTACTACAGGGCACAGGGCAGCCTCACCCACTTCCTGGCAGCGCTGAAAAGGTGGTGGAGGCCATGACTTGAACTCCTTGGGGCAGCTTCATTCAGCAAAGCCCTCCTGGGAAATTTCCCCAACACCCCCTTCCCTAGCCAACCCTTGTGGCAGCTCAGGCTTCTTCCTTCACCCTCACCCCTCCCCAGCCAGAGGGGCCCACCCGGCCACCTTCCCCAGCCTGCCACCTGCTGACTCACCACCACAGAAATCTCCTTGGAAGGCACCCCTTCCCACAGGGCTCTTTCCCCTCAAAGGACACCTTCCCGGATGCCCGACACCACTTCATGATGTTTATATAGTTGTTAAAAGATCACAGAGGGGCC
Source organism: Mirounga leonina (assembly GCF_011800145.1). Lineage (NCBI taxonomy): Eukaryota > Metazoa > Chordata > Mammalia > Carnivora > Phocidae > Mirounga > Mirounga leonina. Next base: position 34,662,475 of record NW_023270265.1, read on the forward strand.
AGGTAGGTTTTTTAATTGCCTTTTTGTATTCTTATAAAAGAAACTGCTTTATGGGGCAAGAGACATCCCCAGGGGCTTGTTATCAGGAGAGGTCATCCTGTTCGAGGAGAGGAGAAGAGAGGTCGGCCAAGGAGGTCAGGAAGGAGTGGGAGGAGGGGCTCCCGGTCTCCCTCTCACTCCAGTGCCACCAGAGGGCTGGGACTCAGGATCCACCTTGGAAGGCAGTCCTCGTGCAGCCTCCAGGCTCAGTGAGAGCTGGTGTCCCCTCCACTCTCCATCCCTCAGGGCTTCGAGTCAGACAGACCGCCTGCGGCCCTGCTGCCCAGCCTGACAGATTCGCACCCAGGCAACCTCCCCTCGGAGCACAAGCACGGACAATCTCCCACCACCAAGATCATTCAGCCAGCAGGGGTGGCAAGGGGCTCTTAGGTCCTCTGAAACCAGGACAGCAAGTTGAATGTGGCCGTGATTGGTGGCTCTCTGGCTCCCATAATTAGGGAGAGAGGAGGGACACGTGTGAGTGGAGTGTGGGCGAGAAAAGAGGAAAGGCTGGGTATGGTAAAAGGAGTCATCAGCCTAACACCGGAGGATTTACTGCGCCCTTCGTGTGTCCTGGGCCTGGTGCTTTATGTGTCCTTTCTCACCGTGATAAGGTAGGTCATCATTAGGAGAGGTCCTGCCTTCCTTCCTTTCTTCCTTCCTTTCTTGCTTCGTTCATTCACTCATCACTCCCTGTCCCCGCACAGGGTGGTTGTCCCCAGACGATGGTCCAGATGCTCAGCAGGAGTGGTCCTGCTCTGGCCTGAGTCTGCTATAAAGAGACCTTCCCTGGGCCGCCTTCAGGGGATGTGACCTCAGCTGCCCAATACCCCAATACGCACGTGTGGAACATCACCATCTCCATCTGTGTCCTCCTGGCCCAGCTGCCCTCCCAGGCCCCGCGGCTCCTCCTGGCCTCCCAGGCTCCTATGTGGGCTCTCAAGTCTGGGCCTTGCTCGCCCAGCAGCCCGGTCAGCTCCTACCCCACCTGTCCAGCCGGCTCACCATGGTGCGGGGCCAGGCGCCAGGCACACATCCCTCCCTTCAGCTGGCCAGGAGGCCCAGCAGAGCTGAGGGCAAGTGGGAAGTTCCTCCGGCCCGGCCCTGCACCCAGCTTGCATCCCTGAGGGCATATGCTCCGTCAGACTTCATCCAAGGTCCTGGGGATCCCACTGCCCCCACCCCGCCCTCCTCCCCCGGGGCTCAGCCTCCGGGTGTCCAGCCAGGAAGTTTGTCCTTCCTCCCCAGGCAACCTGGCCTTGGCCAGGGAACATCCCAGACTGTGATTTCCGTCCAGCTCTATGCCATGGAAACGCCACCTCAAGGCCACTTCCCGCGCACCCTTCCTGCTCCTGGGATTGGAGTCATGCCCACTCAAGCGGGCTTGGGTCAGCCCCTCTCTCTCCCTCCCTCCCTCCCCTGTCCCTCCCACTCTCCGGAAGGGTAGAAGGTCTGTCACCAGGCCCACAATTGATTAATAGGCCAACTTTCACTGATAATTCCAGCCCTGAGGGCTGTAGCCCAAAGCTTTGAGTAAACATAGTGATTTTCCTGAAATAAACATCCTCCGCACAAAGTAAAGCCGGTGGCCAGGCCCGCTGACCCGGCCACTCTTTCCCCCTGCGCTGCGGTTCTCCCTGCCCTCCCCCAGCCCTCGCACCAGGGTGTGGGAACACACCGGGAGTTAATGCACAAGGGGCCCCAGGCTCTCCCTCTGCTTTCGCCTCGGCCTCCGGGGCCCTCTCCTGGGCCTGAGGAAGCTCCCCTGCCCAGCACCGCACCCCCACCTGCTCCGTGCAATCTCGAGCTCCTGCTCCCTCCGACCCTTGCAGGGGCTCCAGCCACGGGGCCCATCGGGGGCAAAGATAACCCAGACTGGCCTCCTGCTCAGGGCGCTTCCATCTTCATCTCCCTTCCTGGCTGTCCTCCGGGCCCTCTTGGACTGGAGAGGCCGAACATGCCTGCTTCTGATCTCCCACCCTCCATTTCATCCCCAGCTTGTCTCCAGAATGTGTCTGGACCCGCTGCCCTGCCTCTATCCTCACGGCCTCAGTTTTGCAACCTCCCCTCCAATTCCCTGCCCTACTGCGGAGGGGGGTGGAGACCCTGGGGGACCCCGGCGGCAGGGAACTGCGGACCACTGAGCTCCTGGCACCCGCTCGCGACAGACTTAATGACGGAGGGTCACCCGGCTGAGTGATTCTGGGCTTCTGCTCCTCAGAGGGACCCTCGAGGGGCACCTTCACCCTGGGACCCGAATGACCCCTCAGACACTGTGGTCCCTTAGAACCTGGATATTTTGGAATATTAGTTTTTCTTTTTCCTCTATACGTATCTCCTTTTCCTTTCTCCCATTCAAGCAGGAGTAGTTTGTCTTGCTGGGTCTTTGCTCAAAAACTGAGGATGATTTAGGGAGTTTGCAGAGGAGATAAACGGAGAAAATGTACTGAGAAGGACAATGTCCCCGAGCGGCGGCGAGCAGATTCCCCTGCGGAGGCACCGGCCCTGACAAAGCCTTGACCAAGACTCCGCTGGAAGTAAGCAAAGACACGCGGGACGGCATCTCCGTGCTAAATCATGGAGACTCAGGCTGACCCCACGTCCTGGGGCAGTACAGGCTCTTGGAACATCTCACAAACCTAGAGACACCAGAACGGAGGGGGGTGACACTTTCTGCAGCCTGGACAAATGGGGCTCAGAGTCAGAAATGAATTCCACTTACAAAAAACGACTTCTGAGTTTGTGCACCAAGGTTTATACCCCTAACAACCAGAGGACTTGAAGTGATCAGTCACACTGTTTCCTGTCTTCAGGCCGGACCTTTGCACATGCTACTCCCTCTGCCTAGAAGGCCCTTCTTTCCCGTAGTCTGTTTGGTGAATCCTGTCGGCCCTTTAAAACCAGGCTCAGATGGTTTCTTCTCTCTGGGAAACCTCCCCATAGAGGCATAATTGTCTGGACCCTGCTTCCCTCTCTGTATTACTACCTCTACTGTGGCATTTTTGTCTTTATTCCTTTTTATTGATATGTAATTCACATCCCGTAACATCCACTCTTCTGAAGTGTACAATTCAGAACTTTTTAGCATATCTCCCAAATTGTGGGACCATCACCACTATCTAATTCCAGAACATTTTCATCACTTCCAAAATAAACTCCACACCCATTAGCAGGCATTCCTCTTTCTCCTCTCTCCCTAGTCCCTGGCAACCACTGATCTCTTTTCTCTCTCTATGGATTTGCCTATTCTAGATGTGTCATATAAAAGGAATCACCCTATATTTGTCCTCTTGTGTCTGGTTTCTTTCAATTAGCATAATATTTTCAAGGTTCACCCATGTTGTAACATGTATAAGTACTTCCTTTTTCTTTTTAGATAACAATATATCTTATTGTTTGACCAAGCTATTTTTCAAAATCAGGCAGTTATTACACAATAGAAAAAGAATAGCTTCCTATTCAAAATGAATCACTCTAGATTTATTTAGCAAGTCTTATTTTTATAAACAAATTAAGTATCGGGTTAAATAAATTTTACACCCATTTCACAACTTTTTATCCTTTCCTGCCTTTCCATATAGTTGTTTCACTGTATATAAAGATTGGTAAAATTGCAAGTAAGTATTACAATTTGAATTCACAGAAAATATGTACAATCTGAAGAGACCAGGAACTGTTTTGAACACATGCTCCTGTTTTTGTAAATATTAATTCACCATCACATTTTTCTGTGTGTTTCTGCACCTACCTTTTCTTGGAATTTAGAGGCAGGAAATGATAGGAGAAGGCAGGAAAAGGATACTTCAAAGGCTTTTTGTGAAAGACTGCATTTCCTAGAACTAATCAGATGGATGATTTCCACTGTAACGCTTTGGTCACCAAAGGAATAGGAGGAATAATAAATTCTCAGTATAGTTATTAACCTCATGCAATATCATCAGAGAAGTAAATAAAGAGTTAAAGTGAAAGATTCAAGTTAAAAGAATAAAAGGGCAAAAAAAAAAAAAACCCAAAAAACAACGAACAAAGAATAAAAAGGCATCTTCATAGACAATCCTCTGATATTCCTAGTGCTCTCATTTATTAACCTGTATGGATTTTCTTTTTCTAAGATAAACTGGAAGCACAATAAAAACAATCCAATGGAAAGATGACATGTATAAAAATAGAAATTGGATAAACATGTATTTTAAATATTAAACTCCATTTTTTTTCTGTTATGAAGGAAAAAGAGAATACACTTTCAATTTAAAGTCTTGGGTTTTGTTTCTTTTCCAAGATTTCACTTATTTGTAACTTTCACATCATATTTTTGTAAGTTTAATTTTTTTTTAAGATTTTATTTATTTATTTGACAGAGAGAGACACAGCGAGAGAGGGAACACAAGCAGGGGGAGCAGGAGACAGAGAAGCAGACTCCCCACCGAGCAGGGAGCCCAATGCGGGGCTCGATCCCAGGACCCTGGGATCATGACCTGAGCTCATGTCAGATGCTTAACGACTGAGCCACCCAGGTGCCCCTGTAACTTTACTTTTTTTTAAATTAACTGCTTTACATTTCCCACGGTGGAAAAAAGAAAAACTTACTACACTGCATAGCTTCACTATTACCAGTTAGATGCACTCTATTCATTTTTATAGTTGAATAACATTCTGTTGTATGGAGAGACCATATGTTACTTATCTGTGATCATTTGGATTGTTTTCATTGGGGTCATTCTGAATAATTCTGTGAAGAACATTTGTGTACACATTTTTGTGTGGATATAGGTTTTCTTTTGGGGTATATGTACCTAAGAGTGGAATTGCTGGGTCATGTGTAACTCCACGTTTAACATTTTGAGGAATTGCCAATTGTTTTCCAAAGTGGCTGCACCATTTTACATTCCCCCCGGCAATGCACGAAGACTCCAATTTCTCTACACCCTTTCCAGCACTTGTTATTATCTGCCTTTTTGAGTATAGTCATGCCAGTGAGTGTGAAGTAGTATTTCGTTGTGGTTTTGATTTGCATGTCTCTAGTGACTCGTGATGTTGAGCATCTTGTAATGTGCTGTTGGCTATTTGTGTATCTTCTTTGAAGAAATGTCTATTCAAATCCTTTGCCCATTTTCTTTCTTTCTTTTTCTCTTTCTTTCTTTCTTTCTTTTTTCTTTCTTTCATTTCTTCTTCCTTCCTTCCTTCCTTTCTAGAGGAAGGGGAGGGCCAGAGGGAGAGGGAGAGAGAGAATCTTAGGCAGGCTCCATGCACAGTGCAGAGCCTAACGCAGGGCTCAGTCTCACGACCCTGAGATCATGACCTGAGCTGAAATCAAGAGTCGGATGCTTAACCATCTGAACCACCCAGGCACCCCCTCCTTTGCCCATTTTAAAATTCAGTTATTTGTCTTTATTGCTGAGTTGTACGTATATACATTTCTACTTGTGTATTTACCACGCAGTTCTGTAATTTATATTTTCCATGTCTGAGTGTCCTGTAGCCAAATGAGCACGGGGCCTGAGTCTGATTCAAATCCGTGTCTTCCTCACAGGCACACAGGGCACCTATGATGGGCCCTTGTTAAATGCTTCAGGATGAGTGACCCCAGACCTTCATGGAGTCACTGTGGTCTCATCCAAGGTTCTTCCTTCTCAAAGTACTTACATTTCTAGGTTACCTATATGGGGAGGCCCATGGTGGGTCTGGGGTCCTACCCCCTTTCCTGATGGGCCCGAAAGCAGGGGCAGTAGTCAGGCTCAGGTGAGTGGGTGTTGGCAAATGCAGGCCACAGAGTGCCGAGAGCTGCAAGGAGGCTCCCACACACCCATCCGTTCTTTCATTTGCTCAACAACATTCAAGGAGAATTTGTTAGTGCCCATGACATCTTAGACCTGTGGTCAGATGCAGGGACACAGCAGGAAAGAGATCCAAGTCCTGGTCTGGAAAAGATCACAGACACCTTGCATGGTTAGACCAGGTTCACCTGAAGGCCTAGGGCTGTCTCATGAGCTCCGTGATGAGGGGGAGGGACAAATGACCCGGGTTTTCTGGACCTTTCCCTCATCTGTGGGGACAGCTCACGGGGTTGACTAGAGGCATAACAGCATGTGAGATCATGATGGAAAAGATTTCACATTGCCTGAGAGCCAATACATGGCAACTATTTTATTGACATTCATTCATGTATGCTTGTAAATTTAATAAGGAAATACAAGTTTTTCTAAAGAAACACTTCTACGTACATATGCACAAAGAGGAATTCACCTTGAGTTGTCTGTAATAGCCAAATACCGAAACAGCCTAAGTGCCCAACAGCAGGGGGATGTTGAGCTGTGGTGTGTGTGTATCTGACACACAGCACAACACCTTAAAAGAATGGGGGAGCTCACAGGAACTGACATGGAAAGATCTGTGACAAATAGCATTAAGTATAAAGGGCAAGTTGCAAAATAGGACAGAACGGTTCCATTTCTGTCAACCTACAAAAGAAGATTTAGAAGCATTCACACAAAGTGATTTCACTGTGGTTACCCCTGGAGGAGGGGATGTGGTTAAGGAAGGTTGCCTAAAGGGAGTTTTACTTTATATCATCTAAATTCAAGAACACCTGTTATGCTTCAGATAGCAAAAAGGATTTGAAACGAACGGCTTTTTTTTGGCACCTCTCTGAGCCTCAGTTTATTTCTCTGCAAAATGAAGGGTTTGCACTAGGAGATAGTTGATGCTCCTTCCATTAAAATTTTGTCATTGTGGTAAAAAACACATAACATAAAATTTACTGTGTTAGCTGTTTTTGAGTTTACAGGTCAGTGGTATTAAGCACATGCATATGCTATCGTGCAACCATCAGCACCATCCATCTCCAGAACTTTCTCATCATCCCCAGTGGAAACTCTGTGCCCATTAAACACTAACGCCCCTTTCCCTTGTCCCCCCAGCCCCTGGTAATCACTATTCTGCTTTCTGTCTCTACGAATGCGTCTGTTCCAGGTATCTCATAAATGGAATCCTATTTGTCCTTTGTGGCCTGGCTTATTTCACTTAGCTGTAGCACGTGTCAGAACTCTACTTCACCGGAAGCAGAATCGTATCCTATCGTAGGTATAAAGCACCTTTTTTTTATCTGTTCATCTGCCAGTGGACACTGGATTTGTTTCCACCTTGGCTATTTGTGAATAATGCTGCCATGCACATCGGTGTGCTGATCTCTCTTCCAGCCCCCGTTTTCAGTTCTTTTGTGCGTATACCCCGAGGTGAAACTGCTGGATCATATGATAATTCTACCACTAATTTTTTCCATAGAGGCTACACCATTTTAAATTCCCACCAACAAATGCGCAGGGTTTCAATTTCTCCACATCCTTGTCAACACTTGTCATTTTCTGCCTTTTTTGATAATAGCTACCAAATGGGCGTGAAGTGGTATTCCACTGTGGTTTTGATTTGCATTTCCTTGGTGATTAGTGATGTTGAGCATCTTTTCATGTGCCTGGTGGCCATTTATGTGTCTTCTTTGGAGAAATGTCTATTCACGTCTGTCACCCATTTTTGAAATGGGTTGTTCGCTTTGTTGTCGTTGGGTTTTAGGAGCTCTTTATATAGTCTGGGTGTGGATATCTTGATTTGTAAATACTTTCTCCCATTCTGTGAGTTGCCTTTTTACTCTGTGATTGTGTCCTAGGATGCATGACGTTTTAAGTTTTGATAAAGCCCAATGTATCTGAAGGAATGACTTGTAAAATATTTACAATAAAAAAGAAGAAAAGAGAGAAAGGAAAAGAAAGACCAGGAAGACGAGGTAGAGACCGTGGAACAAAACACGGATTCTGTGGGCCCCAGCCTTTGTTCCTTATCCTACATCACCTGCATGTCAGACCCCCCAGCCCAGGGGCACAGCCCAGGAGAGCAGCCACGGAGGGTGAGGCTGGGGTGGGTTCCAGGAAGCCACAGCTTGGACCATGGGCCTGTTCACTGGGAGTGGGTGTGCATGGAGGACCATGTGACCCTGGGGTTTCCCTGAGACCTCTACATGGCGGACAAGTGGGTGGGCTCGTGGGTGGGCTCAAAGGCAGGAAGTCCTCAGTCAGGAAACCCGTGGGTGTGCCCACCTGCCTTGCAGCCTTGTTCACTGAAGGTAAAATTCCAGGCCCCAGAGCCACCGTTCCTCAAGAGCATCTGTCCCTCTGCCCTTTGCCCCTTGTGGTCCTTCCTCACCTATCCCACCTCGCCTTTCTTTGGTTTCAGGCATTTTTTTTTTTTCCTTTTTCTGATTCTAAAAATTTATGCCTCCAGCAAACTGACCAGAATAGAAAAGCTCAAAGCTAACCACAAGGCCAGCGCCCTGAGTCACCGAGTGTGAACCTTGTCAGGAACTCCCCCAAAGCTCCCCTCCAGCCCCCAGCCCCTTCCCGTAGACACGCACCCATTAGAGCACCAAAGGAACTGAGCCAGAAGTGAAGGGCTGGTGTGAGCAGATCAGCTCAGGCTTTCTGCTTCGAAAGCACATTTCTATTTTAGCCTCTATTCTGCTACTGTTAATATTTGGATTTATTTTCTTTTTCTAGCCTTAAAAATAATTGTTTTACAGTGGCTCAGTCGGTTAAGTGTCTGCCTTCAGCTCAGGTTGCGATCTCAGTGTCCTGGGATCGAGCCCCACATCAGGCTCCCTGCTCCACCGGAAGGCTGCTTCTCCCTCTCCCACTCCCCCTGCTTGTGCTTATTCTCTCTTTGTGTGTTAAATAAATAAAATCTTTAAAAAAAATAATTGTTTTGGGCGCCTGGGTGGCTCAGATGGTTAAACGTCTGCCTTCGGCTCAGGTCATGATCTCAGGGTCCTGGGATCGAGTGCCACATTGGGCTCCCTGCTCCTTGGGAGCCTGCTTCTCCCTCTGCCTTTCTCTCTCGCTCTGTCTCTTACGAATAAATAAATAAAATCTTTTAAAAATAATAATAATAATTGTTTTACATTTCAAAACTCCCCTTAGACATGTAGAGTCATTTGGGTATTTTAGGAGTAATAAGATATGCTATTTATAACATCATTTACTCATAAAACCATCACATCAAATGTTATTTAAAATTGTTTTTTAAAAAATCAGGTGTAGGGGCGCCTGAGTGGCTCAGTCCGTTAAGCGTCTGCCTTCGGCTCAGGTCATGATCCCAGGGTCCTGGGATCGAGCCCTGCATCGGGCTCACTGCACGGCGGAGAGCCTGCTTCTCCCTCTCCCTCTGCCTGCCATTCTGACTATCTGTGCTCTCTCTCTATCTCTCTGTCAAATAAATAAATAAAATCTTAAAAAAAAAAAAATCAGGTGCACCATTGTGCCACGGTTTGCTCCTGCTGAAACCCTGCTGCCCTGGACCTTGTGGGCCGTTTTCCTCCTTCCCATAGGTCTCAAGGGGGCAGCTCAGCCAGGTCTGAGGCCTTGCATGTCCTCTAGATGCCAGTCACTGGGTGAAATGTCCTCATCCCACTACATTCTGGAAAGGGGTGAAATTATGAGTTTCCCAGAGGCTGCTGGGAAGGTGCCCCATTGGTCTCTGGAGGGTCTATTCCAACCTCCAACTCTAGACAAGGCCCCAGAGACACCCCAAACACAATGGAGTCCCTACCTGGTCACCTGGGCTTGAAATGGGGCTGAAGATACCACATCTCCAAGACTGTAAGACCGGAGATGGCAGCAAGGTTTTTCTTGTCACATCAATAATATAATATGAAGCTACAGAGAAACAAAAGTAAAATAAAGTCCACCTTCAATCTCATGACCTAGAAAGAAAACTAACATATATATTGTGATACATATATATGTGCAGGGCAGGTGGGGTGGGTAATGCATGTGTTTTCATTTATTTATTTATTTTTAAGATTTTATTTATTTGAGAGAGAGAGAAAGCACAAGCAGGGGGAGTGGCAGGCAGAGAGAGAGGGAGAAGCAGGCTCCCCACGGAGCAGGGAGGCTGACGTGGGGCTCGATCCCAGGACACTGGGATCATGACCTGAGCTGAAGGCAGACACTTAACCCCAGGTGCCCCAATGCATGTGTTTTTAAAGCAAAAAAAAAAGAAAGAAAGAAAGAAAAAGATAGAAATTATACTATCTGTACTGTGTTCTTATCTTTTTTCTCTTAGCAATATATCAATGTCATCAGCATCTTACTGGCTATGTGAACTTGCAGAAGTTAATCAAACTCTCTGTGCCTCGACTTCCTCAAATGCAGGAGGAGGCCGGCCCGCTCTTCCTTCACAGACTGGTCTCGGAGATCACAGCCCTCCGAGGGCCCCCGGCCCCCGCGTGCCCTCTAGCCGGGCCAGCTCAGTGGGCTAGAGTGCTGGCTTGGCCTACGGAGCCAGGGACACTGGAGCACCAGTGACAGGCCACCGGGACCTCAGCCGTCATGTGCCAATGCTTCTCATCATCCCATTGCCGCCCAGTTGTCTTCTCCTCTGAGCAGATGCTTGGTGTGTCATCCCCCCTTTCAGAATCACCAGCTTACCGACTTCTTTCCATGTTTGTGGTCTGTCCCTACCAGGGCAGGGGCCACGTCGGCGTTGTTCACCGTGTCCCAGTGCCTGGTGGAGAGAGGCTGAGGATATAAAGACCTGAGGACTCCGAGGGCTGCAGGCATGAGGAGGAACAACTCATCCCGTGTGTTCTAGAAACTCAGGCGGGTGAGGCTGGGGTTCTTCAGGAGGGAGGCAGGGAGCCGCCGGACCAGAGAAAGGGGCCTTGTGGTAGAGCTCTGGAAGCTTGGCATTCGGGGGCTTCTCTGCCCTGCCTGTCAAAACCTTTGGGACCTCGGGACCCTGTTATGAGAACTACAGGCTCATCTAACGGCAAGGAAGTGCTTTTTGAAATGTGGGGTTTTTTTGGTGTCCAATCAAGGTGTATAATAAGTTTTAGTGTATAGTCAGGAGACAAGACAAGGAAGACATCCCCAACTCACCCCACCCCTGCCCACACACGCACACAGCTCACCCAGAACATAACATTCCCTGCCCCTGTATTTCCCTCCCTTATCTCAGCCAGACAGCTCTTGGTGGATCTGTCCCTCTGCTGTCACGACGTGACCCAGTTCTGCGATTCACCACACTGTGAGTGGGGTCACAAGGGGCGCACAAGGTCTTGAGGACATGCGTCTCAGACTTGCTCTCCCACCCATTGTCCCGGGCTGGATATGGGCACAGCCACTCCGTACCCTTCCCGAAGCGCCATATTACTCCCCCCCACCCCCCCAACCCCGCCATAAGGCATGCCAGGATCACTTCTCCATCCCACCTAAGGCCTCCACTGGCATGTCCATTGTGGTGTGGAACAAGCAAGATTAGTCCAGTGTACGGGTCCAACAATAGGGAGCAGGTTAAGCAAACCAGGAATCATCTAGACTAGGGTTTCTCAATCTCAGCGCTATTGGCTCCTTGTTGGAAGCTGTCCTGTGCACGGTAGGACCTTTACACCACCCACTAGATGCCAGTAGCAACTTCCACCCCGGGTGACAACCAAAAATGTCTCCAGATACTGCGAATCACCCAGTTGAGACCCAAATCCCCTGGTCTATAAATGGAATTCTATGCAGCCATTAAGAATGACAAATAATAATAGAAATAATTACAACTAACACTTCTTGAGGGCCCACTATGTACCAGGCTCAGCTCTGAGCTTCATATATAATAACCTTCCTTAATCCCCAGAGCACCCCCATTTCACATTTGAGGAAGTCGAGGCACAGAGAGTTTGATTAACTTCTGCAAGTTCACATAGCCAGTAAGATGCTGATGACATTGATATATTGCTAAGAGAAAAAAGATAAGAACACAGTACAGATAGTATAATTTCTATCTTTTTCTTTCTTTCTTTCTTTTTTTTTTTGCTTTAAAAACACATGCATTGGGGCACCTGGGGTTAAGTGTCTGCCTTCAGCTCAGGTCATGATCCTAGTGTCCTGGGATGGAGCTCCATATCAGGCTCCCTGCTCCGTGGGGAGCCTGCTTCTCCCTCTCTCTCTGCCTGCCACTCCCCCTGCTTGTGCTTTCTCTCTCTCTCAAATAAATAAAATCTTAAAAATAAATAAATAAATAAAAACACATGCATTACCCACCCCACCTGCCCTGCACATATATAGGTATCACAATATATATGTTAGTTTTCTTTCTAGGTCATGAGATTGAAGGTGGACTTTATTTTACTTTTGTAAAGTAAAGTAAAGATCCAGAGGAAGAAATTTCTAGCAGGGGAAACCGCACGTCCAAGGGACCCATGCTCAGTCGAGGAAAAGAAGGATACATTCTATAGCAGAAAGTCTCAAGCACCTTACCCAAGGCTGCCATTTTGTGGACAAGCAGGCAGGGGCAGGAACCAGTAGCTAGACTTTCTCTCTCCTGGGGCAGGTCTGCAAACCCCTGTCCTGCTTTGACGCAGCCTCAGCGGGAGCACAGAACACAGTCCCGGGGGGGATCCCGCGTGCAGATGCGGGGAGCTCAGGGCGGCATTGAGCTGGGCCTCCTGGTGCGTCCGCGGGGCACCCTGGCGATCAGCAGCTTGCAGGCAGCCCAGCCCATGGTGGCCCACCGGCTGGGGCGCAGAGACGCCGAGGCTGAGGGAGGCCCGCGGAGCTGCCCGGACTGACCGCGAGGCTCACAGGGGTCCAGCTCCTCGCCTTCGGGTGACAAAAGCCAGCCCGAGCTGGAAGAATCAAAGGACTTGGGGTTCTGACAGCCCAGCGTCCCAGTTTTTGCGTTAAAAAAAAACCCCAACAAACTAAACTCTTGTTTTAGGCCTTCATCTGGTCCCTGAGAAAGCAGAATTCCGATTAGCCAGTAAAGGTCCACCACGACCGCGCTGACAGCTTTCAGGCAGCGGTTGGCGTTTAAACAAGAAAAGTCCTTGAAGAGTGAGATGGGGATCCCGCATGAAACACCACTGGCACTTCAACAGAGAAAAGGTGTTCCTCGATCTCCTGTGAAGAGAAAGGGAAACAAACTGCTCTCAGTGCCAGGTTTCCCTTGTCAGCTCGGGAAGGACCAAAATGGGCTGAGGCGGAGGGGGGCGGAGGGGGTGTAGATCGGTTCAGCCGTGATGCAGGGCCCGTGGGAATGTGTGGTACAATTACCTTGTACTCCGACCTGGTGATGCTCCTTCTAGCAATTCATCCCGCAGATAGCCCCACAGGTGTGCTGTCTGTAAGAGCCGCTGGCCACCTGAAGGTTCGCTAGGAGGGGGGTGGCTAAATACGGACGGGATGGCCACACTTCAGAGGGCCACACTTCAGAGGGCCACGCGGCTGCGCAAATGCAGGAGGAGGCCGGCCCGCTCTTCCTTCACAGACTGGTCTCGGAGATCACAGCCCTCCGAGGGCCCCCGGCCCCCGCGTGCCCTCTAGCCGGGCCAGCTCAGCGGGCTAGAGTGCTGGCTTGGCCTACGGAGCCAGGGACACTGGAGCACCAATGACAGGCCACCGGGACCTCAGCCCCACGTAGCCCTGCTGGGGGTTGCTGTTCCCAGCAGCAACTCACTGGCCCTGAACCCTCAGGCTGCTGGTCCTTCCTTGCTCCCCTCTCCTGACTCTTATCCTCAGGCGAAGCCAAGACTTTGCTCCTTCTCTCGGGGAATATCCTCTCTGTACTCAGCTTTCCCCAAATCCGGGCTGTGCCGTCTCAGGGAGTCCACTCTCAGGCTGGGCTAATTCCCCTGGAACACTTGCCCTCTGGCTCACCTTCCCTGGGATGAGTCACCCAGGCCCCTGAGATGCTCCTCTGTCCCCTCCTCACTGTATCTCACAAACCCACCTTTTCCTGAGAAGCAGGGTGGTCTGGTGGTTAAGTCCGAAGGCTCTGGTAGTCAGCGGCCGGGGCTCCTGGTGTGGCCCCAGGATCTCCTAGTACATGTGAGCTTGGTAGAGTCACATACCCTCTCTGTTCTCAGGAACGGAGCTGCTGATAGCTTCTCTTTAAGATCTCCTTAATAGCACTTGGCACAAAATGTACCCAATAAATGTTACTATTATTTTATGGGCCACTGGGAAGCTAGCTGGAGTCAATCCACAGCACACTGAGAGGAAATGTATTTCCTCACGGCCTCCCTGAACGGAACTCAGGAGGAGAAAGTCATCTGGCAGCGCTCTGCCCAACGACCAGCAACGGGGTTGGCTTTAAGAGGTGTGGCTGAAATCCAGATAAGGCCCCAAAGCACTCCCTCCCAGATGGGCAGGAGTGAGGAGTGAGGAGGCCAGTCCCTGCTGGGGTCTCTGGCAGGCGATGGAGGAATTAGGAGGGGTTGGGGCTGAAGCCTGGTAAGGTCCACGCAGCTTATGTCACCCAGTGGGGCCTTTTAATTCTAGCCTTAGGACTGCCATGCAGGTGAGAGCATCTGAGAGGGACTTGGGTGGGGGACGAAGCCCCCTCCCCTGTCGTCTCCCACTGCAGCTTCTTGGTAGAGCATACAGGAACCCCCAACCCCTCACTGCAGCCCCCAGGCTTCTGCTTCCCCACCCTAGGCCCAGAGCCCCTCTCCACCTGCCCCTCCCATTCACCTGCCTCTCCTTTGCTCCTCCCCGCCCCCGCTCCTCCTCCCCTCCCCTTGCCTGCCCCTACCTCCTCCTGCCTCACTTCCTCCCAGCCTCACACAAAAGCACAGGCGGTTCTTGGCCATATGGCTCTAGTATTCTAATATTCCCCAGATTTATGACCACAAGGCTGAGAATCAGGTGCTCCAAGACGCCGCCCGTGGCTTGAAGACACATCTGCGACCAAAAAACCACTCTCTGGAACCCGGCACGGAAGTGTCACCGGGATTTTCCTTGAAAGAAGCTGGTAACTGCCACCCCAGGGCCTTTGTGCTGCCCGACGTGCTGCAGCTTCCTTCGCTCCGAGAGGCCTGCGGGCTGGGAGAAGCGGCCCAAGGGGGCACGTTCCACTCCCCCGGCTGCATTATTAGACTAGTATTAACTGGGAATTAATTGAGGACAATGAGCCCCGAGGTAGGAACCCCCGCCCCTCCTGCCCTTGGGGCCGTCACGAGCGCCTCCCAGCTGCATGACCCGACCCTGGGGGGGCGCGCTTTGCCCACCCCTCAGTGGGCTGGCCCTCAATGCGCAGTCCTCACGTCACTGTCCAGCAGGTCACCCACCTATTCCCATCCGCCCACCACTCTTGGCTACACGCTGCCCGCGACCCCCACATCTGACAGAGCCGCTTCACATCTACATACCGAACGGCTCCCTTGGGCAACAGATAATTCTCCACTCACACCTCCTGCCGCTCTCACTTCCACCCACACCTGCACACCCGGCCACAGATGCAGAGGTGACTCCCAGCCCCCACTTTCCCCTGCGCACCCGCCCCTCTCACACCCTGCCCCGCCCCACATGTTCAGGCCCAGACCCGGACTGTCACAGCTGCAGGTCAGACACTGTCCCCCACTGGGCGTGCACAGATGTGCGAGGCGGCCGGCCCACCCGGGGCAGGTGCACACAGGCACACTCACGCCCTCCCTCGCAGCTCTCCGAGGGCAAGCCCCGGGGGTTGAGGATGCTCTGGGCTTCTAGGAAGCTAGCCGCCACCCCCCCACCCCCCACCCCCGCCCCGAGGATCCGGATCTTGCACCTGCACTCCTACCCCGGGAGCCCTGCCGGCCGCAGGGTGAGCTCCGGAAGCCTCAGGGGAATAGGGGACTGTCTCCTGCAGGTCTGCCCATGTCCTAGGAACCCTTCTGTCCTGAGCCAACCCGCAGGGCTGCTCACCATCTGGGGGAACCCATTTTGGGCCTGGCTCAGTAAAGGAACACCTGGCCATCAGCCTCTGCCTGGAGGCCACTCATTTCCCCTGAGTTTGCCCACCCCCCTTTCAGGCCGATAACATGTAGGGAGGCTTTACCTCAACAAGTGGTCTTGGGTCCCAGCTGCTCTCCTCCATCCCTGGCCACTGGTTCCTGTCTCCTGAGGCCTCCAGCCTGGAGGCAGGGACATGCTCAGGCAATTCCGTGCACAAACTGATCCCCCCATGCCGTGCCCCAGGTTGATGGGGCCCAGAGCTTCCAGCCAGAAGCCTGGGGGGCAGGGCAGGCCTAGATCCAGGAGCAGGAGACTGTTCCAGATGTGCTTTGAAGGGAAGGTTCAAGCTGGAAACCCCCCCTCCCCGCCACCTGCCGCCCGAAATGTCATCCCTGCTTGGTTGGACATTTCCCCATCCCCGCAGAGGCCATCCCATCCCTGGGTTGCCTCCATCCTGTTCTTCGGGCCCAGGGAGGGTGAGGTGGCTGGACAGGAGAGGCAGGAAGGAGCCAGAAAATAAATCCTCCCTCCACCCCTCTTTGCTGAAAATGTTAAGCATCGCTCCACGGCGACCCTGTGACTTACAGGACAGAACCAGGCTTTCAATCAGACCCACCCAGCTCTAGAGCTTGTCTTGCCACCTGGTAGCCGTAGGACCTTGGACGGCTGTCTTTATCTCTTTGAACCTTTCTTCAGCTTTAAAATGGGGTAGAGAATAAATTGGAGGAGAGTTCCTCAGTGCATGTGAATGCTCAGTCTGTCGCTGGCCCACGCAGGAAGTAGCGTCTGTGGTTCTTGGCATCTTTGAGCCCCAGGGTGGGAAGCCCTAGCCCCTGCCTTTTCCCAGAGCCTCAGGGATGCTGCATTTCCACCCAGAGCCCGGGCTGGGAGTGCCAGCCCAGGCCTGAGGGCAGCCTCATTGGCATTGGCCAGCTCGAGCCAGGTGGAGGCTAGGCCCCTGGACCCCTGGCCCCTCTGTTGGAGAGCAGATTCTGTGAGGGGGCATGGGGAGGAAGGCATGGAAGCCAGGGGGTCCCATCTGCAGCCTCTCCTGCAGGGACCTCCTTCCCAGCGGCAGGCTACAGATCTGCGTGTTCTGCGGATTTAAAAAGCTTTTGTATCATAATCTCACCAATTCTCACTGCAGCCCTTTGGGCGTAGGGACTTGGAATCTTCATTTTTTATAGATGAGGACCAGGGAAGTGAAGGGACTCCTCAAGATCACACAACTCTAGTGACCACACACGTGAGACTCCAACTTGGATCTTTTGGCCATGATGCTAACCCTCTGCCCATCACGCCAGAGTGTCCCCAGGGCTCCCAAGGGCAGGGAGCTTAGCACGGATGTGATTTGTCCCTCAGGAATGGCCACCATGGGCATCTACTTCATTCAGTAATAAGGCACCTCCTCCCCCCAGTTGCCCCTCTCCGTCCTCTTTACTGTCAGCCCTTGGGGAACATGCAGGGTTGGGGTGGGGGGATGCTGGCAACGGAGTCTCAGCTTCGTGTCATCACCACCCACCAAGTCCTCCACTTTCTTCCCCACCTGGCCTCTCCTCATGCCCTGGGCTACCTGAGAATCTCTGTAGGACCCTGGGCCCCTCATGCTGCTTCCTGGCGCCCTGCCTTGGCTCACAACGCTTCCCTCTGCCTGGAACACTCTCACCTGCACTGCCCACCTGGCTAACTCCATTTGTCCTTCAGACTCAGGTGCCATCTTCTCTGGGGAGCCCTCCCTGACTGCTCTCTCCCAACGAGCCTCATTCTGTCAGGCCATTACCTGCTCACCATCATAATGGCCCTTTCTTGTCTTCCCCTTGAGTAGTCGGTGGGTGAGTTCCACAAGGATGCAAACCTCGCCTTACTCTCGGTTCAGCAGCACCACGGAAAGGAGAGGTCTTTCTAAGTGTCAGCAACCCATCATACCCTGGTTTATATGAACTGGAAAGCCAAAGGGGTTGCTCTGGCTTTGGACAAAGCTAGAAACTCCAAAGATGTGATCAAGAATTTTCCCTCTGTCACACATACATACACACACACACACACACCCTGCTCCTCTCTGTGGGGCTTCTGTTCTTAGACTCTCCACGGTGGTGACTAAGATGGCTACACCCAGCTCCCAGCTTCCATCCTACAGCAGAATAAAGGCTGCGGAAAGAGAGCTGTCTTTCCCAAGAGTTCTGGCAAAGTCCTAGGACTTGCCCCTCAAGTATCTGGAAAGCAGATACGCACATTCAGCTGGGGAAGGGAGGGGGTGGGGCATGAGTTTCCCAAAGAAAATAAGATCACTTTTACCAAAAGAAGGGGGAATGGACCTAGGGCACACGAAAACAATGTCTACGAAAGCAGGTCTTTTTTAACTTCAGTGAACACACAGATCTCTTGGGGATCTTGTTAAAATGCACGTTCTGCTTCAGAAGGTCTGGGGTGGGGCTTAAGAGTCTGCATTTCTGGCAAGTTCTCCAGTGGCTGCTCCCCCAGAGTGGCAGAGGCCTCTCTGAGTGGCGAGGGCCCTAATGCACCTAACACCTGCCCTGACCAAATAGACCACGTGCAACAGGTGAGGGGCACCAGGATGCTGATAGGGCTTGGCGCCCACCTCGGTCCTTCCCGCACCCCAGGCCCAGCTGGGCCTCTCGGATTGTCCCTCGCCGTAACCCGCCGAGGCCTTCCTTCTTATTCCTATTTTGCAGACAAGAAAACAGAGGGTCCAGGAAATTCTGCCATTCTCCTAAGTCACACCTGTGGCAAGGAGTTGGGCTGGGTCCCAGCTACCTGTCCCTCTGAGGGACTCACCAGAACCCGTCCCAGGCTTAGAAACAGGAAGAGAAGTGGCCGACCATGTTATGGTCACGTTGCCCCAGGATTGGAAATTCCCGGGCCCCGGGCAGAGGGTGTGTCAGCTGAGGGGGTGCTGAGGTCTTTATAGCCAATGTGGACCTGGGTGACCTCCTGGCTCTGCTGTTTGTAAATCAAAGTTGCAAAGGGCAAAGTTCATTTGGGCAGCCCTCCCCCCCCAATGGTTATTTTTAACCTCTCCTTTATCAGTTTTCTCCTCCCTGCTCTCCAGTTGCTATCATTACGTAATAGATACAGTCTCACCCAGGGTGGGGCCGGTCACACTTGGGCTCCAAGGAACGAAATGTGGGTGTCCCTGGCACCTGATGCCACCTCACAGGGGTGGGCTGGGCATTTGCAAGTGATTTGAAGGAGGAATTCTTAGAGGATCTATGGGCTGGCACCAGAGGATGATCATTAGGGAGCTCGAATACGGAATGAGCTACTGAAGAGGGAGTGAGTTCCCCATCTGTTGTGGGTTGAATTGTGTGCCCCCCAAATTCATATACTGAAGTCCTAACCCCCAGTACCTTGGACGACCTCAATTAGAGAAAGGGTCTTTGCAGCTGTAATTAGTTAAATTAAGATGAGGTCATACTAGACTAGTGTGGGCCCCTAATCCAATAGGACCAGTGTCCTTAAACAGAGGGGACATTTGGATGCAGACGCACACACACACACGCACGCACACACACACACACACAAGGATGAGTGCAGAGATGAGGGGATGCAGCAGAAGCCAAAGAACTCGAGGGATCACCAAGCAGCCTCCAGAAGCCATGGAAGAGGCCTGGAACAGAGTCCCTCACGGCCTCAGAAGGAAACAGCCCTGCTGACATCTTGACTTCAAACTTCTAGCCCCCAGAACTGTGACAGTACATTTCTGTTCTTTAAGCCACCGAGTCTGTGGCACTTTGTTAGGGCTGCTCTAGGATATGAATACACCATCTCTAGCGGTGCTCGAGCTGAGGCTGACAGACACTTGGCAGCGTATCGTGCCATGGAAATATTATGAAAACCACCTACATAATTTTAATTTTCTAGTAGCCACATTTGAAAAAAAAGAAACAGGGGCGCCTGGGTGGCTCAGTCATTAAGCGTCTGCCTTCAGCTCAGGTCATGATCCCAGGGTCCTGGGATCGAGCCCCGCATCAGGCTCCCTGCTCCGCGGGAAGCCTGCTTCTCCCTCTCCCACTCCGCCTGCTTGTGTTCCCTCTCTTGCTGTGTCTCTCTCTGTCAAATAAATAAAATATTTGAAAAAATTAAAAATTAAAAAAAAAGAAACAGATGAAATTAATTTTAATCATATATTTCATTTCATACAATATGCCCAAAATATCATTTCAATAGGCAATAAGTCCTAAAAAGAGCTATTAATGAAATGTTTTATATTTTTTGTTTTGTATGAAGTCTTTGAAATCTAGTGTGTTGTTTTCCTCTTAGAGCATAAGTCAATTGAGATTAGCCATATTTCAAGTGCTCAATAGCCATCCATAACTAGTGGCTACCATATTAGATAACGTCAATCCAGTTCCTTCTCTGTTTGAGTGGTTTTTGTTCTTGGTTTTGTTTTTTGTTTTTTTTTTGGAGGGAGGGGAGAGAGAGAATCTTAAGCAGGCTCGTGCAGCCCAGAGCCCAACATGGGGCTCCATCTCACAACCTTGAGATCATGACCTAAGCCTAAATCGAGTCAGACGCTTAACCAGCTGAGCCGCCCAGGCGCCCCCTGTATCTGTGTAGCTTTAAGCATTTTACCGATCCTGTTACAGCCTGTTTCCTTACCTGTAAAAACGGGAACAATACTGATACCTCCTCCCTAGGGTCGGTATAAAGATTAAGGAAGAAGGTGTCTGTTTAGTGGGTTCCTGACACCGGGTAAACTTCTAGCCAAACACTATTACCAACTTGTTGGCATCAGAGCCAGGATTTAAGGACCTTTCCGCTCTAGAGGATCACACAATCACCGCATTTGTCCCCAGGCTCATCCTGAACCCCCTCCACACTCATACCCACCTCCAGGCCCCCCACTCAGACCAACCTGAGTCTACCTCCTCCTGGAAGGGTCCCAGCTCCCATTTTAAACTCTCAGAGCACCCAGGGAGAGTCTTACAAATTAACTGTTCTGGTAATTGTGTTATTACATGTGAGTGAAGTTTTAAGTCCCCTGAGGGCTGGGATATGCCTTCTCTGGTCTCTCCTCTGGCCTCTGAGTTCTGGGCCCATTCAATCACTCAATCAGGCAACAAACCTCTGCTGAGTGAGCACCCACCCCAAGTCAGCCGATGGACCCTGCCAGACCTAGAGCGGTGTCAGTTAAAGGTGTGCAGGCTGATTTACGTATGCACACCTCTCAGACGCTCGCAAAGGGGTGGTCTCTGGGCACCAAGAGCCACAGAAGAGTGTAGAGAAGTAGCTATACCTCTGGCCGGCCCAGGGGGTGGAAGTCCTAGAACTTCCCAGAAGGGCCAGTGGTCATGCTGTCCAACACGTCTCAGGGCTTGCAGGAAACGTTTCCTGCCATGGGCCGGCGTGGGCCTCACGGGGAGCCCAGCACGGCAGGCCCAGGATGAGACTTGGGTCTGGCAGGAGACCGAGGGCTGCCCTTTGCACCACCTGCCCTCCCCATCTCTCTCTTGCCTGATGGCATGTCGTGGCTTGTTTACTACGAGTCACACCCTGATAGAGGCCCAGCTGACTGGGTAAATGAATCACCAGCACCTCCAGGAGAAGCTCATGTGGGGGAGAGTCACAATCACGCCAGCCCTGCCCAGTCCCCCCCTGACCCCGACCCACTGCTCCCACTCCCAGCACACACAAACAATTCTGTTGGTTAGTGATCACGCCAAGGCTGAGCCTGGTCCGGGACAGGGAAAGGCCAGCTGACCCCATGCGTCCTGTGGACAACACTCCCCCGCCTTGTGCTTGCGTGAACAGCTCTCTCTTCCCTGTCAGGGCTCTGACTCAGCCATCTTCCTTACAGACTACAGGGGAGGCTTTGTCCTCTAGGCCCATCCCATCCCCATCTCCCCTGCCTGCTCCTCTCTTCTTCATGGAGGTGAAAGACCTGGGTATTAAATCAGACTATGCCGCCTACGAAGTGTGTGGCCCTGGTCAAGATGATCAACTTCTCTGAGCTCCAGATTCCTCAGCCATAAATGTGGATGGCAATCACGTCCACCTCATCGGGCCGCTGGGAAGTTTAAATGAGACAATTTACCTCCCGTGCCTGGTGTAGTGAGGGGCACGCTAGCAAGCGTACAGCTTAAATGTTCCTATCCGGTCACGGCGGTGATTACCATTTGCTTGGACAACGTGGCAAAAAGCTTATTCTGCTCCAGGAACGCACATTCCAGTCCACGGCAAAGCTAGGAAACACGATGTCAATTTTACCTGCTTTGCCAGGATTTTGCAGCCTATGACTTCTTGTTGAGGAATCTGAGCTGATACAAGCAACTCATTCATTCTGCAAATATGTACTGAGCATCCGCTAGGAAGTGACGTGTTCCTGGCGGTCCTAAGAGCAGAACTGGGGGGTGTGGACAAGAGGCCGTGGCTGCAGCTGCCCAGACCCACATCACGAAAGTTCCTTTCACGCTTTGTTGAGGTGACGGCAGGTTCTTTGCCTGTGTCAGTAAATAGAGGTCCTAGCGTGGCCTGGCGCTGATAATCTAGGGAGATGAGGCAGGAGCGGATCATGCTCAGAGATTTGGACCAGCTCTGGTGTTGGGGTCCCTGCTTCACTTCACTCTCGTGATCCTGGGGAAGTCAATTAGTCTTAGAGACCCTCAGTTTCCTCCTCTCTTAAATGGGCAGAACAATACCTAGCTTGTGACCTCATAGGGCGGCTGTCAGCTCATGTGTGTGGAGGCCTCCCACTAACCATATCCTTCCTTCCTTCTTACCTCCCTCCCTCCCTCCATCCCTCAACCATCCACTCAGCCATCCAACTTTTTTTTTTTTTAATTACCTACTCTCTTTCAGCTACTGTGGAGGAGGTAGGAGGGGAGGGGAACAGACTCGGAAATACTGAGCACCAGGGTTCAACAGTGAGGAGCCTTGGTCCATCGTCCAGCTCCACACGTTGATATTGGTACACGCAGACCAGTCCTTGGGAAGGGCTGACCCTTCTTCAGTCCAGCCCAGGTGACTGGTCGCCCCTCTGGGCCCCAATCTGGTCTAGGTGAGAAGCAACACAAGCTCCTAGGCAGATGGCCAGGGTGGATCTCCCCGCTGCCTGGACCCCAGCCAGCAACCCCCACTGGACTCATGACCTTCTGTTTCCTGTAGCTTGGCAGGAAATGAGTTCTGAAAGACAAGGGCTGTGTGGGCTCCCGACAGCACACCCCCGCCTCAGGCAGAAAGTAGGAAGAAGGGGAGGTCCCAGCCATTTCTACTCGCTTCCCTCAGAAAAGCAATGCTTTTATACAAATCTCCCCAGCAGATTTCTGCTTAGTTCTCTGGAAAGAATGGGAGCATGTGGCCACTGCTAGCCACAAGAAAGGCTGGGAAAAAGGGAGCAGGATTATCAGGATGGGCTTACACGGGGGATCAGCACCATTTCCTAACGAGGGCTCGAGAGGAAATAGTTTAGACTTCAGGGGCCACGAAGTCTCCGCTGCAACCACTCCACTCTCCCTGGGGGCGTGAAATCAACCACAGACACAGCCGCGAAGGGGTAGGACTGCGCTCCAGCAAGACTTTATGGACACTGACACTCGGATGTCGTGTCATTTTCATGTGTCGCAAAATACTCTTCTTTGATTTTTTTCAAAAACCATTTTAGCTCATGGGCCAAACCAAACCAGGAGGCAGTCAGATTTGGCCCTCAGGTTGTAGTTTGCCAGTCCTTGGCTTAGACCAGTCATAATCTGTCGCCTGGGGCTGGGCACACCATCACTCCAAGGAAGGGTGTGTGTGTGGTATGTGGCATGTGGTGTGGGGGGTGTGTGTGTGTGTGGTACATGTGTGTTTACCAACACCCACTTGGGGATGATGGGAGTGGGGTGTAGTACGTGAGCAATTAATGGTGTTCCCCACAGGCCATATTGTTACCGCACAAGAACAGTACGATTTGAACCCAAACCATCCAAACTTGAGAGCCTACCCTCGTAGCCTCCAATGCTAACTAACATTCTCTGCTCAGAGACCTCAGCTCGCTGTGAAGGTAAGTCTGGGGGAGGAGGCATGTGATCAGGCATCAGGATTAGGATGTCACCAAGAGGGCTCGTGCAGGGACCCAAGCCTATACACCCCCGAGACTTTCCAGTGGCATCTTCTCTTGAGAGGACCCGGATGAGAGATCAGAGGAGCAGGATTCGGGGAGGAAGGAGGAGCTCCCACCTCCCATCCTCCCCATGGGAATGCACATCCCCAACCCCCCCCAACTGTGCGGATCGGGTGGGGGCTTCCCTCCGGCCCTGGAGCAGGATTTCCGTTTCCCTTGACATTGGTAGACCAGAAATTGGGTCTTATTCTCATGGTAGGAAGAGAAGCCCTCCCATTCTCCCTGACTTCCTTTTGCTCCTGCTTTTCCCTTCTGCCTGCCCTAGTACCCAGGAGATTCAGGGAAGTATCTAACAGCTGAGGGAGCCTGAAAGAATACGGAAGCTCAGAGGTGTCATTCTTTCAGCCATTAAAAATTTTCTTTAGCTCCTACCATATGATTTATTTTTTAAAATTCATTCAGTTTCCACTGAACATGAGCTAGGCTCTCTTCCAGGGAATTTCACATCCTTTGACTCACATAATCCTCCCAACAACCCTGTGAGGTAAGTGTCGTTAAACCCATTTCACAAAGGTGGAAACTGAGACCCAGAGAGTTTACTTACATAATGGCAGAGCCAGGATTTGACCCGGGTCCGACCGACTCCAGAGCCCCTCTCCCTGCCGTCATACACTGCCTCTGGCCCACAGAAGGCCCTGGAAAGAATGGAGGATCGGGGCTCAGAGCTCAGGTGCTGCAGTCAAAGAGACTTGAGTTCAAATTCTGGATGAGATGTACACCAGTTGCTTTCTTGGGCGAGTCATTTACTTTCTCTTAACCTCAGTTTCCCCTTCTGTGGTGGGGGGAGAACGATTCTCTTTTCCTCCGGCGCCATGATTTCCCCAGGGAAAGCACTCTTCTCCCTTCCTATGGTTCTCCTGGCAATGCCCTCACTTGCCAGCCGCAGGGGTGAGCACACGTCCCAGGCCCTGCCAATTAGAGCATCTTGTTCTCCCGCCTTAGTAATGAGCTCAGGCATAAGTACGTGCGACTGAATCCAGCCGGTGACAATTAGGCTGAAGATTTTCGCTGGACCCGCTAAGAAAGAAAGGCTCTCTTTTCGGTGGTTGGGGTGCAAGCCCATGTGGCTATGTTGTCACCATGCACGAAGAGCCTGCCTGAGAGAAAAAAAAAAAAAAAGCAAAGAAAAAAAAAAAGAAGCAGCAACAACGAGAGACCCTAAGAGGAGAAGATTCTCAATGACTTCACCTGAGCTCCTGGCTCCCATTATACCTCAGATGGACCCGTTGTTTTCTTAGTTACAGAAGCCTACCTGTGCTCGAGTCTGTGGAGGCCGGGCTGACATGTCCCTCTGACACTGGCTTGCGATAGAATGAAAGCTCAGGAGGGCAAGTCTGTCAAGTCAGTGCTATATCTCCAGCACTGGGCACATAGAACATCCTCAGACCCAAAGAGCACCAGAGACAACACCCCACCTCATGGGACATTGGGAGGATAAAGTGGGGATGGATACGCAAGGCTTGGCCCCGTGCCTGGCACGGTGAACCTCAACAGCCACGGCCCTGCCCTCCCGCAGCCTCAGGCCCGGCCGCCTATCCTCCCCACCGTCTGTAGGCAGGTGCGGGAGGGCCAGGTCAGGAGCAGGGATCAAAGACCAGCGGTGGAAACCACAGTAGCCAAAGCTACAGGGAACACAGAAAACACTGCAGACCTGGTCTCAGCCCTCCAGGACTCTGTCTGGCACCATCCAGTCTCTGTGGCTCCCCGCCACGTGGCTCCCTGTGACCTAGGGCCAGAACCACTGTGCAACTGTCATTAAACGCCAGGCCAGGCCACCCCCACAGGCTTCCGAAGTCAATAGTGGACGCTGCCACAGCCTGCTGCGTGGGTCACTTTTCTAGTCCCCGCTGATGTCTCTGTGCCCCACCCCCAAAAGCCTTGTTTGCAGACCTGCCCCATTTCCAGGCTTGTGCAAGTGCCTCGGATGCCTCCCCTGCCTCTCCCTGGCCCCAGCCCAGACAGACCACAGGAGGCCCCAGGCTATCGCAGCTTGCCCTGCTTCAGTTCATGGTGATCTCTGGCCTGAAATGCCCCTTCCACCTCCTTCACTGCCTAATTTTTTTTCCTTTAAGATTTCCTTTGAATAGCACCTCCTCCAAGAAGCCTTCCCTGAATCCTCCTGGTGTAGTTGGTCACCCTCAGCTCAACACACCCACTACACCCCATTTTCTACCACTCTACTGTAGCCCCTTGAGAGCAGGACCCAAGTCTTTTTTTTTAAAAGACTATTTTAAAAAGATTTTATTTATCTACTTGACAGAGAGAGACACAGCGAGAGAGGGAGCACAAGCAGGGGAAGTGGGAGAGGGAGAAGCAGTCTCCCCGCTGAGCACGGAGCCCGATGCAGGGCTCGATCCCAGGACCTGGGACCATGACCTGAGCCGAAGGCAGACGCTTAACGACTGAGCCGCCCAGGCGCCCAGGACCCAGGTCTTAATTTGTATTTGTTTCTGCGACACATAAGCAATGGATGTGAAGCATGGCACAGTGTCTGGGTCTCACGCAAGATGCCCTGGGCTACAAGAAACAGAAAACTTTACTCAAGATGACTACAGCCACATAGGATTTATTACCTCACCTCACAAAAGGGTCTTGCAGGGTGTTCCAGGATTGGTTCATTCAGGGGCATTAGGACCCAGGCTCTTCAGGCTCTACCATCTTCAGAATGTCAGCCACATTCTTAAGGGGATCTCCTCATGGTGAAACTCTGGCTGCCACCCAGTCCCAGACCTCAAATCCTCACACCAAGATACAACAACACCTAGTAGAGAAAAGGGGCATCTCTTGTGTGTCTCACTTTGAGAACTAAAAAAAGACCTTTCCCAGAACACGCCCCTTGACTTTTTCCCACAGTTCATTGGCCAAGATGGCATCACATGCCCACACCTACAGCAACCTCTGTAAGGAAAATGGGGGATGGCCCCAACTGACCCCATAGTCAGGCACCTGGCCGTGTGGCAGAGGCAAGATTACCCACGTCCAAACAGGAAAGGGGAACGGCCGTCGGGGGCAACTGTGTTTACTCCCAGCCGCCACGTAGAAACTATACAGTGAAGACTAGTGATTGACTTTTGGACTTGGACGGACATGGTGACATAGCCCAAAGAGCAATGGGTTGAGTGAACTGATGAACAGCCTTCATTCTACCGTTGAGACCTTGAGGACAGAAGGTCTTGGACTGGGTCCTTCTTCTGATTTTTGTGCTTGGGTAAGACTCTGTCCAGCCGAAGCCTGGGCTTCTCCAGTGACCACATTTTCTGCTTCCTCTCTGACCCTGTCTACTGCTGAGCTGGGCATACTGTGGGCCTGCTGGGCAGCCAAGACATGCCCCTCAACAGTCTTCTGAAAATACATCTGCTCCCCATTCCCAACAAGCACCCCAAAAAGTTACCCCTGAATCCTGTTCTCCTTGTCATTTTCAATCTGAGTAATTAAACTCAACACCTCTAGGGCGATTAAAAATTAATTCTGCATTCAACAGGCCCGGAAATGAAATGCAGTGGGAAACACACTTGACGTCCCTGGCTAGATGTAATTAGAAAATCATCCTGCTGGGGGAAGGAGGGTAACTAAGGCTCTGTTGCAACCACAGGAGGGGCTGCTGACGCAGCAACAAGCCTCTTCTTGGCCTCTGTTTACTTAGGTTTATGAGGCTGTTGCTGATGGCGGCAGGGCCCAAGCAACTGGTTTACACAAAGGGTCTTTACCTCCAGATCAGCAAGGGATCATGGGCACCGCTTCTGCCCAAGCCTGTTTGGTCCCCACTCTCTGTGCAGCGCCCCTCACCCCTCTGCTGACAGCCCCTGCCACCCCTCCCCTCCCCCTCAGCCAAGCCATCTGCACCGGCCCGGCACCTCCTCACCTGCTGCCCTTGATGCCCCATCCAGCCTGCTCTGGTCCTCTCCTCAATGCTCCCTTCGCTTCCAGCGACTATGCCCCAGGGGTGGTCCCTACTGCAGGCTGGCCACCCCAGGAAGTCTTCAGGGCTCCTTGTCTCCCAGCCCGGAGGCTGGCATTCCAGGATGCCACAAAAGGGCATTTCCTTTCCCCGTCGCAGAAGCCACCAGGGGCCTTCGCACCTCCCACACCATCCAACTTTCCCATCTGGTGCCTCTCAACACCGTGGGCAGCAGGAAATATCTCTTTAACCCTCGAGGGCTAGAACGCCTTACTATTTTGAGGAGCTCAGTAGCCTGTGGCAGAAGCCACGTTTTGCATAAGATGGATCCTGTCCCTAACTATGAACCATTTAACTGCAACAAGGCATGAAGAGAAGTCCTAGGTCTTTCTTGACCTTCTGGAAGGACTAAGACAGTGCTGTCCAACATGGTAGCTACTACCCACATGTGGCTATTAAATTTAAATTATTTTAAATAGAAGAAGATTAAAAATTTGGTTCCTCATCTGCATATGTGGTTTGTGGCTACCATATTGAGCATTTCAAATATAACATTCCATCATCACAGAAAATTCTCTTGGACAGAGCTGCCCTAGAATATAAGTTCTGAGAGTGGGCATGGAAGTTGGACAGACCCTTGGCCATCTACACTGTGATCCTAGGCAACACATTTAACTTTCTGAAGCTCCCTTCTGCTTCTTCCTCTCTAATAATAGCTAGCTCGGAGAGTCATGAGGTCCAAAGGAGAGGATCCAGGTATATGCTCAGCATAGTACCTCATAATAGGAAGAGTTGATACATAGAAGCTATTGACTCTTGGAGTAGAGGGCACAGCCTGATGAAGCAGAAGGATTTCCGATAAAGGAGACTGAGTTCTAGCCCCAAGTCCATCACTGCCTGTGAGCCATGCATGAACGATGTGACCCATACAGCCTAAATTTAAAAGAATGACTCAGAAGAAGTCTAAATGAAATGGAAAATCCAGCACAGATTTTTCTCTGGATCCTGGGACCCAACATCCAACGGCCTGCTGAGCAGCTCGTTAGAAGGCTTACACAGGGTCCTTAGAATCAAGAATCCCAAATGGGATGAGAGCATCTTCCACCCCAATCCCACATGCTCTTCCTTCACTTCCCAGCTCAGGAGCGGCACCTGTTTTCCACCAAGCTAGACTATAATAGCTCAGTCTCCTCAACCTATAATCCTATGATGTAAAGTTATTATCACCATTTTACAGACAAGGAAACTGAGG
This sequence comes from Mirounga leonina, assembly GCF_011800145.1. NCBI lineage: Eukaryota > Metazoa > Chordata > Mammalia > Carnivora > Phocidae > Mirounga > Mirounga leonina. The sequence goes on from NW_023270265.1 coordinate 34,691,529, forward strand.
CCAGGAGAGGCTACATACCTTGCTAGATAGTGGGAGAGTCAGGCCCCAGAGCTTGTGCTCTTAAGCAGTATGCGGTGCTGCCTCAGCCCACCAAGAAAGCCCCTTGACGTTGTCTCCTCAGATCTGTTCACTTCTCTTTAACCCCGTGGCCAGCACCCTAATCTGGCCACCAAGGCCTCTGAGGGGCTCAGAGCAACAGTGCCCTCACTGATCCCCTGTCCCCACCCTACCCCCTCTCCGCCCCCAGCTACAGTCCTGTATATAAGCTGAGTATTTGGTAACATCACTTTCTTGATAAGAGTCTTTCATCACCTTGCTCACCATTGTGTCCCTGGAGCCTGGCACTTAATGAGTGATCCCCAAATACTTGGTTGATTGATTGTATGAATCTTTTGAAACAGTCCAATCCCAGAGACCATTGGGATTATATGTTTGAAATGGTTTGGGAACACCTAGACTCTAAACAAGGCAATCTGGATGAGATGTCAGAAATGATGTGATGGATGAACATCGAGGGCACAGGCTAACAAACTGTGCAGTGTCCCTTCCGAGAAAGAATGGGCCAGAGGGGATAAGGGAGAGGGACTGGTCTGCAGGGGGGACAGGAAATGAATTCAAAGAACAAAAAGATGGCACTATGCCTCCTGGAAGGAAGGTGTGCCAAGCAGCCTCCAGGGAATGACGAGATGGATTCACTGGACTCTTCCCTTGCCAATGCCATTAATATGAGGGACTCTGGTTTAGACTCTGGTCTCCAGAATTTGGCTAATATCAGCCAAGTCCAGGGTGGCAGTCACCTCTGGGTGTCCTCAACAAACCTAGTTTCTGCTTCTGGGAACTGAGGAGCAAACCCTGACACATGGGGTATGTTCACGGGCCGTGTCCGTTCCCCACTCGTGGCTCCCCCACGAGACCTTCCTAGGCAGCCGGTCTAACCCACTCCCACCCCTGGCAGGCGTTTTGAGTTCATGAGCCCTTGGACAGGTCATTTCAATTCTCTGGGGCCTCAGTCTCCTCTTCGGGAGATTGGGGTTGAACTTGATGGCTTCTAGAGGTCACTTCATGTCAGTGTTTGGGGCCTGGTGTCCATGGAGCATGGCCGTGGCCCCTCACACAGTCTACCCCTTGGTGTTTCACTCCTACCCCCAGTCAGAAACAGACTCTTGGGCTGAGAACTTGCCAATACATACAGACCCTGTCCCAAGGAAGGCTCAAAGATTAGCCCTTCTTAGCATCTGCACAGATAGGGTCAGAGGCAGGGCCTGAGGTGGGCATTGAGCTGGGGGGACCTCAGGAGGAGGTATATTTATGAGGTAATATTATTGTATCAACTTAAATTTATTGAGTGTGATAAGAGTTGTGGAGGAGAGTGTCCCTGTTTTTCTGAGATAATAGCTCATCTGGTCAGAGGTAGACTGTCATCAAGCTGCAGCTCACTTCCTGAAAGAGAGAGGGAAAGAAAGCAAATGTGGCAAAGTACTGGCGGTTGATGAAAGGGACACAGGTGCTAAGTGAAAGGGAGACAGGTGCTCATTGTATTCCCATTTCAATTTTTCTGTAGGTTGAAATTTTCCAAAATCAAAAGTTGAGAGGGAAAAGAGCTTCACAGAAATTGTATCCAGGATATGGCTGCTTTGAGTTAATCACTAAGAAGCAAACATTTGTTGAGTTTTTACCACATGCCAGATACCGTCAAGCACTTTATGTGAATTATTTCACTTACTCCTCATATCAATCTTATGAGGAGGGACTATTAATAGAAAAGAGCATCCAAGGGCACAGAGGGGTGAAGTAACTTGCTCAAGGTCACACAGCAAGGAAGCAGCTGAGCTAAGATATAGTGGCTTTGGGTCTGTTCCCTTACCTACCTTATCCTAAATCAAGTCCCTCAAAGCATGGATTCTCCAGGATGAAAATACTAAACTTCTGGGAGAAGAAAAAAAGATCAGTGATTGCCAGAGGTTAGTGGTGAGGGAGGGATGAACGAGCAGAGCATAAAGGATTTTTAGGGCAGTGAAAATACTCTGTATGATACTATATTGGTAGGTACATGTCATGATGCTTTTGTCAAAAGTCATAGAATGTGCAGCACCAAGAGTGAACTCGAATGTAAATAGGGACTGCGATGACTATGATGTGTCCGTGTAGGTGAATCAGTTGTAACAAGTGTCCCAACCCAGTGGGGGAAGCTAAGGGGGGATGAGGCTGCGCCTGTGTGGAGCCAGGGACTCTATGGGAACGCTGTACTTTCTGCTCAACTTTGAGATGAATCTAAAATTGCTCTACAAAATACTCTGTTTTAAAAACACAACTGCATTTCTCCTAGATTCCAGATACAATTCAGGTCTGACCACGTGACTCACAGGAGATGTGAAAGTGGAAGGATGATGGGGGCCAAACTTCTAACTATTTCTCCTTTTGCTGTCAAGCCTGCTTTTACCTCAGTGGGGTCAGCAAAACTCAAGGGTCCAGTGGCTGGCTTGGTGGGTGTTGAGAGGCCGGACGTGGGCACCAGTGTGTCTGGATAGAAGAAAGTTTTCATGACTGCAGTGTCTTCTGATGGTGGCCCAGTTCCTCAGTGTGACTTACGGGGTCCTTCCTAAAAGCTCAGCCTAGAGCTTCAACCTTCCCAGTGATTCTGTAGGTCATGAAATACGCAGTCATAAACCCCCTCCTCCTTAAAATGGCTAGAGTGTTTCTCTTCTCCTCAGGTAAATCCTGATGCAACTGGCAGGGGGCTAGATGCATCAAGTTCTGAATAAACACTTTAGTCAATTGAAAGCATGTCATTGGCACCTATTCTCTTCCAGGGGCTTTCCTAAGAGCTCAGGGTCACACAGAGGGTCCTTGGCCTCAAGGAGTTTGCTGCCCACCAGAGATGTCCAGCAGAAAAACAGGAATGTTGGGGCGCCCAGGTGGCTCAGTTGGTTGAGTGTCCGACTCTTGGTTTCGGCTCAGGTCGTGATCTTGGGGTCCTGGGATCGAGCCCCGCGTTGGGCTCCACAATCAGCAGGGGGTCTTCTTTTTTTTTTTTTTTTTTTTCAGCAGGGAGTCTTCTTGGGATTCTCTGTCCCTCCCCCTCTGCCTCTGCCCCTCCCTGCCCCCTCTCTCTCAAATAAATAAATAAGTCTTTTTTTTTTTTTAAGATTTTATTTATTTGACAGAGAGAGAGACAGCGAGAGCAGGAACACAAGCAGGGGGGGTGGGAGAGGGAGAAGCAGGCTTCCTGCCAAGCAGGGAGCCCGATGCGGGGCTCGATCCCGGGACCCTGGGATCATGACCTGAGCTGAAGGCAGACGCTTAACGACTGAGCCACCCAGGCACCCAATAAATAAGTCTTTTTTTTTTTTTTAAGATTTTATTCATTTGAGAGAGATAGTGAGAGAGAGAAAGAGCACAAGAGGGGGGAGCGGGAGATGGAGAAGCAGACTCCCCGCTGAGCAGGGAGCCCGATGCGGGACTCGATCCCGGGACTCCAGGATCATGACCTGAGCCGAAGGCAGTCGCTCAACCAACTGAGCCACCCAGGCGCCCCTAAATAAGTCTTTTTAAAAAAGCAAAACAGGAATGCAGGAATTCAGAAAAGGGGAAAAGTAACAATAGCTTGTGGAGATCCGTGGTTTTGCCATCAGCATCCCCTCTCCTGTCTCCTGGTGAGCACAACTCACTTTCCCTCCAGAGGGTAGCATCTCCAGAGAGTCATGTGATTTAGGTCTAAGCTAAGCCGTGGACTCTGACCCCCGGGACATAAGACTGGTTCAGGAATGGGCACCTGACCCATCTCAAGATGATCAGAGATCATGTGTCTCAATTTTGAGACTAAGTTTGAGCCTTGGAGAAATTAAGATTCATCCTCTCACTCTGCCTGAAACTTGCAAGAACATGAGAGCTGGAACTGCTGTGCCCTTTTATTACCGTGGGGGGCTGGCACTCCACTGTCAGGAAAGAAGGCAGAGCCAAGATCCAGAGAGAAGGAAAATACAGACATTAGTTGAGCTATTAGTTAACCTTCCCTTAAATAAGGTCACCTGGACTTTTGGGTTACTTGAACCAAAAACTTCCATTTTTTTTTCTTAAGCCTGCTTAGGATGAAATTTCTTATCACTTGCAACCGCAAGTGTCCTCACTGATCAGCAGTTGTCGTGGAGGCGATGGAAGGAATGAGACCTTGAATGACTGATGGGATCCGGAAAGGAGACGAGGTGGGAGGACATTCCAGGCAGAGCAACGGTCCATGGAAACCCATGGAATGGGGTTCCCATAAGTTCTTGAAGACCCAACATCAACTCCTGGCTCTACCCCCTGGTAGCCTTCTAACTCTTACTCTCTCCAAGCCACAGTGGCCTCTTGAATCAAATGAGCTCCTGGCAATTTCCCAGGGCCATGGAGATAAAGATAATTGTGCCTGGTGCAAAGTAGACTCTCAGCACATGATTGCTGAGCAAACAAGCTGATCATTTTGGGTAGAGAAGGGAAGGAAACATGAAAGTAATATGTGATAAGGTGTGCAAGGACAGGAAGGTTCATCTATTGACCCCTGCTAGGAGCTTTGCACTTCTTTTTTTTTTTTTTTTAAGATTTTATTTATTTATTCATGAGAGACAGAGAGAGAGAGAGAGAGAGAAGCAGGCTCCCAAGGAGCAGGGAGCCCGATGTGGGACTCGATCCCAGGACCCTGGGATCATGACCTGAGCTGAAGGCAGCCGCTTAACCATCTGAGCCACCCAGGCGCCCAGAGCTTTGCACTTCTTATCTTCAGTCCTCACAGCCACCTATAGGGCATTACCATACTGTTTCCAGATAAGGAAACTGAGGCTCGGAGAAGTAAATTGGCTTGTCCAAAATCGCATAGCTGACCAGCACAGGCACTACAATCCAGTCTGACTCCACACCCGTGACTTTCCCACCGTAATGACTATTCCCTGGGGACAGGGTCTGAGACCCCTGGGCGTCCTCCAGTACTGGCCAAACAGAATGGCCTTTCCTCGGCAAGGAAGAGCAAGCTGCCCAGCCTGGGGCAAACATGGAAAAGAAGTGTTTCCATCCAGTACCAGTTGATTCATAGGTGGACTGAAAGGCCAAGCATGGCAGAGAGAAGACATTTCCACCTGTCAGCTCTCCAAGAGGCTGAACCTGGCAGGCCAGGCTCTGGCATGGGAGTGAGGTGGTGTGGACACCAGATCGGGAAGAGTACAGAGGGAACCCAGGCCTTGGAGAGTGGACGGTCTGAGCTACCCACAGGGCGGGAAGAGGCCTGGGTCCCTGTGACCAGCTGCATCCTGGGAAACATGCAGTCCCCACCCAGAGGGCCCCGCTGTTGGGCTTTGGGGAGAGGCCAGGAGGAAGTGCACATTGGGGCCTGTGCACACTCCCCCAGGGCTGAAGAGCAAGATTGGCATCTGTGCTGGGGCCCGTGGGAGGAGGTTGTTTGTGTTCGCTTTTCCTTCTCTCTCGAGCCCTCCCTTCTCAAGTCAACAACTGGTAAAACCTGCAGGGCTGATGCCCAGCCTGAGTCCCTTCCTCTGACTCAGTGGCAGGGAAGGGGAGTGGCCCAGAGAGCCACCCACATCCCTGGCTGGCAGCCTGGCTCCCAGGGTCTCTGGGGCCACCAGCTTCCCCTGGGCACTGGTAGGGCTTGTTCTTCTCGGCTTTTCCTCTTGATGAGAATGCCTCCAGGCACAAACGTTCGGCCCCCATCCCCCTCAGGCCTCCAGCAATCAGGATAAAGAGGGTTAACAGGCACACTTTAGCCTTTCCCCATTTCATCTGCCCTGGCTCACCTGATTCCCATGTCAACTCTTGAGGTGGTTGATAACACTCCTATTTTACGGAGGAGTAAACTGAGGCCAAGAAAGGGAGAAGGACTTGCCCAAGGCCATATAGCTAACAAACAGTCTGGCAATGACCAGAATCCCAATCTTTTGACCCCCAGACTGAAGGGTCATAGCCAGCAAAGGTACACATACCAAGGACGCCGCCCTTTTCTCCCACAGGGGACCCCAGCGTACTTGCCACCCCATCCCCCATCATCTCTGCTAGTTCCTTGGGGGTCACATGGGTGCCCACGGCCAGTCTGCTGCCCTTGTTGTCTGCTAGGTACCGGACAACTAAGGCAGGGACCTCGTCTCTCTCACTGCCTGGGGTACTCCGCGAGGTCCCTGCTTCCCTGAGAAGGCTAGGACCCCTGGAGCTGGCCGAGGTGGCAGGCCCTTGGTCCTCCCCAGCGCAACGCCGCTCTGTGCTCTGAGCCGGAATAGGCGGAAGGCCCCTCTCTCAATTTGCAGCCCAGGCCCCAGAGATACCCTGGGGTTTCTCTCTACAGAGAGTAAGGGGTCAGTGTTTCTTCTCAGCCTGTTCCCATTCACTCACTTACAGTAACTCTACTTAGGTTATGATTCCAGAGAAACTGCCCCCAGCCCACCACGATCAAGCTCCCTTTGCGGATCCCCGTCCCACACAGATCCACCCCAGCTTAGTATACGCCATCCCCCTGGCCTTCATTGGTTAAGGGATGGGCACATGACCAAAGTCAGGCCAATCAGAGCCAATGAAACTCAGTTCCAGAGTTTTGGGCTCTCGGAGAAGCAGAGTGGTTCTTTGCCCTGAGGAGAGGGTGAGAGGCTTGGAGCTTCTGCAGCCATCTTGCCCCCAGGGTGTGGAACCTGCCCCTGCTTGAGCTGTTACCTGGAGAAGAGCTGAGCCCAAAGACAACAGGGAACAGCAGGCCTTGATGACATTGTTTAGAGTTCCTGATGAAGCCTTGTCTGAAGCCAACCACGCTCCCTTGCACTTCATTTCCAAGGCCAATACATTCTGGTTTTGCATTAAGCAAAACATTGTGTTTTCTATTACGTCCAACCAAAATTTTAGTGATATAGAAGGTCAGACTTGGGCCCCTTGCTTCTCTCCCTGCCCCACCCCTACTACTCACCCAAATTTCCTCCTCAGAGTCCCACCTACCGCCATGCAGATTAACACATACAAATTGATACCCAGGGCCACCTCTACTGGCCCATAGCATTATCTATCTATCTATTTATTTAATTTTTAAATTCATTTATTTATTTTAGAGAGCGTGCATGAACGCACAAGTGCACAAGTTGGGGAGGGGTAGAAGGAGAGGGAGAGAGACTCCTCAAGCTGACTCCATGCTGAGCACGGAGCCTGATGTGGAGCCCAATCCCAGGACGCCAAGATCACGACCTGAGCTGACACCAGGAGTCGGCAGCTCAACCAAATGAACCACCCAGGCACCCCTGCCTCTGCATTATTTAAAACTGTGCCATATGAAAGAAGTTGTCCTGGTAACAGTCCCCAGCTGGCTTGGTGAGGAGGGGGCGGGTGGGGAGGAGAGTAGGGGGTCGAGAGAACAAGACATGATGGCAAAACCCTGGCTCTGCCTGCCTCCTGGGAGTGGTGCCCACTGCAGGTCTCACCCAGGGCTCAGGAGAGGTGTCCTGCCTGACCTGGCCGGTGGGGCCTCCCGCCACGCTTCCAGTTGGAAGGATGGGTCAGAGGAAAGCAGAGACCACCAGTGCAGTGGTGTTTTTAAACTGGCCCCTTCCCGGCTTGATTTGTCCCTGAGTTAAGAGGCCTTGGAGCAATCTGTTTTTCCCTGCGCCCTCTGGCCTGGCTCCCTCCCAGCCACCCCCCCAAGCAGATCCTTTCTTTCTGAGAGCTGGAGCCTGAGAATGAGTCACAGCCTCATTCTCATCATTCCTTCCTCTCGGGTCAGGCCTCACCCCTTCTCTCCGTCAGCACCTCCCCTGGGCGGCCATCTGCCCCCTGTAAGTGCAGGCTGTGCCCCACAGGGCCGCCCAGAGAGCCCTCTGAGTGTGAGGCCAGGCGGGCAGGGCAGACCTCTCTGCTCCTGAAGTCTCTTGGGGGATCTGGGGCCTCCAGGGATGGGCCATGGTCCCCGGGGTCTGTCGCAGCCCCTACAGGACATTTCCTGGGGTCTATCCCAACAAGCTCTCTCTTCCTCAAGAGTGTCAAGTGCATGTCTGTATCTGTCCCAAAGAAGAGGAGCGAAAACCCCGTTAGAGAGTGCCTACCGTGCCCAGGCCCTGCTGTGAACCCTGAGTTGTCGTCCCCCGCCCCCCCACACTGCGAGCACGACCCACACTGCAGAACGAGGAATCGAGGCTCCCGGGTGCCAGAACTCATAACTGCGTTGCCAGCACTCCACCTCGCTCGCCCGGGCCGTGCGCACGCTCCCCAGGGGCTGCAGCTAGGCTAGGCCTCTTCCGTCCCTCTCGCGCTCGCCTCCAGGAGCCTTCTCCAGGCCCGAGCTTGGCAGGCCCCAAGCCAAGAGCGGATTCTTTCATACTCTTTGGTCTGAATCAAGCAGGAGCAACCCCCAGTGGTCTTCCTGCCTCGTTTGGAAGAAGAGTAAGAAACCAGACAAGAAACTGTCTATGTACCAACACATCTCCTCTCGCGGCCATACCATAGGCCATACCATAGCCATCCTTCTCCTCACAGTGGGCAATCTATGCCCCAGAGGTCCCTGAGCTGGGACGTCAGAAAGAGAGAATAAAACCAAGGGGCTGCCGGGGCCCCTGGGTGGCTCACTTGGTTAAGTGTCAAGACTCGTGATTTCAGCTCAAGTCATGATCTCAGGGTCCTGGGATGGAGTCCCACATCAGGCTCCACGCTCAGTGGGGAGTCTGCTTGGGGATTCTCTCCCTCTGCCCTTCCTGCCCACGGTCTCTCTCTCTCTAGAATAAATAAATGTATCTTTAAAAAACAAACAAAAAACCAAGGGGCTGTCCTGCTAGCCTACAGAAGGGCAAATGTTTGTAGGAGGTAAGCAACTTCTCTCAGCCGTTAAAGGAATGCTCTATTTTAAAACAAATCAAAGTTAAAGGGGACTTGGAAGCCATGGGGAGTCCCTGCAGGGGCCCTGGGAAAGTTATCTGGCAAGGGGGTCCATGAGGAGGGGTCCATTCAATCAGGGGCGAGTCCCTGAGCAAGGGTTTACCTCAGGCTCAGTTCAGGCCCTCCCTCCACAGTATTAAATCACTAAAAGAACAGTTTAATAAGCACCAGGTAATCCTGGTGGCTCAAAAGAGATACAGAAAAACAGTCTAGGACCTTGTAGAATCTTCTGGAATCAGTTCTAATCCGGTGCTGTACATTAAAATCACCCTAGGAGCTTTTAAAAATACTGATTTCTGGGCTCGCTCTAGACCAACTGAGTCATAATCTCAGGATGGGGGCTGAGCAGCTATATTTTTTAATCTCCTTAGGTGATTCCACTGGTGTTTCTCAAATTTCTCTGATAAGAAAAATCACCCAGGGGGCACATTAAAAAAAAAAAAAAAAAAAGATGGCCGGGCCCCCAACCAGTCAGTGAGGCCCAGGAATTTGCATTTCTCAGAGTCTCCCCCTTCCATCCTCAGCGCTCCACAGAGGGCTTCCCTGGGACTAAACATAACACCCACTTTCTTCACACTACTTACCACTCTTTGTGCTTGTACATTCCTTTCTCTGTGTGTTTCCAGCCCGCCTCCCCCTAGACTGTCAACTCCATGAGGGCAAGAACCACAGCTGTTCTGTTCTACACAGCGTAGGGGCTAACGGTGTGGGCTCTGAGGCCTGACCTGCATGGCCTCCAACCCCAGCTCCACCACTCACCTGTTCTGCCATCTTGGTCAAGTTCCTTCTCTTTCTCATGCCTCGGTGCTTTCTTCTGTCAAGTGGAAATTAAGATAACAACGCCTGCCTCACACGGTTGATGTGAGAAGTAAAGATAATACATGTAAAACATTTAATATAGCTCCTGGCACATAGTGGTCCATATGTCAAAATGTTAATTACCTTGATTATCTTTTGCTCCATAACAAACACTCCGGAACAGTGACTTAAAACTAGAACCGTTCGGGGCGCCTGGGTGGCTCACCGTTAAGCGTCTGCCTTCGGCTCGGGTCATGATCCCAGGGTCCTGGGATCGATCCCCACATCGGGCTCCCTGCTCAGCAGGAAGCCTGCTTCTCCCTCTCCCACTCCCCCTGCTTGTGTTCCCTCTCTCACTGTGTCTCTCTCTCTGTCAAATGAATAAATAAAATCTTAAAAAAAAAAAAAAACTAGAACCGTTCAATGGCTCACAATTCTCTGGATTGACGAGTTGGGCAAGGCTCGGCTGGGATGGCTTGTCTCTGCTGCCGGTGGTTTGGGCTGGAGCCGCGCTAGCCTTGCAGTCAGTCTGCTGGGGGCGGGGGGCTGGGGACCCCACCTGGCCTCACCCACGTGACTGGCAGCTGGCCAAGGCTGTCAGTGTGGGCACCTCAGTTCCCTTCCGTGTGACCACTCCGGGAGGCTGGCGTAGGCTTCCCCAGGTGGCAGCTGGGCTCCAAGAGGGTGAGAACGAAAGTCACCTGTCACTTTTGTAGCATCCTGTTAGTCAGAGCAAGTTACAAGGCCATCCCAGAGTCAGGGGGTGGAGAAATAGTGCCAGTGTTTGATAGGGAGAGGTGTGGAGACTCCCTGGACATTCGAAATCCTCCATCATTGTTATTTTCCTGTGTCTAGCATGGAATGCACAGGTATGCATTTAAGGCCTATTTGTGGAAGAGATTAAATAAGTGGATAAACGGAGGAGAGACTGGAGACCAGAGAGGAAAATGGACTTGCTCAAGGTCACACAGCAAGTCCCTGGCAGAAACGACTCCTGGTGCTGGTTCTGCCTCTTCCCATTACACCAATCTGTTCAGACAGCTACCTGAGGTAGGGCAAATTCTCCAGATAACTGCCTCACTCCTCAGCTTCCGTTGAGCCTCTGGAGATGTATCTAGAAGGCCAGGACTGTGCTTGCTTCCTGAAGAGCCTGGGATGGGAAGAAGGGAGCACTTATCGTTTCCCTGGGCACAGAGCCTGGCAGAGAATGGTCAGGGCATCAGCAACTCGCCTGCGGTCCCATGGCAGGTGGGCGGGGGGCCAAGGTGGGAGTCAGAGGCCAAGGCAGACCACAGTATAGACACCGCCTGGCCTGTTTCTCCCCCCGCCCCCCAGCCAGGTGGGGCTGAACACCGTCCCACCCGCTCACACCCCTCATGCTCTCCTCACCCTTTAAGCCCTGTGAGAAAGCTAGCACAAGTCTGGGCCTGGAACAGCAATTTCATTTTGAACAGTGAGTCTGGGGGAGGGGAGCAAGGAGAACTCAGCTCGCCCAGCAGGAGTTGCAAAATATATCCTATGTTTCTGCCCCTGTCCATCAGCCTTCCTGTTGTTCTGGCACTTGGGGGAAAGCAAGGCCTCCAGGCATCGTGTCTTCTCTGCCCAGGAGCTTTCCCAGGGCTTGCTGACTCACCCACCTGCTGCAGAGAAGGCACTATTTTTAGCCTGAGGTAAATGAGCTCCGCAGTCACCCAGATCACATTCCCTTGTGGCTCTTTGTCACAGCTGGTGCAACTGGATGGGGGCCACGTCACAGGGGGACCCCCCCATCAGGGTACCTCCATCTCCTTCCTCTGAGATGCTGCTCTGCCCAGCAGTCACTGTACCCCACACAGCCCCTTCTTGTGCCCGCGCGGCCACTCCCACGACTGCTTGGAAGTTAAGACTGTGGGGTCTGGAGGCCAGCGGACCCACTCCGACCCCTGACCTCTCCCACGTCCCCCAGACTGCCAGTCAGTTACAGGACATCAGAACAGGAAGGGCACCCTTCCTTGATGTCGTCAAGTCCAGCCCCCCCCCTTACTGATGGGGGAAGGGAAGCGAAGGAAGGAGCAGGGCCTTGCCTGTGCCAGGCGCCAGAGACCCCTCTCCGACATTGTTCATCCACAGCCACCCCATGGATGAAAAGCCAGCGAAAAGGAAATGCTTATGAGAAGGCCACTGCTGGTCAGGAATATTAGCGCCCAGTGCGGTATCCCAGTCCCTGGAACCCTGTACAAAGCAGTGAAGGATTTCTTTGTGGATCACCTGAATCACCTGGGCAGGTGCCGCTCCCTGGGCTCCACTCTGGCTTGGAGTTTGACTCCTAGCACTATTGCTCACGAGCCGCAGGACTCGGGAGCGGGGGGGAGGTGTAAACCACCTCTGCCTCGGTTTCCTCACCTGTAAAAGGAGACTAAGCCTCCTCATGCAGCTGTGAGAAACAGTGCATTCCCACGGGGGAGGTGGCAGGCCGCACCTCGGAAGTGTTTCGTTTCTGGCCCCAGGCCTGGGTGCCTGAGCCATGGCTCCCGGCAGCTGCAGGGAAGCTCTCTTCCCTCCACTCGGGCGCTGAGAGCCAACCCTACCTCCTGCAGATCAGCCTAGAGCTGTCACCTGCTAGTGACTTCCAGAACCGACCCTGCGAATCTCTGCCAGTCAGTGGCACTGCTCTGACTAGGATCTCAAGATGTTCCACGATCCGCTGGGGAGCCCCCACCCCTGTCCCCCAGCGCCGGGGCTAGACACAGATGGCATTCCACAAGGAGCACTGGGGTGATCCTCCTGTCCCCCTGTGGTGACAGAGCCTGATGCCTGTCAGACCCTTTGTCCAGACAAAATTCAGCAGAGCCCAGGGCCCCAGTGTAGGCAGTTGACAAGAGCGGCACTCAGTTTATTTTCTAAGTTCATTTCAATTTATTTTCTAAGTTCGAATTGGCAACATATTACCATGCTGCTAAGGAAATCGGTGTGAACACAAGTGGGCTCTGACGTGTGAAAATCACGTGTCACTTCTAAATCTACACGTTGATGCTTATTACAGATATTTGAGTCCTTTAAAATATGTTTTGGAAATCATATTTGAATTGAGCATGGGTAAAAGCCACGAAGCTCCCCAAGCCCTCCAAATGCCAGGGTTTTGTTTAGCACAATTTGCCTCCCTGGAGAATTTTATTGGCCAGGAGACTGGCCCAGGTGGCAGGAGGGACATGCCCTGTAAGTGGCTGCAGGAACGAGACCCTAGGTTCACCGAGTCCCAGGCCACATTCGCAGCCTGAGCAACGGGGCGCGCTGCCCACAGGCTTGGGCGGCTGGCACAGGGGGCTCTAGCTACCGGCCAAATTGGTTTCGTAAGTGACAAAGACTGTGCGTGACTCTCAGTGTCTGTGGCTGATAGTGGGCCCGCGGGGACAAAGCCTGCAATGAGGAAGGTTGGAGGTGTGTGGGCCCCGCTGGGGAGCAGGAAGGAAGGATGCAAGAAGGGCCTGCATTGCCTGGCCCTGGGTGTCCTACCTAACCAGAGAAGCCAGGGTTCAGCTGTCTTTCCCACCACATTGGCCCTCGCACCCGCCGTGCGGGACACAGCTTCTTCCTGTGGAGACGGGCTGCCAGGGTGCCTGCTCACTGCGCCTTGTTGTTGGTTGGTGCTCCTTGGCCTGAGAAAGTGCCCGGGAGGGTATGGCAAAGCACCCCGTGCAAACAGGCCTGTGATGACCTGCCTTGGGTGGGGAGGCTCTACCCCAGGCCGGAGGGGTGCCTGGCCAGCAGGGCGGATCGCTCCCCAATTCACAGCCCCAGCTCCCTCTGGAGAACATCTCATGGGGCCTCCGTGCACAGGGTCCTCGTTGGAGTAAGGGGACAGCTCCATCTGCAGAGATGGAGCTGGGCGGTGTTTGCTCTCCACAGCCCCCGCCCCAGGCCCATCAGAGGGAAGGACGGAAAGAGGAACCAAGTTGAGAGTCCACCCACAATAGTGGGGGGCTCTGGGATGGCTACTTCCATTTTGTTTCGTAAGTTGTCCTTCTTCTTTGTCAGAGGTACATGGAAACAGTTTTTTAAAACCAAACAGAAACAACACTCACAACTCCTGATCCCTGTTACCCAGTTCTCCTGGCCCCTGCGTCCCTTCCCCTTCCCTAAAGCAACTGCTGTTACCAGTTTGCGGGGGATCCTTCAAGAGATACTCTCTACATATGTAAGAGTGTGTGTGTGTGTGTGTGTGTATCCTTTTATTTTTTATGTAAATGTGAACAAACTACATATATTTTTCTGGAACTCTTATTTTTCATTTAATGACAAATTTTCAGAATTAATTCATAACGGCAGCTGAAATCTATGTCCTTCTTCCTAATGGCTAACAGGCAAGCCCCTCGACCCACCATGACCCATTTAACCAGGCCCCCACGGATAGACGTTTAATGACTCTTCAATGTTTTGCTCCTTTGATAAATACTATTGTGAATGTGTCTATCTTAACTCTGTTCCTCCTACATTTCTGGGGTGTCCAGTACACTCAGGGCATTGGGTAGGGGGCCACCGGGGACAAGGGGGATCATGCTGCGCGAGAGACCACCTGGCTCTCAAGCGGGGACGGCAGCCCCACCCATGACCTTTAGGGAAGCCTCAGGTGAACAAAGAAACAGAAGGGGTTTAAAGAGGAAAGAGGAAGTGGGCAGGGTGGATGAATAAGATTCTTTTTTTGAAGTTATTTTAACAAGTTCTTTTCTGATTCTACAGTAAAACATACTACAGGAAATTTGGAAAACATTTAACAGATGTAAAAATAAGTCACCTGGAATCCCATTCATCCAGAAGTAACCACTAGTCATGTTTAGTATATTTCCTGCCAGGCTATTTTCTAGATACAAAGGGTTTCTGGAGGCCAAGGGGAGCATGAGTGAAGGGCATGCAGGGGAGGGTCCTCTCTGAGCTTCAGGGAGCACTAGATCTTTCAGAAAACAGAGTCAGAAGCAGGAGGAGACAGGAGAAGATCATGGCAGATGGGCACAGGGATGGGGGGGGTCCATGCTGCAGGTCAGCCTGAGGGTGGCAGGGAAGACTTTACCCTTGGATCAATGGGCACTGGGGGTCCACCACAAATGTTGGACCACAGGACTGGTAAGATCCCCCTGGCAAGAGATCTGAGGAGTCTGGCTTTGAGATTTTAGAAGGATAACCAAGGGGTGCCTGGGTGGTTCAGTCGTTAAGCGTCTGCCTTCGGCTCAGGTCATGATCCCAGGGTCCTGGGATCGAGCCCCGCATCGGGCTCCAGGCTCAGCGGGAAGCCTGCTTCTCCCTCTCCCACTCCCCCTGCTTGTGTTCCCTCTCTCGCTGTCTCGCTGTCAAATAAATAAATAAAATCTTAAAAAAAAAAAAAAAGGCTATCTAAGAAAAAAATCTCATCATGAGTTTGGAAGAGCAGGTCTGAAGCTCCAGAGGGAGGTCACCTCTGAAAATACTAAGTTGGGAGTTGTAAGAACACAGATGAGTCCTGAATGTGGATGAGGCAGTTAGGAGAAAGGTGTGGCTCTGAGGCTAAGAGCACAGACTTACAAATAATACGAGCACGACTGAATCCCAAAGACACCACTTACCAACTATGTGGCATTGAGCGATTTACTTTTCCTCACGACATCTGGGCTTCTCCAGCTGCAAAGTGCAGATAAACTAACACACCCACGTCAGAGGGTCATTCGGCGTGAGGATTACATGAGGTGACACAGCTAAGAGCCTAGGATGGTGCCCGGCACACAGAAAGTATCCAACACTTGTTGAGTTCAGAATGAGAACAACAAAAGGGCTAAGGTTAAAACCGTGGTAGAGGATGCTGGGAGAAGGAGAAGCCATGAAGTTTCCCAGAAAAGAGCCTTCTTCGAGACAGGAAGAGAGGGCCCCACCGCCGCCCCCAGGCAAGGCCTCAGGGGTCCTGGGAGGAAGAGTGGGTGACAGCACCAACCACTGCCTGGGGCCCAGGAAGGGCTCAGGGCCAAAGGTCCCTGGTGAGTGACAACTTCACCGCAGTTGCCGTGGTGATGTGTGTGGAAGGCAGAGGCTGAGAGGTCAGGGGTGGCAGGAGATGAGGAAGTCCAGAGGGTGAGTTCACAAGTCTTTCAAGGAGTTTGGCAGAGAAAGGAAAAAGGGGAGCCTAGCTCAGGCAAAAGGTGTAGGGAAGAGGGAAAGAGGTGTTTTGTTTGGGTTGGGTTGGGTTGGGTTGGAGGGCATTTCAACATGTTTATAGGCCGAAGAGAAGAAATCAACAGATAATTCTCAAAGAGAGGAAGTGATGAAAGATGGACTCCACTTCTCTAGACTTCAGCTTCCTCATTTTAAAAATGAGAATGTGGACAAGGGATCTCTGAGGTCCTGCTTGCTTTTCAGTTCTGTTATCCATCCATCCATCCATCCATCCATCATCCTTTTGACACACACTGTAGACTTCGCCCTGGGCTAAGTCGGGGGAGGGGTGCAGGGAGGAGTGGAGGGACGCAGAAGCAATGGCCCTTCTCTCCAGGGTCCTGTGTTTAATGGGAAGAATAGACAATCGGGCGATGACAACTATATCACAAAGTGACCTCAAAACCCACACCCTTGTAGCCCTTTAAAATGACATTCCAGCACTTACCCAAGCCCTCGCCTCCCCCACCCCCTTCCTTCTCCACCTTTGAGAACCTGCCCTAGACTTACTGTTTCATTGAGTAGCCCCCATACCCAGCATGGTGCTGGATCCATATAAGCAATTAGTGAACTAGTATTTTGTTGTTGTTGTTTCAAATTTTTATTTAAATTTTAGTTAGTTAACATATAGTATAATATTGGTTTCAGGAGTAGAATTTAGTGATTCATCACTTACATGTAACACCCAGTGCTCATCACAACAAGTGCCCTTCTTCATACCCATCACCAATTTGGCCCATTCCCTGCCCACCTCCCCGCCAGCAACCCTCAATTTGTTCTCTATAGTTAAGAGTCTATTTCCTGGTTTATCTCTCTTTTTCTCTCCCCCAAAATGTTCATCTGCATTGTTTCTAAAATTCCACATATGACTGAAATCCTGTGGAATTTGTCTTTCTCTAACTGACTTATTTCGCTTAGCATAATACTCTAGCTCCATCCATGTCGTGCAAATGGCAATACTTAATTCTTTTTGATGGCTGAGTAATATTGTGTGTGTGTGTGTGTGTACCACTTCTTCTTTCTCCATTCATCAGTTGATGAACACCTGGGCTCTTTCCATAATTTGGCTATTGTTATTAGTGCTGCTATAAACATTGGGGTGCATGTGTCCCTTCGAATCACTATTTTTGTATCTTTGGGTAAATACCCAGTAGTGCAACTGCTGGGTCATAAGGTCGTTCTATTTTTAACTTTTTGAGGAACCTCCATACTGTTTTCTAGAGTGGCTGCACCAGCTTGCATTCCCACCAACAGTGGAGGAAGGTTCCCCTTTCTCTGCATCCTTGCTAACATCTGTCGTTTCCTGTATTGTTAATTTTAGCCTTTGAACTAGTATTATCACATCCACTAATTCAGTTATGTTTGTTGATCTTGTATGATGTGCCAGACACGGGGAGACAATAGTGAGCAAAAGAGATCCCTGCTCTCCTGGACTTGGTTGGGGAGCAAGATCATCGAATAGTTCTATATAAATTTATAATTCCTGCTCTGATGGCAGAGAGCAGGGCTTTTCCATGGGCAGGAAGCTCAGAAAAGGTCTCTCTGAAGAAGTAACTTGGGATCTGAAGGAACAGGTGTTCACCAAGTGAATAGCCTTCCAGGTGGGGACACAGTCAGGACACAGCCTATGCAAAGGTAGGAAAGTAGGGGGAGGGGGAGGGAAGGAGGGAGACAGAGAGGAGGGGAGAAAGAGGGAGGTCAGGGGCCTGACCGAAAGGCGGTGTAGCCGGGAGGGTCTCACTAGACCAGATAGGAGAGGCAGCAGGGCCTGTAGCCAAGGGAGGGAATGTTCTTTATCTGGGAGCAGAGGGAAGTTGTGCAGTGGTTTCAGCATGGAAGCAACATGATGGGTTTTGGTTTCAAAGAAATGTCCTTGAAAAAGCTGCCGGCCAGTACGTGCAGTGTGAGCCTATCACACATACTGGGTATGGGGGTGGGGATGGGGGCTGCCCTTCACCCTCTCCTCTAAACCTGTCATATTTTTTAATAATGAGCCTGTTCTGCTTTTGTTATCAGGAAAAAAAATACTGAAGATTATAAAACTGTAGAACAGCTTGGGGGAGGGTAGGAGTGGATGCTCAAGACCACTGAGGGGACCCCGCCCCACAGGGGGTTGTGCGTTGTACCCAAGCCAGTCAGGTGGGGTGGGGATGAGCTGGGCTCTGCTGCCGGTGTATCCACCAGACCGCCTGTCCTCAGAGGGCTCACCCAGGGTGCTTGGGGCCCAAAGGGGGCTCTCTCTCTGCCTGGGTAGCCCACCCTTCCTAGAGGACTGAGGAGAGGAGGGAGGAGCATAGACCTGAAGAGGGGATCACATTTCCTGAAGACTGTTCCCAACACAGAGGCAGCAGGAGTCGCCTCCCAGTTAGCCCCACTTCTCCCTCTGAGCTAGCCTTGGGAAATGGGGCTGCTCCCTGGGCACCCTCGTTCTCAATCTCCAGCAAGGGCTTGGCCTGTAGGGAGTGTTTTGTTGACAGTGCCCGGCAACCAGGGCTACTGTTTTAGCGGGAGGTGAGTCCCAGGGAGGAGTCCCCTCCCCAAGGAGTCCCCAGCTTCCATGGAGCGGAGGGCAAGCTGATAGAGCCCAGGTGGGGGTTCCCTTAGCTCCCAGCTGTCGGCAGCCTCCTCGAGAGGAGCCAGGCTGGCCTGCTGGCCAAGGAAGGGGAAGGACGAAATGGGAGTTCTTCCTACCAGTTGGATCCTGCTCTGCTACGTGATGTTTGAGAAGTCACCGGAAGTGCCCACCAAGGGGTGGGGAAGCCAGGGATCCCCGTGTTCCAATCCCATGGGGGGCGGGGGCAGTCAGGCTGCCTGATGGTTTCACTGGCTCTGTGTGAGGGGAGATGAGGCTTCCAGAAGCCTGGCTGGGACACTCCAGGTTTGTGCCCTGCCGAGAACAGAGCAGATTGTCTGTCCTGGAATCGAACTCTGTGGGGACGAACAGCTAGAAGGGCTGTTGGTTATCTCGAGTCCCCAAACCTGAAGGCTGTAGCCCGGAGCTCAGACTCTGGAGGTTGAAGGAAGAAGGACGACAGGGGACGACTATTTGACAGACCTAGTTTGACGTCCCAATCTGCCTCAGTTTCCTCACCTGGGAAATCGGAACAGCGCTGCCTCCATCTCGTGGCGTGGCGATTGGGGCTGACTGGGACAACGTGGTGAAGGGCCTGGCATGTAGCTCCCCTCCCCACCTGGGTTCTTGCACCTGCATTCTCCCTCCCCACCTCCTGTATGTTCAACAGACCCAGATTCAGACCCAGATTCTGACCCAGCGGCCAGGGGCAGGCCTTTCATAGGCCACTTCCTCTCTGGCTTTCAGTTTCTTCATTCGATGAAACTGGGAGCTCTGTGGAAAGGCCAAAGGCAGGACAAGCAGTCATTTCTGGTCTGCAAGCTGTTTTAGCCTCATTGGAGGTAGAGGGACGATGCAGGCTCAGGCATGGGCTGAGGGTCCAGATGCTCCTCAAATGGCTGGAGCCCTTTGGTTTTCCATGAGAACTGCTAGCAATGACTGAGCCATACACAAGAGGCATTCCAGTTGCCCCAGCCTGGCCCAAATTAGACATTCTCTAGAAAAGTGCTGGCTTGGTGGAGGGAAATGAGGTGGGAGATAGGGAAGCTGGACGGATCATCTTGCAGGTGGGTAAGGAAATCACCAATGAGTCGTTCCTGAACTGTTTTTGTCTTCACTCTGTAGAAACCTTCCTTCTAGGACTCTGCTCTACAACACACTAGCACAAATACACAAAGATATACCCAAGAGAGGGTTTGTTACAAGACTGCTTGTCTTGGTAAAAATGGGAAGCAATCCCACCCCCCAAATACACAGCATGCTGGCAAAGATATCTATATCAGCCTGGAAAGTGGTCCGTGATAAAGAGCAAGTAGCAAAGTTCATTGTATGATGTAATCTCATTTTATTACTATATATATGTTGTAATATGTAACTGAGTGTGGTGTGTGAACCAATTCTAGACACACACACACACACACATACACTTTGAGGCACAGAAAAGAAAATCCTGGAGAACACAGTAAAGTGTTAACAGTAGCCACCACTAGGGTAGAAAAAAGATGTTTAAAATTTTTTTAAAGATTTATTTATTTATTTGAGGGAGAGAGAGAGAGCAGAGCGGGGAGGGACAGAGGGAGAGGGAGAAAGGATCTTAAGCAGACTCTGCATCGAGCACAGAGCCGGACCCTGGGGCTCGATCTCGTGACCTGAGCCAAAACCAGGAGTCGGATGCTTGACTGACTGCATCACCCAGGCACCCCAAAAGATGTTTAAATCTATGTGATACACTTCTGCACTGCACTGTTTGAATTTCTTAAAATTAGCATGTATTAGCTCTGACTTAACATCCTGGAACTCGAAAGGGTCAGGTGGTCAACCTCCTAGGAGCAAGCAGAGGAAGTGAGACTATAGGAGGGAGGTCCATGTTGCGGGGCAATGCTCCAACCACAATGAAGTGGGGTCCATGAAAACAGGGGGGAGGGGAGACACCATTCATTTCCCTGGTGACAGGGATCCTAGCAGTCTACGCCTCTGTCCTCCAGCACCTGGCCGGGGCCCCATGTAGCATTCAGGGTCTGTGCTCCTCAGAGCAGCCGCGCGGCTCTCCGGGAGACAAGGCACATGACCGCTAAGCACTCTGCAAGTCCTGGGCAGAACCGAAGCATGCTGGTTCTTCATTCTGGGATACCCACTAAAGGAGCCCCTGCCAATAACTAAGCTGGTAGCAATAATAACGCTCACTATTTTCTAGCCTTTCCATGTGCTAAGTATGTGGCATGTATCATCCCATTTTATCCCAGTCAGAGTCCCATAAAGTAGGTAGTTCCAACTTTTAATTCCATTTTACAAACAAAGAAACTGAAACTCAGAAGGGGCATATAACTTACTGAAGGCCTCCCAGCCACAGAGGGCAGATGCTAAATCCAAACGCCCACACTCTGACTCTGAAATCGACCTCAGAGCCACCATTCAGTGACTTCTTAGTGACACGTAAGGCAAGCAGACCCCAGTGGGGTTTGTTTTTTTTTTTCCGGACCATGTCTTCTTCGTAGTCACCATTATCTTAACTGCAAATGTTTCACAGGAAGAAGCTGGGGGTTTGGTTTGGTGATGTCAGTGGTTGGGGTCTGTTGAGCCAGATTATCACTGGGGTGTGATGCCCGATACTGACCATGAGCCGGTTACCACCCACAGTCAAAGAAAAAGGGGAAAATAAGAATTCTAGTCCCTTACGTGGTTCAGCTGGCCATAGTGTTTACTTGGTTATAAAAGGTCAACTATGAAAAATGACATAACCAAATGACCATATATTACTGTTCTTGGAGGAAGGGAGTGGAGATGATGCATGAAGGAGGTGAAAGAACTCATCTCCCAGGGAAGGAGTCAAAATTATTCCTAAAACTGGGGGTGCCTGGGTGGCTCAGTTGGTTAAGCATCTGCCTTCGGCTCAGGTCGTGATCCCCAGGGTCCTGGGATGGAGCTCTGCATGGGGCTCCCTGCTCAGTGGGGGGGCCTGCCTCTCCTTCTCCCTCTGCCTGACCCTCTCCTTGCTTGTGCTCTCTCTGTCTCTCTCTCTGTCAAATAAATAAATAAAATCTTAAAAAAAAGGGGGGGAGGGAAGAGAAAAGTTTAATGAAAAAAAAAAAAAGAAAAAATTAAATAAAATCCAAAGCAAAAGCAAGAAGGACAATTCTGGCCCCAGGTGGGGTGGGACAGAGAGGAACGGGGGCCTGGGAGATGGGGTCTCCCTTGTCAGTGGAACAAAGACAACTGAGGGGGCCCGAACTGAGGCAATGGCTTGGCAGGGAGATCATTAGAATGGTTGCTTCACATGGAACTGATGAAGATACGAGAAGGCAGGAGGGTTAAAAAAAAGAACAACAACAACAACAACAATAAGAAAAGAAAGAAAGAAAGTGTGGTCATTCCACAGACAAGGTCATGCTCTTCTGAAATCTCCTGCCCTTTGTTCGGGGGAAATGACCAAATGGGCCCTTTGGTTTCACAAATGTAAAACACAAGTGTGTTCTCCCCACCAAATGGGGAAGTTTCCACCATGAGGCCAGTGTGTCATTGAGCAATATGAATTGTTGGACTCAACCATCCACCATGAAGCCCACACATTGGACTCTGGGGAGGTTGCAGCCTGAGGCCCTGAGGGACGTGAATACGACATCAGCCTCTTCAGAGAACAAATGGCTTACATATGTAAGTATCAAAGGTCTCATAACAGCGTGTGCCCTTCCAGACTCCTGAGGACTGCACACCCAGAGATCCAGAAGGAATCCAGGTATGAGGAAGGAACAAGCCTGGGTCAGGGCTGCGTCTTTCTGGAAAGACAGCTTCCCTACCCTTGAGGGAACCAAGCAAGCCCAGAGCTTGGGCCCAGAGAGGCCAAGGCCTCCAGACTGGCCTGCCAGTTCCCTCCTCCAGGATGGCACTTCCTTCTCCAGGAAGCATTTTCTGGTGAGCTCACCACCTCACACCTTGCCCTTACATAACTGGCTTCTTAGTGTTCTGATCTCCAGATGTGTAGCCTATAAAGGACAGCCCAGCCCCTGTCTGAGCGCTAGGTGCATGACACGGTGGGCGAAAGCCCAGCCCTTAGCATCCAAGGCCATCACATCCAAGGTGTGAATCCCAGCTTTTCCACAAGCTGGTTGTGTGGACTCCTTGATGCTGTTTGTTCACTGGGAAAATTAGGATTGAAAAACTCACTTCCTGGAGTTGTGAGGCTTAAAGCTGCTGGGTTAAGCAATGGCCCCAAGTGGACTAAGACTCAGGGGCTGGGGGATGATTGGGGGGGCGTTGGTAGCCCTCTTGGGGGACACTGCAGGAGTGATTCTTGCCAAGGCAGGAAGTTGGACTGGACACCCTCAGTGACCGCTCTGGACCAGGTCATCCTCACATCACTCTTGCCCAGGGCCCTTGAGCCCCTCTGGCTGCAGTGCCTCCCATAGTCCTCTCCAGCTGGAGAAGAGGCTTCTGCTGGTCAAGCCCTCCCTGAGATGCTGGCTCAGGGCAGCTGCCCGCAAGTCTTTCTAGGAAACAAAATTCCGGCCATTGGGTCTATTCAGATGGAGAAACATGTCAGTTTGCAGTCTTGCTTCAGATGAGCCTTTGAACTCTCTGTCTCTGTCTCTGCCTCTTTGTCTCTCTGTCTCTCTGTGGATTCAGATGACACATGCCTCCTCCTACCCTGGTCCTGTGTCTTCTTTGGATGCCCCTGTGTCTTGTGGCTGTGCCCCTGGGGTCTCCAGCCAAAGTGCATCATTGTCCACACAGCTCCCCACCCCCTGATGCTGACCTTCTCTGTATCAGGGGTCTCACCAACACCCTCTCCCATTTTCCAGTTTCTTCCATCTTCACAATAAGCCTGAGACAAATGTCAGGGAGAGACAATTATCTCCATTTTATTTTATTTTTTTTAAAGATTTTATTTATTTATTTGACAGAGAGAGACACAGTGAGAGAGGGAACACAAGCAGGGGGAGTGGGAGAGGGAGAAGCAGGCTTCCCGCTCTGCTTCCCTGCTCCGCAGCAGGGAGCCTGATGCGGGGCTCGATCCCAGGACCCCGGGATCACGACCTGAGCCGAAGGCAGACGCTTAACGACTGAGCCACCCAGGCGCCCTAATTATCTCCATTTTAGAGATGAACAAACTGACCCAGAGAGGTGGAGTGACTCACCATTCTTGCCTGTTTGGCCTCCTCATCTGCACCCAACCCTGTTTCTCCAAAGTCACCTTCCCGAAGCCAGATCAGCCTTATTTCCCCATTCAGACCTTTCTGGTCATTTCCCCGTGCCCACCAAGTAAAGAGGCCTTGGTGGACCTTTCTTGTGTGGTCACTCCCATGTCCCTCCCTACACCTCCATTATGACCCATCAGCCCACCCACTGTTCCACACAGTAATGTGTTCCCCACCTTGTGACGTCACTCACCTTGTGTCCTCTGCCTGGGATTTCCCTCCTCCTTCTTCTTCTTTTTTTAGAAAGATTTATTTATTTGAGAGAGAGATGGGCAGGGGCAGGAGATGGAGAGAGAATCTCAAGCAGACTCTGCACTGAGCTCAGAGCCTGATGCGGGGCTCGCTCTCACGACCCTGAGATCATGACCTGAGCAGAAATCAAGAGTCAGACGCTTAACTGACTGCACCACCCAGAACCAACTGACCCCTCCTTCTTTGAATATCAAAATTGAATTCATCTACCAAGATCCAGCTCCCAGCTCCAGTGCCTCTACCTCCCTTGGGGCCTCCGCCAATCCCCCCAGTAGGCATTAACTGCTTCTTTCTTGGCACTTGCTGATACCACCAGCTTTTCCTGGTTGGGGTGAGGATTAATCAAATCACGCAGCCCAGAGCCCCCAAGGCCCACTTGGAGAATGTTGGGGAACAGCCACTGTGAAGCGAGTCAGTCAGACTGGGCTCAGGTAGGGCTGGGCCCTGAGCCACTGTTCACGCCCTTCCTTCCCCAAAATACATCAACCATCCTGGGGATGTGACACTGCTGTGATGCTTAAAGGCAACCACCTATTGTGTTAGCATCCCTTGGGGAGCTTGCTGAAAATGCAGAGTGCCGGGCCTCACCCCAGACCGTCCAAATCAGATTTCTGGAGCTGGGGCCCAGACACCTGTGTTTTTAACAAGCTTCCCAGGAGATTCAGATGCAACAGCTCTGGTTGCACTGGGCCATAATAAATGGAAGGCGGCAGGGGTGGGGACATGGTGCCCAGAGCTTCCTATTTGCTCAGGTGATAGTGGAGGTAGTTTTAGAGGCTACTGGTGATGACAGCCAGGGCCACCTCCACTCCCCAGCCAGTTTCTCTTTGAGCCCCTGTCCAGGACCAAATATAGGACTGATCCTCAGTCGGACTCGCCTCTGAGTGAGTTACAGGATTCACCGCTGTCTCCCTCCCCTGCCATTGGCAAAGTACCTGGCTCAGCCTGGGTGCTCAGCAAATATTTATTGAACCAACTGAACTCCCCTGGAGCCAGCTCTGGCAGGAGATGGAGGACCCAGCCTGCTGAGCTAGACCCCAGCCACTGCCCTTCTTCTGGGCCTGGCTGTCTCCCCGTAGATCCAACATTGGGTTGCCAGACTGGCTCCATGAGGAGGGTGTATATGTATTGGTCTTCAGCCCAGGGAGCCATTCCTCAAGGAAGGGAATCTGAGGGCAGAGAGGTAAATAGCTGGGGACATCCTCCTCCCCTCAATAAGGAGTAGTAGGAATGGACACCGGGCAGCAAGAATTTACTGAGCTGAGACCGTATGCTTGGCTTTAGAGCTCACCCAGGCCCCAGTTGCACATAAGAATATCTGAAGAGATTTCAAAAATACCCATATGCTTGGTCTCACCTCAGATCAAAAGAATCAGAATCTCTGGAGTGGTATCTGGGCATCAAGATTTCTGTAAAGCAACCCAGGAAAATCTGTTGTGTGGCTGGAAATGAAAGACTGCTGGGCCCACCGGTCCTTTCCTCTCCTTTCTCCTCCTAGCGTTGCCATCTGGTGTGACCCAGGCATTTGTAATAATGACTGCAAGTCACGATTAGCGAGTCCCTCATGTGTGCCAAGCACCACATTGGTTACTATAGATGTAGCAGGGAAAATGCTAGACTTGGCTCCTGCCCTCATGGGGCCTGAGGGAGGACCCCGCTTCAGCCTCAGAGGGTTGGCAGGGACAGAGGAGGCTTTCTGAAGGATGCGGAGCCTACACAAAGGTCTGGTGGACAGATTGGACAGGTAGGGGGTAGCCGAGGAAGGCAGACTGGGAGGAGGGAGGCAGGCAGGTGGGACAGCACACACAAAGCCCTGAAGCAAGAGAGAGCTTGGTTCGTGGAAGGAGTGAGGAAGGTCGGTCCACTGCCCGGTGGGGGGAGGGATTCCCATGGGAGGAAAGAGCAGTGGGAGAGGCAGACAGGCATACATGGTACAAGAAGTTTGTAAGCCATGTTAAGGAGGCCAGTTTCGATCCTAAAAATAAGAAGCCAGGATGGATCTGTAAGATGGGAGAGTAGAGGTTGGCCTGCGCAGATTCATGTTTTGTTTGCGGCTGGGGCAGAATGGACTGGAGGTGGGGCGGGGGGGTGGCGCGGGGCGGCAGCTGGGTGCCGGATGGGGGCTGCCTGCTGCCTCCGTGGAAGGCGGTGGGCAAATTCAAGGCTACAACGGAGGTGGCCTTAACAGGGCCTAGTGATTGCGAGGACAAGGGGAAGGAGGGGTGCTCGGGATGATGCTAGAGTTTCTAGTTTGCACAGCTGGGTGGATGGGCTACCGTGTCTTGAGCTGTAGAACCAGGTAGAATTGCAGGTTAGAGAAGGAAGAGGATGGGTCTAGTTCGAAGACTGTTGAATTTGAGGATCAAAATTGTTCTGGAAACAACTGTTCCCAACAGGCACAGGAAGATAATCAGGGAGGCATGGAGGAATGGGAATGAGATGTCCAGAGACCCTGGTCTAGATTTATCTCCAGCACGACTCCCCTTGTGACATTGGACAAGCCCCTCGCCTTCTTGGGGGCCCTCTTGTAATAGGAGGGATTGGTCTTCTGTGGCCCATCCCCACCAGCTGTGCTCCTGGGATTGCATGTCACCGCCTCTCAGGGGAAAAGGGCTGTTGTGCTTGGTCCTCCGATCCAGGATGTTAACCAGGAAGGAGGCTTGTGCCCGAGGGAGCCAGTGAAGTGCAAACAACTCTGAGTTGGCAGCAGAGCCCTATTCCTCCAGCAGAGCCTTCCCTCCACTCAGTCCCCAGGCAACCTTGCCTCAGACCCAGGAGGCCCAGAGTGGCGCCCAGCTGCCAGGGCTGCTGAGAGCAGGGCCCAGCCAAGTCCTACTCCTGCTCCTTCACACACCTCATCCTCATCTCCCTCTCCTGCATGCCCCAGAGTTCCCATTGCCAGCTTTGGGGGGTAGAAAAGGGGCACCCCTCTAAATCTGAGTTTCAGGTAAATACCAAAGAGTTTTTTAATATCGGCATGCCTGGGTAGTATTGGGGCTTTAGTTATAATAGGATATAAATTTGGCATTTATGTAAAATTCAAGTTTAACAGGGCAGAGCCCGCCGATAATCCCTAGAGAGGACTGGGATGGTGCCTCCTGCCCCTCCCCCCGCCAGGCCCCACTGCTCCAACCGGAGGCCCCATGAGAACATGTCATTCCCCAGGTCCTTCGCCAGATGTTAGGGCTGGCTTTGGAGCCAGGGTATCTTTAGAAAGGTGTCGTGTCCAATTAGGCTAATAAGTAGGTTGTGAGCTCTGACCAGAACCGGCGGAGGATTCACCATGACAGATGGGGAGGAGTGGGTCAAGCCCGCTGCAGGCGGCTGGCTGTGGCCTGCGGAAGAGCTAATAGGCGGCCTTGACTTCACATCAGATACAGGGCAAGCAGAAGTTACACCAACATCATATTAGCAGGGACAATAACTGCCATTTATGGAGCCCTCACAGTGCGCCAAGCTCTGAGCAAGCATTATCTCATTTAATTCCCACATCAACTCAAGAAGGCAAAAACTATTATTATCCCCATTTAACAGACAACAACATGACAAAACTGAGGCCCTAAGAGGTTGAGTAACCTGCCCAAGTAAACACAGCTAGAAAGGGTAGAGACGAAGATTCAAACCCAGCCATTTGGACTCTGGGGTCTGTGCTTTTGGCCACTGATACCTTGGTTCCTTCCTCGACCCCTAGGAATTCCTAAGCCATTTGGCGAATGACACGTAGACCATGAGATGGAAGGAAATCCATTCATTCCTTCTACCAACTTGGCATCATTTTCTGTGTTTGAGACACACCTGCCTCCCCCGGCCTCAGGGAAACGGTAGACTGGTAGGAGAATCAGATGTCAATACATTATTGTTAAAGAAATGAAACAAAAATACGTTCAAGGAAACAGCATAAGCGTTAGAACATGATGTTGCCGTCAAGAAAGGCAGTGAGGGGATGGTGGTCAGAAGCCTGGGCCCTGGATGTGTGCCTTTGGGTAGGTTACTTAGTTTCCCCATGCCTAAGTTTCCCCGTCTGCAAAATGGGAATAATATTGCCCATCTCACAACGTTGTCAAGTTGAATGCATTAATATTTGTAAAGCACTTAGACACTGTTCAGCACATAGCAAGCACTTTATTCAACATATACCTTCTGAGCGCCTGCAATGTGCCAAACACCGGTCTAGGCTATTGGGACACATCAGTGAACAAAATAGACAAAGATACCTACCTTTGTGGTTTATATTGCTCCTTACATTCTAAAGACGGTTTTTTTTTTTTTTAAAGATTTTTATTTATTTGTCAGAGAGAGAGAGAGCACAAGCAGGGGGAGCAGCAGAGGGAGAGGGAGAAGCCAGCTCCTCACTGAGCAAGGAGCCCAATGTGGGCCTCGATCCCAGGATCCTGGGATCATGACCTGAGCCAAAGGCGGATGCTTAACGACTGAGCCACCCAGGCATCCCGGTTATTATTATTTTTAAATGAACTATTTTGTGTCAGTAATGTTAACTGTTAACATTTTTAAATTGTTATTTTAAAATGATCTGTTATTGGAACTCCAGGGTGGCTCAGTCTGTCGAGCGTCTGACTCTTGATTGCGGCTCAGGTCATGATCTCAGGGTTGGGAGATAAGGTCCCGAATCAGGCCCCACACGTGCGGCCTGCTTAAGAGTTTTTCTCTGCCCCTTCCCACTTCCCCTCTTGGAAAAAAATAATAAAAATGAAATGGTCTGTTATTATTTAATAAATCTTGCTCTGTTGACTGTGAAAGGGCATGAAGCAGGGAGAGATTTAATCCCTTGAGTTGGCACGGACATTTCCTGTGGTTTCAGAGATGGGTAGCTGACTTTAAACCCCGGGCCTGGGGTTGAGGTTCTTGATAACCTGCCAGCCTCGAGGCAGATGGGTTGGAAGCTGCAGATCACCTGGGCCTGCCAGCACCTAAGTCTGCCAGCAGAAAAGCATGGCGCTGAGCAGATGGGAACTGGGCTTTTTCTGAGACTTACTTGTGAAACTCTGGCCTGCGAAGAATGCCTGGCCCCAAGCGTGTGGCCAATGTTCATAAGAGCTAATGTGGCAAGGGAACCCAGCATGGGGGCAGGGGAGGAAATCGGCCACAGCTTCTGGCAACTCCGACTGACTGACTGCTCAAAACAGGGTTGCAGACATGGGCCCGTGACACTCCAGGGCTCGACAGACTTCTAGGAACTCCTACCCCAAGCTTGGCCTCCCGCCCTGCCCCCCAGCCCTGGCACACACCTGTTCAGGAGAGAATGACTTTGGCTTTGTCACCTGTCCTGCTGCCTGCCTGCTCCCGGAGCGGGGAGAGGGTGCCGGAAGCCCCGTGGGAAAACCGAAGCTGCTGTGAAGATTACAAGGGGACAGAGGGGGGGACGAGGCCGGTGTGCCCGGGAACAGGTGCTCCGTTCTCACATTCTCACGGTGCCAAGAGAAAGAGCCTCTGGCTGAGAGCAGGGACGTCACGTGTCCAGCTGGGTGACCAGCCCATGTGTGGGGCACGGGCACTTGGGGCACTGCAGGAGGGCTCATTTGTCGTCGGGGAGGGCCGGGGAGACCCCTAGGACTGCTTTTGTGGGGTGACACACAATGGACACTTTGGTCAATGGAAGGCTTCTGGTTGGGGAGGAAAAGGGGGAGTTCTGGCCACCGGTCGCGGGTGCCTGCACCCGGAAGGCTACATCTGCTTTACATGTCTGGGTGTCTATGTCTCTGTCCATCTCTGGGTGGGTCTGTGTGTGCATGTCTGGGCGCCTGCTGTCTGGAGGTCTGGGTACTTACACGAAGATGGCTGTGTGTCGAGTTGGGGTGGGCAGGAAGGAACTCTACCAGGCAAGGCAGAAAAGGTCAATTCTGGGAGGTCTTCTCCCAGCTGGGCCTCTCATGGAGTGGGCGCTTGAGTCTGTCCCTGCTGCTCTCTGGGCATCTCCCCCTACCCCTCTCCCCCCACAGAGCCTGTCGGTCAAGCTGCACTGGCTGGTGCTGGTGACCCTGAGTGTGCTGGGTTCCCGGTGCCGTGGCCTGCAGTGGGAGAGGATCTGGGGCTCAGGGAGCCTCTGTGGACTGGCGGCAGAGTCATGGGATGCACCCCATGACTGGCTAATTGGTCCCTTAGCACCAAGCTCAAGCATCATCGTCCCGGCACTGCTGTCCCAGCTGCCTGCCACACCCTCTCCACCAGGTTGCACCGCGGACGGAAAGAGAAGCTCTGTCATGTCATCCCATGGGCCCACCCAACCGCCAGCCAAGCCAGGGGATAAAGCCTGGCCCTGTGGTCTGGGCCTGCTCTGGCCACTTCCTGCTGGAGGTGGCCCTTTTGCTCCCTGATCTCACAGTGAGAAAACGTTGTTTCCAGAGAAGCTGCCCAGCATGGCTATTAGCAGGGAGGGAGTCGGAGGTGGTGGCCATCCTTGAATCTGCTCTGCAAAACAAACAAAAACATCCACGCCACCCACCCCTTTCTGCTCAGACTTCCTTGTTCTTCATCACTCCCTCTCATTCCCACCGGTTGTCCTTTTGGGGAAACTTCAACGCACTCCTGTCCAACGGAACTTTCTGCAATGATGCCAACATTCTCTCTCTGTGTTATCCAATATGGTAGCCACCAGCCACACGTGGCCAGTGTGATTGAGGAACTGGGTTTTTATTTTTCTTTAATTTGGGACAGCACAGCTCTAGGGAACCCGTTTCTATCAAAGGGACTACAAATGGCAACATCCAGCTGCATGCTTGACACCATGCTAACGGAAAGCTCTTCCACGTCCATTGGTGCCCGTGACCCTCACAGCAACTCTGCCAGGCCAGGGCAGGAACTACTCACCCTGCCGCCCAAGGTCTCCCGGCCTGCGGGCAGGGGGCAGCCTGGAGCCCAGGTCTCCTAGTTGTGAAAGCGGGGCTGGTCTCATCCCAGGGGACCTGTAATCGGGCACTGAGAGTTGGGCCACAAACAATGACTTATGCTGGAATTTCAGACCTGTGGAGAAGAGGGTTAAGGTGTGGTAGATGGAAGGGTCATTGGAACCTAAAATTTCTCCCTTCATTTCTAGATAAGGAGAGAAGAAGGGGGATAGGGGGGGGGGGGGCACTTACATGCCCCGCACTGTGTAAGGCTCTTAGAAACATTATCTCATTTACCTTCACAGGTCAGGTAGTATTCTTCCCATTTTACAGATTAGGAGACAGAGGCTCAGAGAGGTGGCTTGACTTGTTCAAGGTCACACAGCGAACAAGTGGCAGAGCTGGGCTTTGAATCAGGCACTTGGGCTCTGAAGGTTTCTCTTCTGCTAGCACCCGGCTTGGGATGAAGTCCTGACATGGACAAAGCTGACTGGTGGGAGTCAGACAGCACGCTGAACTGGGCCCCCACTGTGTGCGGAGCCCTGGCCAAGGCTTCTGGTGGAGTGGGGGCTTGGGAGGGGGAACAACAGGGAACCTGCTGCTGCCCGGGCTCGGGAAAAGGACACAGTGAGTCAGTTAAAGGCACTGAACAAAGAAGAGCAGCTGGAGTGGCCTGGGTGAGCCTCTCTGGTCCACCTGGAACAGCTTCTCTGACGAAGAGAAAAGCATCTTGGTCAGTGACCCATCGGGCAGTGGATGCTTTCATTCAGCACTTCCAAGAACCAGTTTCCTGACCAATTTCCTGACTTGCTGTCGAATCTCTATTGTAGGTAACAAAGCACCCCCAAACTTAGTGGCGTATTTGTCCACGGTGGTGTGGCATGGGCAGGACGTGGTGGAGACACATCATCCCTGGGCACCTCACCACGTGGCCTCTCCAGCAGAGGAGCTGGACTTCTTACCTGGAAGCTCAGTGCTCGTAGGAAGCTTCCAGGCCTGACGGGCGGCGTCGCTCTCTTGCCCCCCAGTTGCTCAGAGGTGACAGTGGCTCACCGCGCAGTGGAAAGGCAGGGCCCGACGCTTCTAGAGGCTGGAGAAAGCAGCCCTGGGCGGAGGCTGCTCAGAGGCCTGGCCCTGACAATGACAGTGGGTCCTGGTGGCCAAACACAAGGAGGCCAAACACGACTCTGGAGCTGGGCTCTGAGGTTCAAATCCCACTTACAACCTTTAGGCTGTAACTTTCAGGTACCTCTGTTTTCTCATCTGCACAATGAAGATGAAATGGTACTTAACCCCTAAGTGTTTGTAAGAGTTAAATGAGAAAATTACATGGAAGCCACCTGTATCCAATGCGTGGCGAATGCTCCTTAAATGTCTGCTCTTGCTGTTAATATGTGCTCCTCGTAGGCCGGGCTGTGGATGTCTGACTCCCTCGTGAGCTGGGAGCACCTCAGCCGGACGCAAACAAGGCTGACCCCACTGTGACCTTCAGCCCCCTCCCCCAGCCCTGGGAGGGCAGCTGGAGCCACCGTGTGAGCTGACACAAATGTCCCGTTGCTGAGCACCCCCTCCTCACTCCTCCGGTCAGGGCCTCTCTGCCTGGACCCCAGTCCGGGGGATGTCCACGGGAGGCCACAGTCCTCCAGCAGCCTGGGCTTGGGGACCTCATGGGCCTCGCCGCACGCTGCAGACCACAAAGGGTCTGACTCGGAAGGCAAAGAGGCTACTAAAGAGAGTGGGGGTCGCGCCCCTTTCCGAAATCCGGTTGGTGGCTTGGTGTTAAGCTCACACCATTTCTCACAGGGCCTCAAGCCAAGTTTAGGGAGCATCAGCCTTGGAGCATTGGTGGAGGGGTCATCTAATTAGCTTGTCAGCCGTTTTTGCTGCCCATTCTTTTCTTTATTCCACAGAGATTATCTGAGCACATACTATGTGCCAGGCACTATTCTAGACACTGGGGATACTGAGAGAACAGGCCTCATAAAAGCAGACCCCAAGAGAAGGGTGCCTGTGCCTGTGAGTGGGCAGCCCCTTTGTGGCCTTGAGTTCTGGGGGCCCAGTTTGGTCCCCACCCGTGCCCGGCCTAGGGGCAGAGCACGAGCTCTGAACTCCGCAGTCAGACTCCAGTCCTGGCTCTGCCCCTTACTCACTGAATAGCAAATTGGCTCAGCTCTCTGAGCCTCAGCGTCCTCATCTGCAGAGGGGGAGTGCATCTGGGAGGGCCAAGGAAGCAACACCTGCGAAGGAGCAGCGCTGCGGCAGCCGCCTCCCAGCATGCTCCGTCCGCCCTCTGCCCTCATCTGCCATCAGCACAGCCCCACCTCCTTAGGCTGGAAGCTTGCCCTGCCTTCAGACTTCCTGGGGCTGCACGCAGGTTTGCTGACAATAGCCAAGTCACCTTCTGGACTCCGGAGGATGCTAGAGACCTTTCCTGTGGGCCGTTTGCTCCCTGAGGCAGGGGTCACAGAGATCTTAAAACCTGAGGTCAGAGAAAGAATAGCGGGAGGGGGACAGGGGCCATATATCAGGGGCCTGTCCCACTGTTAGCAGGGATTCCTTCCCAGCCAAGGACAGATGGGTCCAGCCCTCCAGAGTCGGATCGATTGAGCACCTGGGGTGGGAGCCAACACCAAGGGTGAGGAATTCGTGCGACCCTGTCATCTCGTGTCAGGAGACTCCCACGGTCCTCTTCCTGCAGCCGGGAAGTGAAGCGACAGGTCATTCTGAGGGGTAACTGCTGACAGGCCCTTCTGTGACATTAATTTAGAACCAGTGGCCCTGCCTCCTTCCAAAAAGGGCTAAGGGAATACTCTGGCATGTGTGGAACGCCTCCCAGCTAACCAGGCCTTGCTTCAGGCCCACTCCCGTGGAACCCCCACCAGGATCCTCATTTTCTCCATGAGAAAACTGAGCCTCAGTGAAGTGAAGTGACTTGCTGAGGTCACCCAGCGAGTCCAAGCCTGGGGAGCACAGGATACCTGGTTCCTCTGACTAGGAATGCAGATGTGATAGGACAGGACAAAAATACATATAAAAATGAACTATCAAAGGACAGAGAAAGCAACCCTTCTTTTTTTTTTTTTTTTTAGTATTTTATTTATTTATTTGACAGAGAGAGAAACAGTGAGAGAGGGAACACAAGCAGCGGGAGTGGGAGAGGGAGAAGCAGGCTCCCCGCCGAGCAGAGAGCCCGATGTGGGGCTCAATCCCAGGACCCTGGGATCACGACCTGAGCCGAAGAAAGACGCTTAACGACTGAGCCACCCAGGCACCCCTAATAATGCATTTATGATGCTTACAAACGCATTAAACCTTTTCTGGAGGGATGTAAGACGCCGTGAATGGCACAAACCTTTAGGAGGAGGAACCTGAATCTGGGAAGGAGCAATGGGACAGTTTTACTTCACATTCTGGGTCTTTCTCTAGCATTTCAACTCTTTTCCATATGCATTTAAGAAGCAAGAACAAGGGGTCATCTGGGTGGGAGGAGTATGGATCATTTTTTAATTTTCTTCTTGATTCTTTTCTAAAATAAAAAAGAAAGAAATATGTCACTTAAAAAAAAAGAGAGAAGCTGATGAAAGCTGACTGAATCCCCCCCCCAATTTTACAAACCCACTTATTCATATAATTAAGAACTCTTAAGGGGCACCTGGTTGGCGCAGACAGTGGAGCGTGCAACTCTTGATCTCGGGGTTGTGAGTTCAAGCCCCATGTTGAGTGTAGAGATCACTTAAAACAAAAACAAAACCAAAAACAAAACCCAAAACTCTTTGTAGGGAAGATTAGAGGGAATAGTTCTAGTTAAAACCTGGCTGAACCAAGATTTTCATGACTGAGAGCAGGACGCTGCTATCTGTACTGAAGCTTCTGTCATTATTAAAAATGGAAAAACAAAAACCTAGGCTAATACGGCACACTTCCCTGACCCCCCACCCTCCAGCCTCGGCCATCCACACCTCCCATTATTTCCCCTCAGTCCTCACCCGGTGCCCTTGTCCACCATCCGGATTGCCAACCCTCTTATGGAGTCCATATAGATGCTATCTTCCCCGTTCCTCGAGGGCAAAGAGAGAGGATGTTGCAATTTTCACATAACTCCCATTCTAGCTCATTGCTCCAGAGAGCTGGGCAAACTGGTGAGACTGGACCAGTGAGGCAGGGAGGGCTTTTGGGCTTCCTGGAGGAGGTGGACATGCACCGACTCCTGGGGCCCCGCAAGGGGAGAAAGAAGGGCCCTACGGACTGGCTCCTGCTTGCCTCTCCCACCTTATGATCGCCCTGTTGCCCTTCTCACGAAGGCACCTGGCCTCTTCCTTCCCATCCTAGAGGGTGTAGCCCCCAGCTGAGGGCCATTGTGCCACCCAGGGGACTAAGAGCAGAGCCAGTACCGGGCATGTGCAGAGCTGAAAGGCCTGATGGTACCATCTGAATGGCTGGGCTCAGCTTGTCTGACGCCAGCTCAGTTGGGTCTGTTACGGATCCCAGCAGTTCTAATAGGAATTTTTTGTCACTTGCAACCAGAAGAGTCTTAAGTGGAATGTCACTGCCCCATCTGCCCCTGCCGCGCCACAGAGCACTGTGTGTTCTGGATGGATGCAAAAGAGAGACGCCTTGGGACCTGGATGACCAGGAACTGGGGGCACCGACAACAGTCAGCGAGAAGTCTGGAGAGATGGAGGGCTTGGGCACAGCGGGCTGAGCTCTGGCAGGATGCCTGGATGGAGATGCCCAGCAAGCAGGGAAAGAAGTGTGGGTGCACACCTGGAGGGTGCTGGAGCCTCTGATCCAGATACGGGAGGTGTGGGAGGATGCGAGATTGTGGAGGGGTGGGCGTGGGGACACGGCTGGAAAGAGGACCGAGAAGACAAGGGAGGCCAGACCTCAGGGACTGGGAATCTTCCTGCACTGGGAGGAACAGTTAGGAATGAAGGGCAATCAAGGCGTGGAAGGGGGGCAAGCTCCTGAGCCACACTCTTCGTCAGTTTCCTTTTCTGTTAAGTGGGTTCACAGTCTCCCTGTGTTGTGCTGTGGCAAGGATGGGGAAGGCGTGGCAAGCCCTTCTCTGAACGGGCCAGAGCTCAAGAAACAGGAGCCGGCATCAGTCAAACGGGAGACCAGAGACAGAGTTCAGTGCGGATGTGGAAGGAGACGAGTTCCAGAAGGGGTTGCTTCCTTCTGTGTTCCCGACACGGCTCTCAGCGCCTGTTGGGTTGAGCTGCCGGTTGGCAACTCTCTCTGTGCATGCCACTGGGAGCCCCGCAAGTGGGAGCCTTTGCACC
Source organism: Mirounga leonina (assembly GCF_011800145.1). NCBI lineage: Eukaryota > Metazoa > Chordata > Mammalia > Carnivora > Phocidae > Mirounga > Mirounga leonina. The sequence continues at coordinate 34,727,500 of NW_023270265.1, forward strand.
CCAGAGCCAGGCGCCGTGCAGGCCAGAGCGAGCGCAGGGTGAGGGGGTGAGGGGTAGGGGCGGGAAGCAAGGGCTAGCCTGAGCTGAGGCTGCAGAGGTGGAGGAGGAGCAGGACTGTGGACTTGGGCTCCTGAGAAGTCACTGGGAACTCTTGGCTGTTGGGCCTCACAGGGTTCACCTGGGATCTGCAGCGGCTCCGGGTGTCCCTGTCCCTCCACAGGTCAGTATCCACCCTCACCTGCCCCCCAGCAGGGGAAAGGAACTGGGGGCCAGGGCGCTGCCGGGCTGCACCCCTCACTGAGGCTCTCAAGGGGCAGACAGACCGAACAAGCCTTCCCCCGGCTCTGCAGGCAGGTAGCCATGGCTGCTGCCCCTCTATCTGGTAAGGGCTCTTATCTCTGCCTCTGCTAGAATCTGGCACGGCGACCCTCTTTCATCACTCCCGGGGCAGTTGAGCAGACAAAGAAGCTCCAAACAACGGCTGAGCTCATCCCCAGAAGCGCCTCACACACACAGCGCCCCCCCCCCCCCCGTGGTGGCGCCCAGGGCACTTCCCCCGAAGCGAGCCCCCAGGGAGCCTGCATCTGTATGACTCCCACTGAGGCCTGAAGAGAGATTCCAGAGGGCAAGTCTGATGTGGCTTGGGGTGGAGAGGCCTCTAAGAACCCACTGCTCCTGAATCCTGACCTTGCACAACTCCACTAGCCCTGAGGCCCCGCATTCCATCCTTGGGGTTTAATTCACTGGGGCTCTGAGTCCTCCCTTCAACTATCCCCAGGGTAGGACACATTCACCGTAGGGAAAAAAACAAACCCACAGCTGCTCCCTGTGGACATAGGGAGAACTGGGACTTGCTGGAGGGCAAGAGGCAGAAAGGGAAGGAGTGGAAAAGTACCCCAAAAGCCTTCCCCTGCTTCCAGCATGGTGTCCTCCAGCCTGCAGGGTGGGGCTGAGCTTCCACCTTTCTGTCCTTTAACGCACATTCACTGGGTGCTGACTTCGTGCCAGTTGCTGGGCCGGGTGCCAGGGACACGAATTTGTTCAATCAAGTTCCTTGAGGGGAAGGGAGGGTGGGTGAGACCCTCTCTTTCAATTCATAAGAACCTCAGAGCCTGGAAGATAGAAAAGGGAAGCTCAGGGGCTGTAGAGCCCCTCCCTTACCTTTTACCCCTCCCGTCCTCGCCTCTGTAGCCCCACCTTCGGTCTCAGTGCAGAGGGGACGTGTAGGCTGATGGGACAGGAAGGAAGCTTGGGGCGGGATGATCCCCTTCTGCTGAGACAATCAAAAGTCTTCCAGTGCAGGTATCTCTTAGTCCTAACCCCAAAGAGTAGAAGATGTTCCCCTTCTCCCTGCCCCCACACGAGTCCCCAGGACTTTCTCCTCACAGGAGAGGTGACAAGCCTTTGTTCCCCACTGGAACCCCTCTTTGCATTCCAGGTGAACCCTAAAAGGCACAACTAATGCCCTTTACCTAGAGCAGTGGTTCTCAAAGTCTAGCAGGAGGATCCATCATATCCAATTACCTGGACACTTGTTAGAAAAGGAAATCTCAGGCCCCACCCTAGGTGGGGGGGTGCTCTAGCAATCCACTTTAACAAGCCCCCCAGGTGATTCTGTTGCCTCTAGTTTGAGAACCACTGGCCCAGAGGACGATCAGGCAAGAATTTACTGGGGGCTGGGTGGGAAGCGGGGAGAAGGGAAAAGGACATCCCAGTGGCCTGGCTGGGTGGGCTTCTCCAAGGGAAGGAGCTGGGTCAGTTTCAGGACTGGGACTCTGGTCCTCCCTCGAGCCTGGGGATTCTTATAGTGGGCAGGTGCACAGGTGGAGGGCAGGCCCATGGTTTTCAGGGCTTTTCAAAGGGATCTGAAACCCCCAAATATCAAGAGCCTTTCTTTGAAAATCTGTTAACTTACTTAATCCACAATTAACATTTGAATACATTCTTACTGTAAAAATTCAAACCATACTAAAACATAGGGAGCATCAAGGAAAGTGCTAGACCCCTCCCCAGAAGCAGCCACTGTTTTCTGTTTATACTTTGGGAGGTCTCTGTATATATATATATATGCATAAGTACACAGTGGGTGTTTTTACACAAACAGGATAATGGTGGGTGCGTTATGCTTCAACTCCCCAACCCTTCCATTTAATAATACATCTTAGAAAGCCATCCCAGGGCTGGACCTCTTCTCAACAGTGTCTCTGGGGTGGTGGCTACTGAGACAAGAGAAAAATACATGTTCACACCACATCAGGATATCCTCCTTTTCTTGGGCCCTCCACATCCACCCCCCTCCTCAGTGATGCCTACCCTCCCCCGGAGCGTGCACATGCACACACACACACACACACAAACTGGCAAGGAGCCAACGTGAGGAAACCCTCCTTGGCCCTTGCCCAGGCTGACAACCCCTGGACCTGCTTTTGGCTCCTGGGCAGGCATTCCTTAGCCCTGAGAGGATCTTCCCTGGAACCTGTGGGCAGACGGACAGACAGGCCCTGGAAGGCTGTGTCGCCACTGAGAGCTGTGTTTGTGCATGCGTTTATCCTGAGTGGGAGTCCAAAGCTTTCCCTCAGATTCCCAGAAGCCTCTGAAACCCCAAAAAGGATGAAAAAAAATCACAGTTGTAAGTGGATTGCCCCTTAATGGGGAAGAGCATGTCAGTAAAAATCATTCCTGCCTTTCTAGAGTGTTTTCTTGCTAATTAACAGCTGTGGCTCCATGGGATTGGGACAGGGGCAGCCTTATCCTCGCTGTCCGCTCCAGCCCGGGCGCAGGGAAGTGGTGGCGTGAGAGGGAGGAAAGGTTAAAGCTGGGAGTATGAGCGAGGCAGGAGAGCAACCCCACTTCCCCGGGTCCGATAGTGTCCTCCCCAAATCTCTGTCCTGCCTGGAACCTCGGAATGCGACTTTATTAGGTCCCAAATAGGGTCGTTGTGGATACAAGTAAGTTAAACTGAGGTCATACTGGAGTAGGGTGGGCCCTTAATCCAACGACCGCTGTCCTTTCGGAAGAGACCAAACACGGGGGCCACGGAGGGGAGAAAGCCGAGGGAAGAGGGAGGCAGAGGACAGAGGATGTACCTACAAGCCAGGAACCTGCAGGACGGCTGACAGCCTCCAGAAGCCTGGAGAGAGGCTCCCTGGGGCATCAACCCCGCCCCGCCCCCCCCAATCTGGGACTCCCAGCCTCCAGAACTGGGAGAGCGTGCATCTCTGTTGCTTAAGCCCCCAGCGGGTGGCCCTTTGTTACAGCAGCCCTCGGTAAATACTACACAAGACAGAGGTGGCAGAAAGTAGACTTGGACCCTGGAGCCGCCTTCCCAGATTGCCCAGCTCTCAGGACCTAGAAGGGCCGAGTGTCTTGGGGTCAAGGAGTCGGCATTGTGTGCAACACAAGCTGGAGCTGTGCTCCCTCAGGTGTGCAGGCAGCCCTCGGCCTGGACAGACGTTCCCTACTAAACAGCCAAACCAAACACATGTTCCCCTCCAGGCCCCCGAGTCACCTGCCACTTGGCAATGAGTGGACTTCAGCCCAGTTCCTGGCTGGCAGCACTGACAGGCGCCCATCTGCTCCGGAAGCGCCAGCCTGGATAAACACAGCCAGGCTCTGCCTCCCACGGTTGGACCAGCCGGGCCAGGCCGGCCGTGCGGAAGCCCTGGGTCTCGGGCCTTAGACCCCCAGGGTCACTCTCCACCGCTACCTGGCCACGCTGGCTACTCCGCAAACGGGAGGAAAGACACAGGAAAGGAAAGCTCATTGCAGGTCTTAGCCCACCTCCCAGGTCACTTCCTCAAATCCCTCCCTGCTGGGCCCAGGGTCACTGCCCCCTCCCACCTGCCCTCCCCTCACTCACGCCCACATCAAGCCATCTGCCACCCTGCCCCCCCCCCCGCCCCCCATGGCAGGCACCAGAGCCTTATGACTCAGCGCCCAGCCCTGAGGCTGCTCTGTGGGTGGCCACTCCGGAACCGCGGTGGGGAGGGACATACTGGGAAGGGGGCCTGAGCTGGGGGTGGGGTAGGGGGGAGAAGACACGTGCAGACCCCAGGTGGCCTTTCCCAGAGCACCAAACCCTGACAGCACTGCCTTCATCCGGTTCTTAAAGCAGACCAACTCTCCGGCAGAGGTGTTGCCTAAAACATAATGGTCTAATTAAAAAGCACCTAATTCGGTTCCTTTTTTGCCTCCAGGTTCCACCACCTGTTCTTCCGGCCCTGACCCCAGGCCTGACTGGGGCCTGTTTCTCTAGTGTATTCCCCCAGGATCCCTTCAGGGGCCACTCCCAATCCCTTACAGCCCCTGGAACAGGACATTCACTCCCACACGCCCTTGAGTGGATAAATTCCCACGAAGGTAGGAGACATTTCATGGCAGCTCCCTGCAGACTTTAAACAAAGGATCTGACCTCAAGGGCTTATCCCAAGCACTAGCAGCAGTGGTGAGATTGTAGGTGTCCTTCTGGGGAAAGGAGTGAGTCAGGGTGGAGAATGTCACCCCTACAGTGTGGCAGGACAAGGGGCTGCATCTTGGGCAGGTGGCTCCAGGCGTGGTTCTGAGTCAGGCATGGCCCCTAAAACTTAGCTCTAGTGGAAAAACCTGCAGGCTGGGCCTGTCCCTCAGCTGGAAGGTTGTGATTTGAGGCCTGGCTCCGCCCCTCCAAGGTCAGGACAGGGCTGGAGGATCCAGCCCCAGAAGGCTAGAGTTCCCAGCCTGTGGGAGCCTGCTTTGGGCAGCTCTGTTCACTTGGGCCGAGGCCCTTCCAAAGGCCCAGCTTCCTCCAGAGCCTCTTGTAAGCTGCATGGAGATTAGCCACCTCACCTCAAAGCTTGAAAGCAGGTTCTCTGGGTTTGGCCCTGGTTCTCTCCCTTACCTAGCAGCCCCTGGGCTCCGCCTGAGGATTCTCCTGCAAAGCCAGGCAGGGGTGCTCCTTCTTCTTCCGAGCCCTGTTCCCTCCAAAACAAGCCAACAGCCCCGGTTCCATTTCAGAGTGGTTATTCTCCTCTGGGTAACTAAAACGGAACAGATCGGGCCGAGCAAAAGCCAAGAAGACTGGGAAGTTCTGAGAGACCTCAAAATTGGAAGAGTCTGAATGTGTTGAATCCTGGCTCTGCAGCAAGACTCCTTCTCTGCCTCAGTTTCTTTAGCTCCAAGCGGGGTTCCTAAGCGTACCTGCCCCAAAGGCTGTCGTGAAGGTGAAATGAGGCAGAGAATTGTGAAAACGCAGTTTGTTCGACACGTCTGGTTCCTTCTTTCCTGGAAGTGCTCGCGGCCTAGCGACAGTAATAATAAGTCACGTTCATCATTCATTCTTTCTGGGTCCCCACAGTGAGCATCAGACATTGTCTGAGGGTTCAGCCTACACCACCTCCCTGAAGTCTGAGTTCCTTTACCCCAGTCTTTCTTTCTTCCCATACTCTTTTCCAGGAGACAGTTCAACCCCCAGGCATGCCTCTCCCCTCCCCCTGGGCATTGGGATATTTTCCAGGCCAATGCTCCCTCCCAGGCACATGTGCTACTTCCCAGAGCAGGAAGGTGGGCAGAAAATGGCCCCAGCTGGAAAATCAGAGTCTGTGTTTCTGTGCAACTTCTTTAGGATAATAGACTTGGAGAAAAAACCAAAACGCTCCACTCAGAGAGATTCTCCGTTTGCCTGGGTACTCCCAGCCTGCCCCATTTCACAGCTGCTGAAACCGTGATTTTCCTGAGGCCACACAGCAAGTAAGCGGCAGAGATTCCACCAACATGGAGCACCTGCCAGGTACTGCGTCCGCCCACTTAGTAAGCACTCACGGCTATCTCACCAGGCTCCAAGCACTGCCTAAAGCACCATGGACGTAGAGACAGGGAATGGCACTGAAATTCTCTGGAGAAAGATCAGACCCCAAACAAGTCGCAAAGGTCCCTGCTGACACTGATAAATACTATAAGAAAACAAATCGGTATGGGATGGAGTGGTGACTGGATTTAGGGGAGGGGTGCCCTGTTTACCTAGAGTAGTCAGAAAAGTCACACCGAGCAGAGAACTGAATGATGAGACGCAAGTACGCAAAGAGCGAAAGAGGTGTCCGGTTAGAGAGAACGGCAAATGCAAAAGCCCTGGGGCAGGAATACGCTTGGGTCTTCAAGGAACAGGAAGAAAGCCAATGTGGCCGGAGCAGTGAGAGTGAGGGGCAGTGGGAGAGGCAAGGAGAAGAGGGAGGCAAGGGTCAGGTCTTGCTGGGCCTCACAGCCATGGTAACGAGGCTATATTCTAATGGCAATAGGAAGCCATAGGGTGGGTTTTAAGCAGGGCAATAGCTGTTAAGACTTACAGTTTAGAAAGATCGCTCAGGCAGCTGTGTGAGGAGTGGATTGAAGTGGGGCAAGCAGCTGAGGAAGCTACAGAGACCTGGACCACCATGCCAGCTGTGGGGATGGAGGGAAGAAGAAAAAAGCAAATACCTTGACACTAACACTGAGCCTGAGGCCTGGCATCCACCGAGTAATACTCAACACAAAGCTGGGAGCCCGAGAAGAGGGTGTTGGTGGCCCGATGAGTGGCCAGGGCTAGGAGATGGGGTGGCAGTGACAGGGAGCTGGGGAGGCTCCCTTTCCCGGGCTTAAAGCCACACGAGACCAGCAGCTTTGTGGTGGGCATGGGCAAGGCCAAACTTTGGGGATCCCACATCCTTCTTTCAGTTCCCTAATATGTATGATGTCTTTCCATTCTTAAAACGTCATTGTCAGAGCCACTATCTGTGACATATATATGTTCCAGACATAAAAACCTGGGAGTAATTAGAATAAAAAACGGCCTATATTCATATTTATATTTCAAAATTATGTTTAACTCCTACCTACACATGACAAAAACTTCAGAGTGCAAGAGCACACAGCAAGAAATAACTGTCCCTGGGCGCCTGGGTGGCTCAGTTGGTTAAGCGACTCCCTTCGGCTCAGGTCATGATCCTGGAGTCCCGGGATCGAGTCCCATATCGGGCTCCTTGCTCGGCAGGGGGTCTGCTTCTCCCTCTGACCCTCCCCCCTCTCATGTGCTCTCTCTCTCTCTCATTCTCTCTCAAATAAATAAAATAAAAAATCTTAAAAAAAAAAAAAAAGAAAGAACTGTCCCTCCACCCCATGCTCATCCCTAGAAAATATTCTGTTATCTATTCATCTTTAATTTGTCTAGAAATACTGTCAGCATATACAGACATGTATATCCTACTTTAAAATATGGAGCTAGCATAGTATACGATTTTGTACCATCTTTTCACCAAACAATATTCCATGAAGATTGTTTCATATGAGTCCGTGAATACTATCTCATGCTTTTGCAGCAACTGCCTGGTACACCGTTGCACGGCTGTGTCTGATAGAAAAATAGGTACTGAGATGATTTGAGATAATTGAGATAGTCTGGGCTAATAGAAACTGGATCACCACAAACACTTTCATATATAGGTCTTTGGTGTCTCCATCAAACAAATTCCGAGAAGTGGAATTTCTAGCTCGGGAGAGAATTACATTTTTTTTTTTTCTGTTTAAATACATATCAACAGATTGCTATTTGGAGCAGTTGGAGCAATTCACTCCCTAGTCACAGCCCTCGCTGACCCTGACGGCATCCCCATCATGATGTCAACGCAAGACATTGTCCAAGGGCTTCATCTTCCCCAATCTCACGACGCCTGACGATGTGTGCACATTAAGTGTAAGCCCACCTTCACTGGCATGGTGGATATTTTCACTCCCACACTGTGGATCAGAGAGCTGGCCCCAGGACAAAGCCAGTGTCCCTGTAGAGAGGACAGAAACCATAGGCGGGAATAGTATAGACAGGGCCAGCCGTGAGGAAGCCAGGGCCAGAGAAGGCCATGGTTGCCTCCACAGACATGCAGGCTCCAGCCATCAAGATGCGGGAAGGAGGGGCGCCTGGGTGGCTCAGTCGGTTAAGCGACTGCCTTCGGCTCAGATCATGATCCTGGAGTCCCGGGATCAAGTCCCGCATCGGGCTCCCTGCTCAGCGGGGAGTCTGCTTCTCCCTCTGACCCTCTCCCCTCTCATGCTCTCTCTATCTCATTGTCTCTCTCAAATAAATAAATAAAATCTTAAAAAAAAAAAAAAAAAGATGCGGGAAGGAGAGACACAGGTCAGAAGCCAAGAGACCAGTCAACAGTCAGGTCCATAGCCCTCTCCACCAGGACCAGACACAGTGCTGCCTCATCTGCATGCCTGGGCCAGCCTGAGGCCCGGATGTGAGTGTCGCAGAGCCATGTTAGGGCCCTGGGAAGTAGGTCACTTGCTGGAGGAGTAGGGAATTTAAGGTCAGAGATAAGAGTGGATGTTGACATCTGGCACCAAAGCCCCAAGTTTCCTTTCTTCCCACTATAAACAGGTTGGTGGCTGTAAAGCAGGAAAATGCAGGCTCCATTAAAACTGAGAGAGAGAGAGAGAAAGAGGTTTCTGTCAATAAACCACAGTAGCCATATGAACCTAAGTTTAGCATCTCTTAGCCTGTTTGGGAGCCTCTTGACTGCCGACTCTTCTAATGGGCTTCACTTCCATGAACTCAAAGGTGTTGGAATCAGCTTCAGCAAAAACAATGTGCTAAATAAAGAAATGCAGTCAGAGCTGCTGACCTTCAACAGAAAACTCTTTTTGTAGGCCTTGGACTTGAAGTGAGGAATGTGTGCTTTGAGAGGGTGTGTGTGTGTGTGTGTGTGTGTGCGCGCGCTAAGATTAAGAATTTCCGGGGTGGCTGGAAACAGAAAGTTCTACCATGTTACTAAGACTTAGCTATTAAAAAAAAAAAAAAAAAACCTTAAAAAAAAAAGAGTAAAGAGGGCAAGGAAACCTCAATGCTTTGAAATGGACATTAGGGTGCGTATGGATGTAGGGGGTATTACTCATAGATAGGATTCCCAAGGGGGTGGGTTTTTAAAGTCCTCTCCTAGGCTCATGGGACATGCCTGAACAGGCATTTGAAAATCTTCCTCTGGAATGCTCCAAGGCGGGCACTGCCAGGCACGAGCTCCCCAGAGCAGGCCCATGCTAGAAGTTTGTCTCCATAAAGAGCTTGCTGAGACCTGAGGGTCAGAATCAGGCAATCATGAAGGCCTCCAAAAGGGTCCCAGGGCATTGGCCCAGAGAAGCCCAGAGAGCAATCCGCCCAGCACTGATCATCTGAGATACTGGGGTTCTAGTTGTTCACCTTTCTGGATGAAGATGGTCTCTACATCTTCTCCAGCTTCCAACTACGTCTGTCTTTCATGCTGCCTCCCCATCCACTCCACTGTCTCAGGCAATCAGTAAATGAACCATTTTTGATCCTACGAGTCCAAAACCCTTTTAGGTACAGTGGGGGAGACAGAAGTAGGGTACCAAGTTGGTCAAGATGTTGGCAGTGGGGGCTCTTACATAAGGTGGTGGTGGGGGATAAGTAGGTATAATCACTTTAGAAAACGATTTGGCACCATCTTGTATGGTTGAACTTGCACTCACCAATAACCTAGCAAGGAATTCCTCTCCTAGGTTTATACCCTGGGAACTCTTGCACCTGCGTGAAAGACATGTACAAGGATGTTCAAAGAAGAATTGTTTATAAGAGTAAAATTATGAAAAAGCCAGATGTCCGTGACCAGGAGAAGGAAAAAATTGTGAATTATGGTCTATTCCCGCAATGTAATATTACACAGCAGTGAAAATAGATGAACTATAGTTACATGCAGTAAGATGGATGAATCTTAGAAATAAATGGTGTGTTAAAGCGAGTTTCAGAAGACTATGTACACTAAACCATTTTTTCTAAAGCTTAAAAACAAAGCTAAATAACTTTTTTCTAAGGAAGTCATACAAATGTGTCCTAAAATTGTTCTAGAGCAAGAGAATACTAAGCATAAAATTTAGGACAGTCGTTACCCCTGGGGGCAGACAGGTTACGGATGGAGAGGAGCCCACAGGCAGGGTCATGTCTGAGTCATGTTCTAGTTCTTAGGCCACATAGCAGGTTATAAGGGTTAACTTTATTATTATGTTTTATTTGTTGCCTATGCCCTTTTATATCAAAAATACACAATAAACATTTTTAAAAAGATTTTATTTATTTGAGAGAGAGCAGTGGGGGGTGGGGGAGAGCAGAGGGAAAGGGACAAGCAAACTCCATGCTGAACACAAGCACAGAGCCCACAGATCCCACAACCCTGAGACCATGACCTGAGCTAAAATCAAGAGCTGGATGCTCAACCAACTGAGCCACCCAGGCGCCCCCACAATAAACATTTTTAAAGAAACAACTCCTGCTCTGAGTGAGATGGCCATCTACATGAGAAGACAGAAGCACAGACCCCCCAAAAGACATTTTGTATGTGATAGTATAAGAAAGAACCCTATGAATGATTGTACTTGTTTGGACTCTTGGTTGCAAGTGCCAGAAACCAAATTCAAACTAGTTCAAGCAGAAATAAGTTGTAAGTAAATAATAAGTAAATAAGTAAATCTGGCCCATTCATTGAGGTGGGGCCAGGTCCAGGAACTCTAAAAACTCAAATAATGAGCAACTCACATCTTTCCTCTCTCTGCTTCTCTCTGTGTGTTGGCTTCATTTTCTCCCACCGTGGACCGGTAGCTTCCATCTCATAAGGGGAGAAGGGGTGCATGTAGATAACCCCAGCCTGGCTTGCATCATGCCAGTTTAGCAAACCCTAAGGAAAGACAGAGAGGCTTTTCTCCCTATGTTCCATATCCAAAATCCCAGGCAAGGATTCTGATTGGCCTGCTTTGGGTCACATGCCCGTCCCTGGGCCAATCACGATGACAGGAGAAAGGACATGACAGCCCCATCTAATCGCAGGGAGTGAAGGAGGTGTGGCTCCCTAGAGAAAAGGGCATGCCCTCATCAGAGGAAGGAGCGGAACCGAAGTCCACTCTCAGGGCTCAGACAAAAGGGCAACAGGAGCTCAAGGAGCAGAGACAGCAGGGAGGCTCTTTGGAAGAGAAGGTCCTAACAGTGTGGGCTGAAGAAGGAGCAGAATTGGAGGCCTTGGGTAGGGAGGCGAGGAAGCTCCTGCCAGACCCTGGAGGCTGGAGACTGACTGTGTAATGCAGGAGTGGCTCCGGGTGACCCTGGGGGAGCCATTTTAATTGTTCTGTGGGTTGGTCAGCTCCAGGGTGTAAAAACAAACCCTAATGGGAGGGATTCCCTGGTAATGGAAAGTCGGTTCGCAGAAGGCAGAACACAGGATGTTGCAGAAGCCCGGAGGACGCCCCCACACGGGCCTCGGGCTGACTCAAGTGGCTGCCTGGGGCCATGGAGGGGGCAGGCCGGGAAGAGAACACAGCTCTTACTTCTAGAAGGAGTTGCCTAGAAGAATGGTTTCCAGACAGGTTGATTTGGCTCACCACCCCCAGACCATAGCCCTCAGCTAGTTATGTGCCAGAGGGGTGGCTCAGCATGGCGACCAGTGCCCAGCGGGCCTGGGGACCACTGTAACGGCCTAAGGAGAGGCAGGGACCACCCCAGGCCCAAGAGTTCCTGCTTTAGAGAGATCAACAATGCCACACATCCATTATGAGTCCAGGGCTGTAGAGTTTGCCATGGATTGGAATCCCTATTCTTCCGTCTGACAAGTAAGTGACCTGAACAATTTGCCTCACTCTGAGTCTCAGTAAAATGCCCCAAATACAGTAGTTGCACCTACCTGAGGAGTGATTGTGAGTCTCAGATGAGAAGAGGTTATGGTTGGCATGAGGTTCTCCGTCAGTGTTTGCCATGGTTATAGCCATGATGTCATGACTTACAGAGTCTGTTAGATGAGAGCTGTGGGCCCTGGACAGTACAGACAGCCACTCAGAGGCCAAATGACCCCTTGTTGAGGACCCTGTAGAAGACGCTGTGTTTTACATCTGAAGCACTTTCCCAGCTCAGGGCCTTTGCACTTGCTGTACCCTGCACTTGAAATATACTTCCCTTGGACTCTACATGGCTGGCTCCCCATTATCTAGGCTTAGGATAAATGTCACCTCCCCACAGAAGCCTTCTCTGATTGCCCTAACTAAAAAAGGAACACCCCGCCCCCCCCCCACTGTTCTATTACTCTCTTTTATGGTCTTCCTGTCATTATTACCCTCTGATTTAAATTTATATATTTTATTTGCTTTTATCTAAGTCCCCTCTGGAATATAACCTCACCACGGACAGACACCTGTTTTACCTTTACTCCAGGTTACCATGGCAGATGACAGATACTTACATGTTTGTGAAATGAATAAATGAAGAATGCTCTGGTAACACTCAGACCTTTCATTTCAACTGAGGCTCAGAGAGGTTCACTCACATCTCCCAAGCATTTATTTGCATCTGGCTCCTCAGAGTTCCTGGCTGTGAGGTCTTTGTTCAAGCCAAGCAATGAAGACACCAGAGCTGGGCACTTACCTCCTGGCACCCCCATACCAACCTGGCCCTCGCTGGAGTTCACGTGGTCCATCCAGAACCGCTGTGTGGGGTTTACGCTAGCCAGCTGGGGATTAGCGAGAAAATCCATCGGTCTATTAATGCACATTCGCAGAGTGCCTGAGTATCTGCCCTTGGGGAGTGTCCTAGGCTGATCTGGGGAGACAAGGCCTGGTGGATATCCTCCTTGGCTGCTGTCCCGAAGCCTTCTCCATAGTACCTAGTAGGTGGTATTATGTCTAACTCTGAAGGATGATTTATGATTTCAGACTGATAAAGATCACTGAGATGAAAGCCTGACCCTCCAGTTTGCTGATCGGCTTGACCTTCTCTCCCTGCAAGCCACCGTTTTCAAGGTAAAGTCTATGCTCCATCTATAATAAATCATGAGATGCTTGTAAAAAACAAAACAAAACTAAACAAAAAACACAGGCTCCTAGCCAGCCTGGACCTGCTAGATCAGAATCTCTGCAGTAGGTTTTGAAAGCTGCATTTTTCTCAAGATTAAGTAACTGGGCAAGATCCCACAGTGAGTGATTGGTGGAGCAGGATTCACATTCACACAGCTGGGCTCTAGAGTCTGTGCTCCTAACTTTTGCCCAGTGGTGGCTCTCCATTCCCCACAGCCGCCTGCCCCACCAGGGACTCCGCAACGATTGTCTTGCTCACTTCCATCTGCACCTTTCCCCTTCCAACAAGCAGGTCCAGTTCCCCTGCTCGTGGCCTCCTCCTTTCTTTGGTTGCATGCAGTGAGTACGTCTGTCTCCCCGGTGAAGTTAGAGGGCAAGCAGTTATACGGGTCACTTCTGCAAATCCCTGGAAGCCAGGACAGGGCCTGGCCCAGACCAACTCCAGTGTCCGTGGGTGGCTAGAAGGATACAGTCATCCAACCAATACTTATTGCGGCTACCATGGGCGAGGCCCTTTTAGGCACTCAGGATTCAGCAGTATAACACCAAACAAAAATCTCAAGGAGCTCACATGCTAGGGGTGAAATGTACATGTGAAACAATATTGGCTTCTGCAAAGCCTGCTGGGAAGTAAATGAAACAAACTATAAGTGTGAGAGAAAGGTAGAGCTCTGGGAGCTGAAGCAATCAGGGAGGGCTTCCTGCAAGAGGCTTCATTGGTACCACCTTCCTTATTGTTGAAATCACCTAAGACAAGGTCTTCTGAAGACTTGGATTTTCTCCCTAGAGCCTCACTCCTAGTGGCCAATGCTAAGGCCCTGGTATATCAGGCACTGTTCCTATAGTTCACAGCACCTTGACCAGGGTCAGCAGGAAAGGTTTGGAATACTTGGCTAGAGGGGCAGAAGGACAGTTATTAGTGGTAATGTTATTTCAAGTTAAATCATTGTTGGAATCCAATCTTGACCTGCTTCTCTTGGGTTGCTTTAGGATTAAATGCTTAACTTGGGCAAAGGAGGAGAGTCAATTAATAGAAGGCATCATTGCTGTTTCGGGTAGAAAATAGTCTCAAACAGTTCCAGCTCCTGTCTTACCTTAGTAGTCAAGAAGGAGAGGTAGGAGATAATCTGGGAGATTCTCAGATTATGCGGCACCTTGCAAACTATGGTGAAAAAAAACTGGATTTAACTCTGAGATGGGAAGCCATTGGAGGGTTTTAAGCAGGGTGATGATGAAAATCACCAGCTGTTTCGAGAATGAACTGTAGGGAGGATAGGGCAGAAGCAGAGATCAGTTAGGAGGCCACTGCCAGGGTCCAGGTGGGGGGCGGTGGCGGCTTGGACCAGTAGCAGGAGAGGAAGCTGAGAGAAGTGGACAGACGGGACTTTTGGATGCATCAGATGTGGCAGGGGTGGGACACAAGGGTAAGAGGAATCAAGGAGGACCCCAGGTTTGGGGTAGATAAATGGGGGTGCCATATTCTGAGATGGGGAGGAACAGGAAGAGCATGTTTAGGGGAAAAAATCAAGAGTCCTGTTGTGTCCACGTTGGTGGAGGCAGGCTGAATAATGCCCCTCTAAAGATGGAGACTGCGAGTATGTGACTTCAATGGCAAAACGACCTTTGCAAATACGACGAAGTCAAGAATTTTGAGGTGAGGAGGTTATCCTAGACCCAATGTCAACACAAGGGGCCTTAAAAGTGAAAGAGGGAGGCACTGAGTCTGAGTGACTCAATGTGAAAAGGACTGAGCCCACCACTGCAGGAAGGGAGCCATGAATCAAGGGAGGCAGACAGACTCTAGGAGCTGGAGAAGGTAAGGAAATGGCTTCTCCCCTCGAGCTTTCAGAAGGAACACGGTCCTGCTGACAATTTGCTTTTAGCCCAGTAAGACCCATTTTGAACTTCCAACCAAGTTCTGTTCTACCTCTCTCTCTTGCCCACAAAATTCCATCCATAGGAGCATCCGTGAATACTCAAACGGGCCACACTGGTCCTGGCCTTTGGACTTGGAATGTTCTTCCCCTGATTCATACATTGCTGGCTCATTTTAATCATCCCATCATCAGTTCACATGCCGGTTCTTCAGAAAGACCGGTCTGGCTCCTGCTCTGATTGCTCTTTCTTTTCTCCAACCCTGACCACAGAGGCTGGCTTTGCTGAGTGTATTCGTGTGTTTCCTGTCTTCCCCACTACCAGGGAGGGCCATGACAGCAGGGAACTCATTTATCCTGTTTCCTAATGAATTCCTAGTACCTGAGCCAGTGCCTAGAACATAGTAGGTACCCAATAAATCAAATAAAAACAAATGTGATTTAAAGAAGAAGGGGCACCTGGCTGGCTCAGTCAGTGGAGCATGCAACTCTTGATCTTGGGGTTGAGTTTGAGCCCCATGTTGGGTGTAGAGATTATTTTAAAAATAATATCTTTTAAAAAATAAAAATAATAAAGAAGAAGAAAAGCCAGTCCTTGGTTTATGTCTGCAGAAATCTAGAATCTGAATGCCATCAATCAGCTCCCCTTAAATTCACTGAGCCTACTTGGTGCTGCTTCCGTGGGACAGATGGGCAAAAGCCAGCCTCACTACTTGCAGGAGCTCACAGCCCAGGAGGAATGCGTCAGAAGGAAGGGAAAGCTGAGAACTCAGATACAAGACCCTTCTGACAAGTGCCGCAGAGCAGAGGAACTAGAACCCCGGGAGCCCAGAGAGGTCTGACTCCACCTGGGAAGAGAAAGGAGGAGATGCTATTTGAGGAGGCTGGGGGTCTGCAGGCTGGGAGAAAGGTCCAGAGAAAGCTCTTTTAGCTGTTTCTGAGAAGGCAATCCCCATTAATAGAAGACATTTCTGTCTGAGGAATACAAGCAGCCTAAGATGCAACTTTTGCCCTCAATAGTTTGTCATCTAGCTCTGGAGATAAGCAATAGACGTGCCCTGCACAGCGTCAGGAGGGACGCAGTGCAGAGAGCTTAAGGTCTCGAGTTTGGGGTCAGGCAAGCCTGCGCTACATTCGCTCCCACTTCCGCCCTGACTGTTGCGCCTCAGTTTCCTTATCAGAATTTTCTCTCCTTCACTGGGTTGTTGTGAGGCTTGAAGCAGACAATAAATGCAGCACAGAGCCCTGCACTCAATAAGTGTTCTATTAAAAGCAGCCATTATTATTAAAATAAGTAGGTGGGACACTGGGTGGGACTGTCTTCATGTTTTTGAGATTTCCGTGGTGGGAGGGAGGGACCTCTCTTAACCAACTGAGCCACCCAGGCGCCCGGGAGGGACCTCTCTAAGAGACTGAGGCAAAGGGTCTGTGACAGGATCCAAAAATCTGCAATTTCACGCCCCCCCCCCATAGTGATGTTTAGGCCACTTAAGGCTGGGAACCCTTGCCCTCCGCGTGGCCATGTTCAGCAGGCCAGACCCCTCTGCTTTTGCCCTTCAAGGCAGCAGCATTTGGCTGCCTTTCTCTTGGAGGCGGGATGCCTTAACCTTGCCCTTCAACATGTAGGCATTGGAGAAATACCTGGGCCACAGATCCCTGGGTGCAGGGTAAAATGCAGGCTGTGGGACCTGAGGAGACCTGCATAAGAATCTACAAGGATGAGCCCCAGAAATCTACAGAGAATGGAGTTCCTGAAAACACTGCCTCACCCTGCCCTCTGCTTGGGGTGCTTGGGGTGCCTGACCCCCCGTAATTCACCTTCTGAGCTCCTTTGTCTTCCAAGGCCCAGACACCACCTCTCCTGTCCCCCTTACACCCAGGGCTGAGCCCCGTTCTCTTGCCAGGGTCCACACTCATCTGTGACTGCAAGTATCTCACCACGTCGCAGGGTCTGGGTATGTCATCTCCCAGCCCAAACTCCCTCCCTCACACAGTGTGTTCATTCACCGATCTAACCTCAGCTTCCAGCAAGTGGTGTGCACTCAGCAGGACCTGCATAGAATCTTCCACGTATCAGTGGGGGGGGGGGGGTAATCTTTCTCCCCTCCCCCCATCTCTCAGCACAGTAAAAATTTTAGAAGGCAAGATTTACATCCAATCACTGGCCTTGCACTACAACCAACCTACTTGGTGAAAGGAAAGGCTCACTTCCTTGATGAAGTCAGAATTTCTCAGGGCCGCTAGCGACTAAGGCTGGGCTATTCTCATCTAATCCAGATTAACAACTTCCTAGCAAAACTGGGTTTTTACATGCTGATCCAGTCTTACTTAATGACTGGACATTCCCTGTTTTCCACTTTCCAGCCCCTGAGGGCTGGCCACACCCAGGAAGCCAAAGGGAACCAGCACCCGGAACCAAGATCAAGGACCATTGTCCTTAGGTTTAAGCTACAACCAATGGCTTAGAGTCAAGTCTTTATAGGCCTGTAAGGCTCTAGGCAGTCTCCCTCCCCACCCCCATCCTCTAATCCTCTGCCTCTTATTTCTTGGACATGATCTCCTGCAGCTCATTTCAGCAAGGGTTTCTCAAATTTGGCCCTAGTGATGTTTGGGGCTGGGTAATTCTTTGAGAGCAGGGGAGGCTGCCCCATGCACTGTAGGATGTTGGACAGCATCCCTGGACACTAGTAACGCCCCACCACAAGTTGTGACAACAAGTAAGTTCTCCAGACACCACCAGCTGTCCCCTGGGGGCAACTTGGGGAGCAAAATCACCCCCTGTTGGGGCCCGCTGGTCTTATCTACCCCATTCCAGCCCCATGGCCCTCCTTGCTGTTCTCCTTGCTCCCAGCTCAAGGTCTTTGTGTTCGCTCTTCTCTCCACCTGGCTAGTGCAGGGTCTCTCCTGCACTTCCAGATCTTTACTCAAATGTTATCTGCTCATCAAGACCTTCCCTATTTAAAATCGCAACCATCCTAATAATACCTACAACCCTTCTTTGCTAATTTTTTTCCGTGACATTTATCACTATCCCACACACCACAAGTCTTACTCATTTTGCTTAGTTGTCTACCAACCTCCAGAAGAATGGAGCCCCCTGATTACGGGATTTCATTTGTTCCTTTGCTGTTTTATTTAGGTCTTCTCTGCCCACTGGGCTCAGATCTGTGACTGGGCTCAGATCTGTGACTGCCACACGGCAGCACTCAGCAAGTATTCATTGAACAAATGAATGAATTAGCTCTGATTCCTTCCTGCCCCAGAAGCTCCTGGCTCAGGAGACAGGACAAACCTGAGTCACTTTTCCAGCTCTCTCGCCATCTAACCCTGTTACTGGGTACTGTTGGGGTGGGGGTAGACTCTGTGCTGGGCCTGTAAACATTTTACCCTTTCCTGAATCAGTGTTTCCTTTAACTGCCCCACTTTTGAAGATAGAGAAGATCACATGGGGCAAGGGCTTTCAGAGCTATTAACAAGCAGACGTTCTCTTTTCTTTTCTCGCCTCTGTTTTTCTGAAAGATTTTATTTATTTATTTGCGAGAGAGAGAGTGTGAGCAGAGGGAGGAGCAGAGGGAGAGAGACAAGCAACTCGGCACTGAGCGCGGAGCCCTACACACAGGGCTCGATCTCAGGACCCAAGATCATGACCTGAGCTGAAACCAAGAGTCAGATGCTCAATGGACTGAGCCACCCAGGCGCCCCGGTCTGTTTCTGTTTTATTCCACCGCAGGTCTTTGTGCCAGAACCATAGTAGTTTATTTATTGTAGCATTATAATATTGAGCCTTTCAGGCCATGAACATAGTATATTCTTTCATTTAATTAGGTGTTAATTTCTTTCAAAAATATTTTGTAGTTTGCTGTGTAGAGGTCTTGCTCATTTCGTTTGAGTTATTCCTAGGTATTTGATTTCTTTTGATACTGTGGTAAATTATATCATTAAATTTTCTACTTTCAGTTACTAATTGCTAAAATCTAGAAACAAAGTTGACTTTTGAATACTGACCTTCTACCCAAAGATCTTGCTTAATTCATTTATTGATTATAATAATTTTTATAGACTTCTTTAAATTTTCTGGGAACATAATCATGACATGTAGGAATAATGACAGATGTATTATTTTCTTTCCAAAGATTATACCTTTTATTTCCTTTTCATGCCTTTTTTTAATGAGTAGATACTGAATTTGTATTTATTTATTTATTTATTTTTGATGTCGTGTTCCACGATTCATTGTTTGCGTATAACACCCAGTGTTCCATTCAATACGTGCCCTCTTTAATACTCATCACCAGGCTAAAATCCCCCCACCCCCTCCCCTCTAAACCCTCAGTTTGTTTCTCAGAGTCCACAGTCTCTCATGGTTCGTCTCCCCCTCCGATGTCCCCCCCCTTCATTTTTCCCTTCCTACTATCTTTTTTTTTTTTTTTTTAACATATAATGTATTATTTGTTTCAGAGGTACAGGTCTGTGATTTATCAGTCTTACACAATTCACCGTGCTCACCATAGCACATACCCTCCCCAATGTCTATCACCCAGCCACCCCATCCCTCCCACTCCCCACCACTCCAGCAACTCTCAGTTTGTTTCCTGAGATTAAGAATTCCTCATATCAGGGGCGCCTGGGTGGCTCAGATGGTTAAGCGTCTGCCTTCGGCTCAGGTCATGATCCCAGGGTCCTGGGATCGAGTCCCACATCAGGCTCCTGACTCAGCGGGGAGCCTGCTTCTCCCTCTGACCCTCTCCCCTCTCATGCTGTTTCCCTCTCGCTCGCTCTCTAAAAAATAAATAAAATCTTTAAAAAAAAAAAAAAAGAATTCCTCATATCAGTGAGGTCATATGATACACGTCTCTCTCTGATTGACTTATTTTGCTTAGCATAATACCCTCTAGTTCCATGTCGTTGCAAATGGCAAGATTTCGTGTTTTTTGATGGCTGCATAATATTCCATTGTATATATATACCACATCTTCTTTATCCATTCATCTGTTGATGGACATCTTGGCTCTTTCCATAGTATGGCTATTGTGGACATTGCTGCTATAAACATTGGGGTGCACTACCCCTTCGGATCCCTACATTTGTATCTTTGGGGTAAATACCCAGTAGTGCAATTGCTGGGTCGTACGGTAGCTCTATTTTCAACTTTTTGAGCAACCTCCATACTGTTTTCCAGAGTGGCTGCACCAGCTTGCATTCTCGCCTCTGTTTTTATGGCTGTGATTGTCACAGGAAGGCATGTGCAGCCTCACAATACCCCTGCCCTTGGGCCCAAGCCATACAAATATTTATATGCATATATGTGTGCACACACACACAAGTTATACAAACGATAATAACAGCTGACCTTTTCTGAGTGCTTCCTGAATTCCAGGCATTGTGCTAAGCATATGCATCTCCTTGCTTAACCCTCTAACATCCCAGTGAGGTTGCTTTTGTTATTATTGTCATCCCACTTTTACCAATGAGCTGCAAGAGCTTCGGTGCCTGATGCAGAGACACAGATCTGAGTATGAAGCCAAACAGGATGGTCTGACTCCAACATCCCCTCATTCCTAACCACTACAATACCTGCCTCTCTCAAAAGATGTGTTCATTACCAGAAAGGCAAACAGTAAGCAGGGAGAGCACACTGTGCTCCCCAAAAGGAACTGCTGTTAGCTGATAACTTTTATACTAGAGAAGTTTTTATACCAGCACAATGCATGTAAGTGAGTTAAAAGGTCTATACTATAGGGGCGCCTGGGTGGCTCAGGCATCTGCCTTCGGCTCAGGTCATGGTCCCAGGGTCCTGGGATCGAGCCCCACATCGGGCTCCCTGCTCGGTGGGAGACCTGCTTCTCCCTCTCCCACTCCCCCTGCTTGTGTTCCTTCTCTCGCTATGTCTCTCTGTCAAATAAATAAATAAATAAAATCGTTAAAAAAAAAAAAGGTCTATAGTATATGAACACACACCTGTCTGGGTAAGCGGGTTTCCCCTTTTCCTACAGTACTAGTGTCAGACTCTTTGTTCCACTTGGTTTTTTCACTCTGTTAATACCTTTTGGACCAGAGCTTTCAACTTCACTAAGGTGATGCCTCCCCTCCTGGGAGCTAGCTTTAGGTTGATGGGCTGGCGGTTAGGGCTCAGGATGAAGTGATGTAATGAAGACAAGCTAAGGCTGAAGCAACGCGTGGCATACCCGATGTGCTGGCCAGACAGCAGCTATATGGGTTTGGATTCTTAACGAGGTCCAGAGATGCCTTTAGAAGGGGTGTTTGGTTGTTGCTGCTTTTGTTTTTAGCTTAAGTGGCTCAGGGTGCCATTGCCTTGGCTGAGAAATGTGTAGGCTTCCCTGCCTGAATAAGAAATTCTCAAAGGAAGCCCTTGGAGACTGGGCTAAGGGAGCCCTTGGCTCCCATTCCTCAGATCTTTAAGGATGAGAAGCATGACTCCCTGCTCAGCTTCCAGGCATAGCCACTGTGCTCGGCGCCCGACTCCTGGCAGTTAGTTCATTTCATTCGCACAATCCTACCAGGTAGGTCTCACTACCCCCATTTTAAAGATGAGAAACTGACGCTCAGAGAAGTTCATAACTCACCCTGGAGCACAGAGCTAGTAGGATGCAGCGCTGTGTCTTTCTAAGGCCTCGAAGAATCACAGCAGAAGGCTGGAGCTGTTTGAAATCTTGAGACTCCAGCTCCTTATTCTGGGTAAATGAAGCACACAGCCGAGGACCCAGACAACGCTGGCTGCAGGCGGCATGGCCAGTCTAAGGAATTGGCTCGGGCTCCGGTTTTTCAAACTACATTTGCTGTAACAAACCTCCAGGGAAGTTGGTGGAATTGAATGAAAAAGAGTTAGTTCTGTATCCTGGTGGCCCACAGGCATTGGAATAACTGACTTCCTGAAGAGGATTTGCCCACAGCTAAACAGGATTAGCTGCCTGTCAATATGAATCAAGGGCGGGGGATCCTAATCGGTAACTTCCCCCAAAGAGAAAAGCTCTACACCTGCCAAGGAGGGTCAGCTGATGGAGCTGGCCCAAGGGGAGTGTGGGGTGTAGGGCTATTATTTCCGGAAACCTAAGACTCCAGAGAAACTGATCTTTCAAACAGACCCACTCACTCCAGCAGGCTGTTTACCAACAGGGACAGTCCTTGAATCTGGAGCGCTCACCCCAATCTGCCAAAACCACATGTGTAGCCCCCGGGAAGTCCTTTGTTTCAATCCGTTCTTGAAAGAAATGCAACCCTCTGTCCAGAGGTGTGTAGGAAAAAATGTCCCTCAATGGGAGACCCAGGTAAATAAATCATGCCAAATCTGTACTGTGGGATCACCCGAGGCCCCTCCAAAGAATAAAGGACATCCACAAGATGACAAGATCACTGAGACCTACTGGTAAATGGGAAAAAAACGAGTTGCAGACTAATGAACAGAATAAAGAACTGAAAATTAGGAAAAGATACAAAAAGGGTATCACAACTTCACGAGGAAAAATTTAGAAAATACAGAAAAGTAGGGGGGATCACCCCTACCCCACCTCCCACCCTGAAAAAGAACACTTGTAGGGTTCTATAAATTTCTCTCCCGTCTCCTTGACAGATGTGATCATGTCATATAAGGTGGGGGTCAGCACACACCGGAGTGGGACCAGGGTGCAAATCCCAGGGCTTCCCCGCCCTCACCTGGGTGAGCCTCAGTCTCCAAATCTGTTCTGTGGGAGTAACTGCACCCGCTCAGGGCTGTTGTATTGATTACATGAGGCCAACAGGGAAAGCACCTAGGCAGTGGCTTTAGGAAATAGCACTCAATAAAGGCGGCTATTGTTATTATGTCTAACCTGCCATTTCCCTTAACGTTTTAACATAATTGATTCTGAATGTTATTCAGAGGCTTTGAAAACATCACATTTAATGGCTGCTGGATATACCAATTTCTTTGCCATTCTCATGAGAAATGTTTTGGCTGCTTCCATTTTTACCTTCTTATAAATAGCTCTGTGATGAACACTGTTGTGAATATAGCTTTACCTCCCCCGGATTTTGGAGATTTTCCTTAAGATCATTTCCCAGAAGTGGAATTACTAGGTCAAAGGGTAATAAACATTTTTAGACTCCATATACATAATGCCTGCTTGCGCGAAGCAGGTGTTAGTTCCTAGACCTAGCCTCCCCTCACCTTCTCTCCGGTCCCAGAACTCCCCTGCCCCCCACCAGGGTGATCTCCCTGGAGATGACACCTGGCTCCTCCCCCTCCCACCCCTGTGCTGTCTCCCATTCTGTCTCCTTCAGCTACAGAGCCTTTCTCCTCTCTGCCCGAGTAAATGCTCCCTGGTTTTCCCTTCCTACACATTTCCCCAGCCTGCCCTGACTGCTTGGGCCCTCAACCATCTCCTCTCCCCCTGATTTTAATCCCCACCCCTCCTTGAATCTATAACCAAGTCCAGCCTGACTTGTGGACCCTCTTTCTCTTTCAAAGTCAGGTCCGTAACAACCGACTGTAGGCCCCTAATGTATGAATTCTTGAGCTCCTCTTCCTTCCCCACTCAGCCCAGAGCTGAGCGGTAGGGTGCTCAGACCATACTGAATTTCATGTATTCATTGGGCAAAGTGGAACTATGGAACAGGTTACAGCTATGGAACAGGCTAAAGCTTATGGCTGCAAGGGCCTTAAGAGCTGGCTCTTTGGACAGAGGGAGAGAGAGAGATGTAAATAATCAAATGTAACCGTGAAGGACAGGGCCTTTGATGCAAGTTTATAACAGAGGAGAGAGAAGGAAGGGGTCAGCCCAACCTGGTGGACTTTGCTCAGGGGATGACACTTGAATGCCTTGCTGTGTGACCCTGAAAAAGTCACTTAGCCTCTCTGAACCAGAGTGCCCCCATCTATACTAGGCTCACCTTCGCTGGGATGTAATTCAAAGGTTAAATAAGTTATTCAGCTAAACTTGCCCAGCCAGAGGCATGCAGCTGGTACTCAATAGATGTTTCTCATGGTGAAGTCTCAGCACAGACATGTGGGTTAATAAACTGGCTACCACTGACAAGGTGCTTAAGGCCATGGGACTCATGCATTTTAGCTGGCCTGTTCTCACTTGGGATCTAAGTTGCTGGGTGCCCATTTCTTCCAACGAGAAGCAAGTTTCTTGGGGGATCTAGCTGCCTGGGTCTTGAGTCCAGAGTCTGGAGGGACATGCATAAGGGCAGGCATCTGCCAGGTGTGATATATGCTTACAAGGAGTTTGGTCATGAATCATCTTTGCCTCCAGTGCGGTGAAGCAGTGGGATAGAATGTTGAAAATGCGTCTTTTTAACATCCTTTTCCTGGGCACACAGCAAACTCGCTCCCACTTAGGCTGCAAATCATCCCACCCTAACAGGGAGGACTTCGGACAAGCTGGCCAAGGAATGGAGGCTTCCGGGGGTGATGTCACCCAGGGCTCGAGGAACGCCAAGGGCACCAGGCTGAGCTCTCTAGTTATTCATCTTCCCTGTAGTCAAGGCAAGCTCAGAGCAGGCCCATCCCTACAATAGATGCAGCTCAAGGTTATGGCCAGGGTCAGGCCTGTTAGCAGTATCTTTTGGTGGGGGTGGGAGGGGTAGAGCAGGGATTACTGGCCTCAGGTTTTGATTTAAAGCTAAGCAAATACTTAGACACCATCTAATTCAATTCTCCTTCCCTTTTGAGGAGGGGGAAACTGAGGCTCAGAAAGGTTAAGAGATGTGCCCAAACTCACACAGCTATGGCAGGAGTTATAAAGCTAGGACTTGAACCTGCCTCCTGGTACCTTGCTCTTTCCAAATCCCACTGATGCAATAAGTCTCATCATTCTCTCTTCTATCTGGGGTTACCTCTCAACCCACCCCTACCCCCCATATATACTAATCACTATAGTATTGACAATAGAGCTACTATCTATTGGATAAGTTCCTGAAGTAAGCCCCACGCTAAATGTTTAGGATGTATTACCTAATTTAAGCTTCAACACCTCTAGGCGTTAAGTACTAATAACTCCTTGCTACTCAAAGTGTGGTCTTTGGACCAGCAGGCGCAGCATCCTGTGGGAGCTGGTTGGAAATGCAGAATCTCAGGCTCCACAACGACGATTTGCATTTCAACAGGTTCCTCTGATTTCATGCACATCAAGTTTGAGAAGTGCTGCCATAACCAATCTCCCTTTGGAGGCCAAGGAACTGATGCGCAGAGAGGAGAAGAGGCTCCCACAGTGTCCCACGGCAGGGCAGGTGTTGCCTTAGCCGAAGACCTTGCTCTGAACGCTTGAGGTTTAGGAATGCTTTCCACTAGTTCTGGACCAGGGGAGATAGAATTCCAGACCCCACCTCTCCCAACAACAAGGAAATGACTGATGAGAAAGAATATCCCAAGCGCTTTACGAAGTACTTTCATGTCTATTATTTTGTTTCTACTTTACAACTTATTAATTATCCCAACTTGATGCAAGAAGAAACTGTAGCTCAGAAGATACAGAAGATACACACTGGCCACTCTGCTCCAGAACCCAATTTGTTGGAGTTGGCGCGGGGTAGCATCCTGACAGCAGGAGAGACTACTGTAGGTAGCACGCAGATGAAAACCTCCCATCTCAATTGTCCTATATTTTAATTTCTGCTATAAAAAAATAGAATTAGATTATCAAACCTCAGATCCTTTCTTTGGTTTAAGACAGAATAAGGGTTTTTTGTTTGTTTAAATGAGTCTCTGTAAAGTTAATTTCGGGAATGACAGAGGAGGTAGTATTCAGATATTACAAAATCCATGAAGGCGGAAAAAGACTGGAGTCTGGGAAACATCTTCAAACACCACAAGACACACAGGAGAGGGGAAAAGAGAGAGGGAGGATGGGAGGAGAGGGAGAGGGAGGGGGAAGGAGTGGAGGAAATAAGCAGCCAAGATCTCTCCCCAGAGGCTGTTGACATTTCAAGTCTGGGTGGTTTCTCCCATCCTCCTTGCCCCCAGGGTGTCTTACTGTGTAGCTAATACAGGCTCACCGAAGGGCGCGCATGTATACGCGCGCGCCCGTGTACGCGCACGTACTTGCACCAGCTATTTATCTTTCCGGCTTGAATCTAGAATTTCTAGGTTGAAGTTAGGGAGACCACAGACTTGCTGCTTCTAACCTCCTCCCACCCCAGCCCACTTCCTATAGCATTCAAAAATGCCCCTGCCTTATCAAGACCGAATTTGAACAGCAGAACAGGCACTGGGATGAGGCTGGACTGGAGGACAAAAATCCTGCTCCCATCCTTCAGAGACAGCCTGTGGCTCCTCCATGGAGGGGAAGAACTGCATCTCTTTGCTTTCAGGAGTTTGCTCTCCCAAATCATCTCTTCCTTCCTCTAACCATGTCCAGGAATTTTTTTTTTTTTCTTTTTTTTTTGGTAGAACCCAGGAACTGTGAATAAATGGACATTCTCTGCTGCACCCTGGTTTCATTCAGGGATCACAAGTAAAGAGTTCTGGCAAATAAAAAAAAGTTTTCTAGGAGTTTGGAAAACCATTATTGTGAGGAATGAGGACTATTGTCTTAGAAAAGAGACAGTAGAGAAGGGACAAGATGACTATTCACGTATTTCAAACAGGGTTTAGACTTATACAGTGTATTTCTCCAGACGTAGAAGGAAAGTATGGAAGATAACAGGGAGGTCGGCTTCAGTTCTGTGACCTGGGTCAACTATAAAATGGAGGCAATAGTACTTACATCGTAGGGTGGTTGTAAAAGAATAAGTGAAGTGCTCAGGATATCCCTGGCATCTCATAATATCTCAGAACATGCTTGTTTCCTTTTTTGGCCTCATTCAAAAATATCTCCTGAGGCAGTAAGCTTCCTTTCTGGAACATTTCAAGGTAGAATTAAAATTCCTTACTGCCAAGATTCTGTGCTTCGGTGCCTCTAATCACTTTTCATAAAGAAAAATGATGGCTCGCATGGAGCTCTCACCATGCTCCAGGCACACAGAGGAGGGCTTTTTGTAGGCACTTTATTTAATCTTCTCATCATCCCTATGAGGTAGGGACTATTATTAACCTCCCCCCCACCTTTTTTTTTCTCCAAATGAGAGAATTGTGGCTTAGAGAGGTGAAGTAACTTGCCTAGGTCACACAACAAGTAAGAGGCAGACCAGGGACTTGAACTTCAGGATGTCACACCCCCAAGTCCTTGCTCTTAGAATTGGCAGGGTTATTTATCAAGTCCCCACTCCTCTTCCAGGCTCACCTGCTCTAATACTCCAGGCTTTAGCCATCTCTTTTTGTAAAATGTCTTCATTTCTCAACATTTTCAAAACCACCCAATTTCGCAATTATTGTGTGAACGGCGTCTTGTCTCTCCTGCCTTACTATAAGTGGGTCTGGTGATTTTTACTCTTAACTATCTCCCTATACTCAGTAGATTTTCCGAAGAACAAGTTCATAGGCTTCTAATAATTCTTTGATTGCCAGCTGCGTTAGGCAGCTCCTCTTCCCTGCCATGCCTACCCCCATCTTTTTTTTTCCTGTGCTATTAGAAAAGTCTTTTCTTGGCTAGAACAAATACTACAGTCTGTTCAACTAGCTAACATTCATTGAGTTCTTAATAGGCGCCAGGCAGTGTTCTAAGTACTTTACATATATTAACCTATGAGCTACAGAAGAGGAAACTGAATGTACCAGGGCACCAGGATTTAACCGAGTAAATGAGTAAATGCTTTGCTGATGGATAGTATTAGCAACAGTGGCCATACAAATATCTTTGGCTTGCATCATGCAATACAGCTTTATGTACATTCTGTCATCATCAGTCACCATCAGCAAACAGACATTAATGTCCCTATTTTATAAAAGAGAAAACCATGGCTCTAAGAAGATGAGTGATTCTCACCAGTCACACAGCAAGTGCCGTGGACTCATGAGGAAACACTGTATTGACCCATTCCAAGAAACCTGGGGGCAAGGGAGAGAGAGGTCCATGGGGAGAAAAACACCCACGCACACAAAAGTCATTTACAAATATTAACTCAAGAAGAGGGGTGCCTGGGTGGCTCAGTCGTTGGGCATCTGCCTTCGGCTCAGGTCATGATCCCAGGGTCCTGGGATCAAGCCCCGCATCGGGCTCCCTGCTCAGCGGGGAACCTGCTTCTCCCTCTCCTGCTCCCCCTGCTTGTGTTCCCTCTCTCACTGTGTCTCTCTCTGTCAAATAAATAAATAAAATCTTAAAAAAAAAAAAAAAAAAGAATAAAAGCTGGCCACAGCAGAGATTGGATGGGAATCCAGATCTTTGACTCCTAGTCCAGTGCTCTTTCCTTTATGCAAGATGGTGGGAAGCAAGTCTAGGGTCCAGACCTGGCTGGCAGCCTTGATTTGGGATCATAAGCCTGAGAGAGCAGAGAAGAAGAAGGAGGAGGAGGAGGAGGAGGAGGAGGAGGAGAAGAAGGCGGCAGCATTTTTACTTCCCTCCATTTTCCACAATGAGCATGTGCTACCTGCATAATCAGAAACAAATAAATGAAGAGGGGGGCAAAATTCATCCTTCTGAGAGGATCCTTGGGCAGGCCCTGGGGCTGCCCTGGGCCCCTCCTGGCATTTTTGGGTCCTTTCTGATCCATCGTCACTGGCCACCTGGGCCCACCTTATGGGCAGGGGGCTGGGAAGCAGGGCTGGGGAGAAATCCCAGAAGCTCCTACTGAGGCTGAGATGAGCCGAGACAGACACAGGAGTTCCCAGGTCTGTGTAACTCCCTGACACTGGAAGCTGAACGCTGTAGGCCCACAACATTTTTAAAAGGGTGACCCCGACCCTCCAAAGGGTAAGAATCCCAGATCACAACGATGAACCAGGGCGTCAGGGTTAGGATGACTGCTCAAACGAGCACCGAGAAACCTAAAAAATCTTCTTGTCAGGGCGCCTGGGTGGCTCAGTCGTTAAGCGTCTGCCTTCGGTTCAGGTCGTGATCCCAGGGTCCTGGGATCGAGCCCCGCATTGGGCTCTCTGCTCTGCGGGAGGCCTGCTTCTCCCTCCCCACTCCCCCTGCTTGTGTTCCTGCTCTCCGCTATCTCTCTCTCTGTCAAATAAATAAATAAAATCTTAAAAACTAAAAACAAAAAACAACTTCTTGTCTCCCTTTGAGTATAATTGGCAGGGAGAAGAGGCCCTGCCTCATGTACTCACAATATTAATTTAAATTCTGCTTTTTTTCCCTGAACCCATCCTCACCCCCATTCAAAGCAGTAGGGTGGACAGGCATGAGTATTTACATAATTCCAATCTCAGACACCCTCCTCTTCCTGCTAGGCCTGTGGCCGATGAAGCCCGGTTCCTGACCCTAGGAAACCATGTGTCCACAGCTTCCTATCTTGCCTCTTTACCCAGGGTCTAACGCTGTGATTTATATACTGTGGCCAACTTTCTTCCCAGGTGTTTCCTAAAAAGCCAGCTTTGCAAGTCTCAGCAAGCACTGAATTCCATCCTACCACATGGATCGGGCTCCCACCACGTGCTGGATGTTATGACGCAGGCACCGTTGGTGAGATAAATCCTCAGTGTGGCCTGGGAGGTTAATGGCAGGACAGATGACACTCACGTGTCAGGTTGGAGGAGGGAGAAACTGCACAAAGGTGAGACCCTAGGAGGGCAACCGATTAACAGGCTGGGGATAAAGGGGGTAGCTTCTTGGAGGTGCAATGGTAGCTCTGGAGCTGTGTGTGAAGGTGAAGGATCCCTATAAAAAGGAATGAGTTGTGGTCCTGTCGAAAAGCAGCCGTCAGTAAAATGCTGGGCAAGTTTAGGAAACAGGCGACAACTGGAGCCTGGGGGAGGGGCAGAAAGGAAGGAGAGAAACAAGGTTAGAGGTGGGTTCTGGCCAACTGGCCAGAACGAGGAGGACCTTGGTGTTCTACTAAGGAATCTGGACTTTATCAGACAGTGCATAGGTGTCATTGAGGGTTTCCGAGCAGAGCAGGTGGGCTCTATGCTCAGATCCATGCTTAAAAAAGATCACATTGCAGAGGATGAGAGAGCAAGGAGAAGGCTTGGAGGTTGGGAAACAGGACACTACTATACAGCCCAGTATGGGAGATGATGGGGCCTTTTAAAGATAGCCATGGGCGGAACCAGCTACATAATTTATGGGAGCTGGTGCAAAAAGAAAATGCAGGGTTCCTCGTCCAAAAATTATTAAGAATTTCAGGAGAGTGACAGCAGAGCATTAAACCAAGCATGGGGCCCCGTGTAGCAATACAGGTCAGACACCCATGAAGCCAGCCAGCCCTGCCCCGGGACTGGAAAGGGCAGAGTCCTGGGACCTGGTGATCTGTTGGACATGGAAACAGAGGCTGACAGATGACTTTTCTACACTGGCTGCCAGGCCACTCCCCCCCCCCCTTACTGGGTACCCTCTTGAGTGGTCCATGATCACCTCTAACTTATTAACACGTCTGAATGTCACCCCCCCTCCTGCTGCAACTCACCCAGATTTGTTCCTGTAGGTTCCCTATCTAAAGGTGTCACCATTCACCCAATTACCCCAATTACCCCAGTTGAAAACCTTGGCGTCCCCTTTAGTGTCTCCCCATCCCATCCCTTCCGGCAATTTACTTAAACGTTTCTCCCATCTGCGTGGCCTCTTCAATCGCTGCTATAACTGCCAAGTTCCGGCAGGCCCTTATCAGCTCAGGCCTGGATTACCCACAAAAGCCTCCTATCTGTCTCCCTGACTCCAGTCTGGACCCCTACCCCCACTCTCAAATAAAACATCCTCCACAGTGCTGCCTCAGAGAGGTTCCCAAATGTCACCTGACCAGGTCACTGAGTAAGACCCCTCATCCAGGGCTGCTCCAGCCAAAGGATAAGATCCAAATGCCGTAAATGGCACACAAGGCCCTCCGTCATCTGACCCTGCTTAATTTTCTAATAAATGCCAGAAGTGCCTTGGTCTCCCACACACCAAGCAGGCATTTTGTTTTGTTTTGTTTTTCTTTACCTCTAGCAGTTTCCTCTGCCTGAAATGCCTTCCACCCTCCCCCTTGAGGCCTGGCTAACCTCAATTCATTCTTTGAAGTTCCCCTCAGCTCTCCCCTGCTCTGGGAGGCCTTCTCCAGGTCCCCACTCCCTACAGCCTGGATGCTTTTCCATACTGACTGCAGGACCTTACAGAGGCGGCCTGTGGCTGCGACAAGCCTCCTCTCTGGGCTGGGGCAACCCAAGCAGAGAGTGGGTCCTGCTCACTTTGGTGTCCAGCCCCCAACACAGAGCCTGGCCCTGTGGGTGCAACAGGCTTGCGTGGCTCTGGCTGAAATGTCTGGTGGTGGATGTTGCTGGTGACACTGGGAGACAACTGCAGGGAAGGCTGGCAGGAATAACCCCACAGAGAAAGAAAACCCCCACATCCCATCTTCCTTAAGTCTCTACTGTCTGGGCCAGGACAGCGCCTCTGACTGAATGCCGCTGTGACCCAATAGCAACTATCTAGCGTCCGGTTTGATTGCCTGTGATTTCAGAATTTGATTTCTGCTTCCTTCTAAAAACCTCATTCTCCTGTCTGTAGTAAACAAGCACCTTTCTAGCGGAGGCAGCCTGTTTTCCACTGAGCAGCCAGCCCCCTCCCCACTCCGGTCACGGGTTACAGGGTAGAAGCATGTTTCCCTCACACCTGTCCCTGCAGCTAGCAGGGTCCCTGGCACAAAGCTGACCCTCAGTAAATACTTGCTGAATGAGGGAACGTGTCCAGTTCACTAAGATTGGGGATGGGAAGCCTGACGTCGCTGGGGACTGGTGGGGGCAGACTGCCTGGGATTAGACTTGATCCACAGATAATCCCCCAAATCCAGAAGCCACCTGGATAGTTGCCTGGACTGAGCTCCATCAACGGACCCATGTTGATGCTGCAGCTGATTCCGTGACAGACTTTCCAGGGGCCAGAAAAGAGCTCCTCAAAAAACAATTATTCTAATTATTACTGAAGTGTGACGGAGAAAAGGCTGTTAATCCTTTGCGGGCTCTTCTCTCCATTTTTCCTTTTAGGTACTTTTATTATGGATCATTTGAAGCAAACAGAAAAGTGGAGAAAACAGTATCACGAACCCAGTGTAAGGTACCCATAACCGAACTTCCACGGCTACCAACACAAACCCAATCTTGAGTCATCCGTAATCCATCCCTTGAAGCCAATCCCAGCTATCATCTCACTTCACGCGTCAAGACTTGGGTGAAGACCAAAATCCATTTCCGACTCATCTGGGGGCACCGGCCCTGGGCTCCCCTCGGCCCGGCCTTGGCTCGGTGCCTGGCAGGCCCCCACCCGGCAGGTTCGGAACCTACGTCTACGAAACTCAAAGCCGGATTGTGCGGCGCCAGGCCCTGCCTCCTCCGCTTCCTCCGCTTCCCGCACAGCGTGGGTCACCTCGGCCTCGTGGCGTTCCTGACACCCCACCGGCAGCCCTCGGTGATGCGCGAGTGAGTGTCTCCCCGCGCAAAGCCTCAGAAAGCGGAGGGAGGCGCCTTCCACTTCCTCTTTCTCCGGCTGACTAACGCCCGGCGCCCGCCCCACGCCTCCGGCTCCGCGGGGCGTGGCCACAGCCCGAAGGGGCGGGGAAATACCCATAGTCGGCCTTATATGGGCAGCCACGTCACAGGCCGCCCAGTCATTCACATAAAACGCGGCGCTGCTGGCGGAATCCCCGGCTTCTGGGGCGGCGAGTGGCCGGGCCGGCTGCCGAGCGTCCGCGGCGGGAAAGCAGAGTTGAGCGGCCGCACCGGCGCCGCGCTCGCTCGCTCGCTCGGCCGGCCGGCCGGCCGCAGCCTCGCGGGTCGCCCTCCCGGGCCTCGCCAGCGGGCACCCTGGCCGTGGGCACCTACGGGGCGCGCGGCGCGGGACCGCGGGGCGGCGGCATGAAGGTCACGTCGCTCGACGGGCGCCAGCTGCGCAAGATGCTCCGCAAGGAGGCGGCGGCGCGCTGCGTGGTGCTCGACTGCCGGCCCTACCTGGCCTTCGCCGCCTCGAGCGTGCGCGGCTCGCTCAACGTCAACCTCAACTCGGTGGTGCTGCGGCGGGCCCGCGGCGGCGCGGTGTCGGCACGCTACGTGCTGCCCGACGAGGCGGCGCGCGCGCGGCTGCTGCAGGAGGGCGGCGGCGGCGTGGCGGCCGTGGTCGTGCTCGACCAGGGCAGCCGCCACTGGCAGAAGCTCCGCGAGGAGAGCGCCGCGCGCGTCGTGCTCACCTCGCTGCTCGCCTGCCTGCCCGCCGGCCCGCGGGTCTACTTCCTCAAAGGTGAGCGCGTCGGGGCCGCCGAGCCCCTGTCACCACCCTCCCCCCCCCCCCCCCGCGCGGCGAACGCCCCGGGGCTCTGGGGTCCCCTCCTCGTGCGGGGTGCCTTCCGCGACCGGCACCCGGCAGTCTCCACTTGCCCGAGTCTGCGCCCTGGGGCTTGACGGGCGCTAGGGAGGGCGCTGCCAGTGTGAGCCCTCAGAGCCTCCCCCTCCCCACCCGCGTTCCTCGAAAGCTCCGGCCGCCTGGGTGGGTGGGGTTGGTTGCGCGGCCGGGGCGCCGCTTCTCGGCCGCGGGGGCCGTCGGCTCGTGCTGGGCGCGGGCCCCCGTTTGCTGGCGCCGGCTTAGCCGCCCTCGCTGGGGCCTGGGCTCTGAGCCTTTCTGACAGGCAGATCAGGCGGGATCAGCAGGTCGCGACCCCCCGGAGCGTGGCGCCGCGGCGTCCCCTCTCCTCCCGCCTGGACCATTAACGTATGTTAGGCTGTCTTCACCGACCCCTCTTGCCTTTTTGACCCGGGCCAGTCCCTCCCCTTCCTTTCCACTTCATTTTACTGCTTTTTATTGTTTTCCTCCGGCCTTCCCTTCTCCCCTCCCAGGCCTTTCTCTAGCTCCATTTGGAGCTGACAGCCTTCCCACCCTTTTCACCTTCTCCCTCAAACCCTCCCCCACCCCCCCAGATCATCCCGGGGCTGGCTTCCTGCTGTCTGCCAGGGGTGGGAGGCTGCCGGCCAGCGAGCCCCAGGATTTAGGAGAGGTGTAGCAGGGTGGTGGTGGAGGGGATTCCGTCGCCTTTGGTTTGAGACGCCCCAGAAGCTGCCCCACCGGTCCGTCCATTACACCTGCTGGAGAGAGGACTTCGACTTCCCCGGCCCGGGTAGTGAGTGACTGACTTTCAAATTACAGAGCATTGATTTCTGGGTCACTTCCTATGACTTCTCCCGCCTTGTATTTAGGTCCTTTGTAACCTCCAACGTACGGAAGACAGTCCACAGTGCTGAGATGAGTGTTCAGCCCAAGCTGTGCCCCGAGGCCCTGCCAGGGCTGCTGCAGACTCCTTGAGAAACAGCAGCGATGTGGTTCAGAACTCGGGTGCAGTGAACTGAGCGTTGAGGGCCCTGTTTCAAAACCACGCAACTTGGGGAATTTCACACACTCCAGACCTGGAGAGCACACTCGCAGCGCCCACCTCTATTAGCACCTCTTGCAGACTGTCCCCTGTTTATTCCTGTTAGGGAGATGACAGGCAGAAGATGATCATCTTCCTTCTCCACCAGCCTGAGCTTGCAGGAGAAGGAGGGATGCCCTCCAAGCTCTGCAGAAGTTTTCACGCTTAGCCCGGGATTTCTTTCTCTTCCTGATGGTGGTTTTTGCCTCCCATTCTTAGCCATGAGTACAGGAAAAGCTACTGCCTTCCCAGTAGCATGAAAGATATAGTCCAGGAAACCCCCCGTCCTACCTCTGCTCCCCACCCCTCTCCAGGGGGGGTCATGCTGACTGTTTAGAAGTTACTGCCACAGGAAGTAAGCGGCTCTGTAGGCTCTGTAGACTCACATCTCGGGAAAATTCATGTCTAAAATGTTTTTTTTTTTAAATGACAGTAGCACACACAGGTAAAATTTTTAAAAGCACAAAGGCTGTACGATTAGAAGTGGGTCTTCTGCACGCCCTTGAACCCAGTTCCACTCTCCAGAGACAGCCACCAACTATTTTTTGTTCGTCTTTAGACAAGTTAGTTTTCCACCAGTATCTTTTTTTTTTTTTTAAGATTTTATTTATTTATTCATGAGAGACAGAGAGAGAGAGAGAGAGAGGTAGAGGGAGAAGCAGGCTCCCAAGGAGCAGGAAGCCCGATGTGGGACTCCATCCCAGGATCCTGGGATCATGACCTGAGCCGAAGGCAGATGCTTAACCATCTGAGCCACCCAGGCGCCCTTCCACCAGTATCTTTAAAAAATAGAATGGTTTTGTATATTTCCTGTTCCTGCTTCTTTCACTTAACTAGATCTTGGGAGATTTATCCTTATCAGAGCATACGTGTCCATTTTACTTATTTTTATTTTTAATATTTATTGGAGAGGGATAGAGAGGGCACATGCGAACAGGGGGAGGGAGAAGCAGACTCCTCGCCTTAGCAGGGAGCCAGGAGCCCGGCGCAGGCCCAGGGCTTGATCCTAGGGCACTGGGATCGTGACCTAAGCCAAAGGCAGACGCTTAACCTACTGAGTAAGGTGCCCCTTACTTCTTAAACCAGTCCCCTGGTGGTAGCCAGTAGGTTGCTTTCAACCTCGCTATTTGAGGCGATGTTGTTGGGTATATTTTTTGTTCAAATGCTTTACGTGTGCACTGTCTTTCAGTGAGATTCTGAGAACTGCCAGGTTGATAGTTGTGTGCATTTTAAATTTCAATAGGAATTGCTGGATACTTAACAGTATCTTTTATCTTTTATCTTTAGTGCTACTTTATAACACTACGAATGTTAAATTGTTGTCCAAGAAAATTTTTATTTCTTCATCTACCTCATGTCCAGATATGATGAATTCAGGTTTTAATCTAGTAGCATTTCAGATCTTGGGGCAATAATGACTTTTATACTTACCTTTATCGTCCTCCACCCCCCCTCCCCCAAATTACACTAAAATGGGATGACGACCTAATGGCATTGTCAGTGTGTATTTATATACAGTGTCCATACAGCTTCTCTGCTCCCTTGGTCATGCAGCGGTGATCAAAAGCAGAATCACTGAAGAGGATTGAAGCAGCCAAAAGAATTCCCACAGCTCTTGCAGCTCAAGTGAGGCACCAGAGAACGGTCTGTCTCTCCCTGCCTCTGAAGGGAGTGGGTGAAAGAGACCATCTAATCTGAAGGACTCCTGACCCCAGCTTGAAGAGACAGCCCCTTGTTTATCTGTCCCTCAACTACACTGAGCAGCTTTGTCTGCCTGCCTTATTTTGTCAACAGGCAGGCAGGACCCAGCCCACACCCGCACCTCCTGTCTGTCCTGACAGCCATCTCTTTTAAGTGTGCTATTTAAAGACAAGAATTGGGGTGGCCTGAAGGCTTGTCTTTCCCAAGCCTCATTCTTGGGAAAGTTTGGGAGGGCCTGGGCCACTCTTGACTCCATATTCCCATCCCGTATCACTCGGTTTGTGCCCTGGAACCCAAAATGTTGGAGGCCCAGGCACAGGAAGTGACTTACTAACTAGGGTCCCCTCTTCCAGTGAAGCTGTGGGTCCCTAAGTGTGACCTTCTGTCTACATCCTAGGAGGGAAAGGGTCCAGGGGCTACAGTGGGGGCAGGAGGAAACTAAGCCACAAACACCACCACCTCCCACCTCCGTTACTCCCTGGCGTGTGGTCTCCTATCATGACCAGGAGGACCAGAAGCTCATCTGGGGAGGGCCCAATGGGCTTTTTGTTGAAGTGACCACAGAGGAGATTTGAGTGTACTCAATGGGGGCGGGGGCAGTTCCAGCAAGCTGGGAGGAAGCAGTAATGGCAAGATGACTCATTCTAGGAATTGGCTGCAGCTTCTGGGAGGGAGCTGGAGACTGCCATGTTATCCATTAACCATTTGTCTACTGCAGGGGTTTAAGGCCACCGTGGGCTCCACTGTGGGCCTATCACACCACTAAGAGACAGAAGAAAGAGGGGACTTTGTGGAAAATACATGGGCTCGGAATGCATATTTAATTGATGATTTGACCCTAGGTGAATTCTCTGGGTCAGAAAGAAATAGCAGGTTTTCTGGAGGCTCTCGGAAGTCCCTTGGGTCCTTTTGGATTGGGAGTGAGGGCTTCCCCAAGTGAGACTGTCCTGTTCACCTGGCAGCACTTGGCATGTTTTTCATTTGGTTCTTTCCCATTGAGTTCTGGGCCTGAGACTTCTTTAATATGCCCAAGTTTCTGTGACTTGGTCAGAGAGTATTTTTTACCTTAAGTGACCCATCTGGAGAAGTTTAAATGTAATATTAAGGATTTTTACAGTCATACCTGCTGGTAGTTATCATTTGAGGACTTGTAGGGAAGAAAGATCAGGAGGGGAAGCTAAGGAAGATAGGAAGGGTAGGTGGTCTTGAAGGGGAGAGAAACAGTTTTTACATATTGGGACTGAGAATTAAGTTCTAAAGGCCTCGTGCCTCCAGTTTGGTTTGGAAGGTAATTAACTAGATTGATTACTCAAAATTGGACCTATAGAGAGGATTGTCAGCAGTGTTCTTTAGCTCCTTGGGAGTGAGAAAGGGCAGGGCTGTTTTATTGCACTGAGTTTAAACCTCGTATTAGCCCCCATTCCCTTATGAATAGAGGGGATTGCATCTATAGTCCAGTTCAGAGCTAATGGGCTAGGGATGAAACAGACCAATTCAGGAGTCTCTTCTTGCAAGTGAATGCAATTTTGCATAATCACACCTTCATTTTAGATAAGTAAGTGAAAATAGCTTTTGTTTTCTGGAGGGATTTTGTAAATATTGCCAGATGTCAGAGTTCCTTTCAGCTGCTTCTGATAGATGCAAAAATTAATCATTGCCTCTCTGAACTATAACTTTTTAGAAAAGACGGAATGTGTGTTTGTGTGTGTGTGTAGCCCATTTCTGTTCCAAAGCTATTAGTTGGTTTGGCTCAATTTTTTTTACAAGACCAGAATCTATGTTAGCTTAATATTGACTCTTCCACACTTAGGGTATTGATTAATTCTGGACATTTTCTAAAAGCCTGAGAAATCAATGCTTAACATCTATCTTCCTTTTTTTTTTTTAACCTTGCAGGAGGATATGAGACTTTTTACTCAGAATATCCTGAGTGTTGTGTGGACGTACAGCCCATTTCACAAGAGAAGGTTGAAACCGAGAAAGCCCTCATGAGCCAGTGTGGGAAACCAGTGCTCAGCCTCAGCTACAGGCCAGCCTATGACCAGGTAAGTGGTTTTGGAAATGCCGTCTTGGCTACGGACTCCGTTCCTTCCTCGGCCCCCTGGCTCTCCCTCTCCCCACTCAGTAGCACTGGTGCGTTCTTCTGGATCAGGGTGTTGGCAGAGCCCTCTAGCTTCAGAGAGCTGTTGCTTGCCAACTTGAGTTTCCATCCAAGAGTAAATGGGCTTCTTTCCAGCAAACAAGCTGACAAGAGCAAAGGAGCCACAGGACGCTTGACAGCTTCTGGAGAAAAGGGGAAGTGAAAGATACATTATTATTAGTTGGCCTAGGAAGTGCAGAGAAGCTTCAGAATATCAGTTTAGGTTTCCCTGAAGATGTTTCAGAGCTGACTTTTAGGCTTCCTGTGTTAATCTTCTTTGTAATCGTTCATGCTCTGCAGTTTCTGCAAACCAACCTAGTACCTGTGGAGATGTGTCTTTTTGTTATTTTTAACGGAAACGGGACTGGGGGAGGGTTGTGGGGAAACTACCCTTTGGATGGCTAAGCAGGCTCTAAGGGTTTCTGCTGCTTACAATTCCATAAATTCTGAAACCAGAGAAGATCAAGAGACACTGTAGAGGATTTCATGCTCCTACAAATATGTGGGGGTTTTTTTTCCCCTTCCAGGAATGTTACTTTCTGGCAACTCTTTAAAGCCTGAAAGTGTGTGAAAGGCTCAGTCAGCGGTCCCCTTCAGTGCTGGAGGATGAGGGAAAGGCAGGCAAGGACCCAAAGCTGGCAGAAACCAGAGCTCAAAGCCCACCTTCCCATTTTACAGAGGGGAAAAAACGTGTCTCACAACTGGAGATGATCTCTTTGCAAAGAATCCTGTAGCTGGGCTGGCAGCAGTAGGCCCAGAACGCCTCCCTTCTCTTAACTCTGGTTCTTTTCAAGGCCTCGTTCTGTTTTCCACAGAAACAGAACCTCTTTTGGAAGGGGCCCATCCTAGGCACCTGACTTGGTGGGAGGAGCTTTTCAAGTATTTCCCACAACATGTACTTAACATGTCCAGATCATAAGAAGGAAGACATCTGGATGCTGCCTGGCATGAGCAGAACTCTGCCCCTGGGAATAAACTTCCCAGTAAAGCCAAGTGACTTCCCTGGAATGGGATCCCTGGTCAGGAAATCTATTAGCTTGGCAAGGTGCCAGGGTTATTATTTTGTTTGTTTTCCTTTATTAAAAAACACAGCGTATGATGAACCCTCAGCATTCAAGCCAGGGGCATGTGGTTTAGCTGGATTTCTATTTTCTGTTTGTTTGGGTGGTGTTTTCCCCTCACTTCTCAGAAAGTGAAAGAGAAACGAGAATTGTCAGGATGTTGCAAAGGCACAGCAGACCTTTGGCCAAGAGAGGACTGGGGAGGCCCTGACGTATCTCCCAAGGTTCATCGGGGAACCCCCTAGTGCTATTTCTTAGACGCGCTCTGCATTGAGAGAAGCCAAGCAAGGTTGTGTTAACCTTTGGGGTTTCTGAAGTCCTTTGGTTTCTTCCTCTTGAGTCTAAACAGAGGATTCAGAAAAAGAAAGACCCATGGTTTCAGGGGTGTGGTGTTCTAGGCTTTAGAAGTAATTGGGTAAGATTCCAGGCACTAAAGAGAGGGAGAGATCTATGTAGGTACATCGAAAGTGTTAAGTCCAAGGGCCAGCTCTAGTAGGTGCTAATAAAAATACTGGTTGTTGGGGCACCTGGGGGGCTCAGTTGGTTAAGCACCCAACTCTTGATCTCAGTTCAGGTCTTGATCTCAGGGTTGTGATTTTGAGCCCCTCACTGAGCGTGGAGCCTACTTAAAAAAACAAACAAACAAATAAAAAACTGGTTGTTACTCTTCCTGTCTTTGGTAAAATCCTCTGTGACTTTCTTCTAAGTGGCCAAACTGGCCTTTGCTTGAACACTTGATTTCTCAGGAAAGAAAAAGCACACACCACATGCCAGGTAATTTGAGCGTTGCCTTCTGCTAGCCCTCATCCTACACCCCTTTCCCTATTATGAGTCCGGCAGAGTTTCCGTTCCGCTTTTATTCTGGGACAGGAAATGGGAACACAGAAAACGGATGGATGATACGAGAAAGGCTCCCAGAGACTTAGCCATTGCCACCGCCGCCCCCCACCCCCAAGCCCAGTGTTTCTCTCTCAGTCTCTGGGGCCTCCCATTGTCCCAGTTATCTCTGGTTTTTCTTGCCACCCTGGAGCTGCTAAGGCTGCCAGAGTCTGACCAGCTAGCTGTTTTTAACTTTGCCTCAGGGTAGATGGTCTCAGCTTCTAATTGGGATCATCCTTAACTGGAAACCTGGTGTGTGGGTGGCCTTCCGAAAGGGTAATGATGTAAGCATCTCTCACAAACCCTCAGTCCCACGTGACAAAGATCGGGGGGGGGAGGAACCCCTCTCTCCTTGGCTTAATAGGTTTTCTTTAGGGATTCCAGGTAAACAGTGGTCATTTCCACTTCCAAGAAGCAACCTTTCTGGGGGGCACACTTTAACATCTCTGAAACCCACATGTGTCTTAGGATCAATCATCGGGTTCCTAGGTTTGATGAAATACGCCATGAAAATATCAGGACTGTAAGGTGGGGGCACTCGTCTTGAGTTTTTACCTGTTCCGTCTCGAACGAAGCCAGGGCTGCCCCAAGGTTAGAAGGCTTGCCCTGGTGCTGCTGGGGCAGCTGGGATGTGAGCATAAGCCTCTCCGTTCTTCCCCTTCACACACATCTTCTCATCCTTGTCGGCACAGGAAGGCTGCTAGCGTTCCCTACCTCGATATGTGTAAGAAAATGAAACATCTTTGCTGCGTGGGCTTGGCTGTCACTGAGTCACAAGGCAGCCACGTCGGGTAGAGCGTTTGCCAGGCTCTCCCCACACTCTGGGCTGAACTACCCTGGCTCTGAACTCTCTACCTGGAAACCAGAAAGGGAACCTCCCACCTTACAACAAGTAGGTCGGGGTTGTTTTGCTTCGTCTCCTAAAGGAGCAAGCTAATCCGATATTTCCCGGCTGTCCTTTTCCCCTCCCTCCAGGGCGGCCCAGTTGAAATCCTTCCGTTCCTCTACCTTGGAAGTGCCTACCATGCATCCAAGTGCGAGTTCCTCGCCAACCTGCACATCACGGCCCTGCTGAATGTCTCCCGGCGGATTTCCGAGTCCTGCACCACCCACCTACACTACAAATGGATCCCCGTGGAAGACAGCCACACAGCCGACATTAGCTCCCACTTTCAAGAAGCAATAGACTTCATCGGTAGGTTCAGTCACTCGTCCTCAGTCGTTTGGGGAGCCCAGTAGGGGCACCTGTTCTTGGTTCTGAGGTATCGATGGAGGCTGCTAGCCTTTGCCAAGAAGAAAAATGTCTCGTCTATGCGACCACAAGGAGTTGGAGCCAGGAAGGGCTGCAGCCACCAAAGAGGCAGAGGGCAGGATTTGAGTTGCTATTCATAGGAGTTTTAATTTGCAAGATAAATGAATTAATATAATTTTATGGCAATACTCACTGCCGCTCTTGTTATTTTTCCTAGCTGGGTGGCAAGCAGAGTGTGTCCGTGCGTAATGCTCCACGCCAGGGAAGCAAGGGAGGGAAAGAACGATCCTCACTGTGCTCCTACGTAGGTTGGGGCATTTTTAGAAAGCCAACAGAAGGATTGAGAGAGCACTACTTACACACCGAGCCCCGAGGGCCCTGGCAGCTTTTCACAGTCTTTGGCAGACTGCTTTAGGGGCAATTTGTTTTGCATTTTCAGCTAATTTTGGATTAGAGATAGCATTTGATCAGGCTCCATGCTCTGTGCACAGCGAAGTTGGCATCTTTCATGTGTTGTGTTGGGCAGTTATCATTTAGTCCCCTGGACAGGCCTGGAAACCTCTGGCC
Organism: Mirounga leonina; assembly: GCF_011800145.1. Taxonomy (NCBI): domain Eukaryota; kingdom Metazoa; phylum Chordata; class Mammalia; order Carnivora; family Phocidae; genus Mirounga; species Mirounga leonina. The sequence continues at coordinate 34,769,227 of NW_023270265.1, forward strand.
TCTCTGCCTGGAAAGGGTCTGGGCCTTGGATTTCCACCGCTTGAGCATAGGCTGGATTGTTCCCTCGTGTGACAGCTTCTCTTTCCCCCCTCTCTGCCTCGGTGGCTGTTTCAGGTTTGCAGGCACGACTCCCCAACCTTGTGGCCTTGCCTTCTTCCCCTGTAACACACGTAGGTGTTGAAGCTGAGATGTGACTTTCCTTATCTTGTTTTGAGGGCTTTTGGAGGGGGAAAGGCAGGTGTTGGGCACAGCAATAACTGTTCAGGGCAGGTAGCAATTAAGGGGACCCCCTTCAGCCACATGGTGGGCCCTGTGCTCATCACACGTGGTTTCTCCTCTATAGGAAACCCACTGGGAAAGTCTCCGGAGGCAGAAGGCTGAGCCTGTCCTGGTCCTCTGAGCCTCTGGGCTGACAGGATTACTTTGGATCTCTGAGAGGCAGCCCAAATGATGGGTTCAGAATGGGAACCCCTTGACATTGTCTCCCTGACCCTGGGAATGCCTTGCCCTTCTCTGCCTGTTATTTAATTACCTGGATAGCTACTCAGTGAGCTCATGAAACCCGCCCCCATCCATTTCTCAGAAGCCTCCCTCTCCATCCTGTGTATTGTGTACGCAACCACACAAACCCACAGCCTTTTGAGAGCACATGATGCTTTTCCCCAGACTCCTTGCCCTGCTGGTGAAAGGGGGGCACTGAGCCCATACCATGCACTTGACCCCTTCCCAGGGGAGGGCCTGGGAGGGCACGTGGTAGACAAGCCCTGAGGGGCAGAGCAAAAACAGCATACTCTAGGCCCTTTGCTTTCTTGGACGTGGCACTGGGCAATTAAAAGCTAGTCTACAAGGAGCAAAGGAAGATCGGAGTCATGACCGTGCAATCCTAAGGGTTGGGGTCCCCTTTGAACTAATTTACAGGAACTTTTTTTCTTTTGAGTCAGACTAAATTGGGGGTACCTCTAATGAGCTACACTGTATCCTTTGGGACTTTTGTTCTGTTGAGGAAACTCCGGGGTTCCTCCTTGACTCTTCAGAAACTTGATCTTTTAGATCTTACAGATTCATTTGTAAACGTCTTGAACTTGAGGAGGGAGCTGGATAAGGGAGCTGACTTTATTTGCCCTTCAAAACTTTAAGTGTTTTTGCACAACTGTGGCTTTACATTGTACCAGGTACCTCAGACTTCCTGTGTTGTAATGTTGTAATTGTTTCCTCACTAGCAAGAGAGGGAATTGGAAACACTGTTTTTTGTGGTTTTTAATTGTGGTTTTTAATGTGTGTGTATATATATATGCGTAACCTTTTGCTCCTCGTTTTTAGCTGTTGCAGTTCTTTTGGGGGGAGGAGTGGAACAGAAAAGGAGGGAGACCTTGTCATATTGAGCTAAAGAATGCTAACTGATGGTGGTAGCTTTATAGCAGTGAGTCCCATTGTTGTGCAAGATGGAGTTTGCGAAAACCATTTATATCTTCCAGTCTAGTAAGCGTCACTTAGCCAGGCTATAATCAGTGGCTGTGCACTATTTATCGTATGTTTGGTGGTGGGAACCCTGGGAGCTGAGCCAAGCATCCCGCCCTGGCACAGCCAGACAGGGTACCCAGGGAGGCTGGCAGGCCTCTAGCAGGAGAGGGCCTAGGTCCTCCCCATTAGAATCAGATCCCAAAAGGCAGGAATTGCTTTTCTGAGTCAGTCTTTGACCCTGGGGCGCTCTCAGAAAAATGTACCTACCCAATAAATTTGCATGCAATGTCCGGGATTTTGCAATGTCCTCTTGAAACCCATCCGTGGAACCCAAGTTAGGATGGCATCTCCAGGAAAGGGAATATTACCCCAGATCTGGCACCTTCAGGGGCAGAATCTGTGCAAGTATCCTGGAAAACAGGGAAGCACGTCTGAAGATTAGAAAGGCCCTACATGGGGATAGACATTGGGGGGACCCCATGAGCTCTGTCCTTGCCAGTGGGTATTAAATTAAAGACTGGGAACCTCAGCTCTTGGACAGATGTGACATTTTGATGACTAGGTTACTTTTGTGTTGAATCCTTGTATCTTGGCATCGTTGCCTTTGGGTTCCAGTCCCAACTCGTCCTCACTGTCTTTTCTTCCTTCCAGATTGTGTCAGGGAAAAGGGAGGCAAGGTCCTGGTCCACTGTGAGGCTGGGATCTCCCGTTCGCCCACCATCTGCATGGCTTACCTCATGAAAGCCAAGCAGTTCCGCCTGAAGGATGCCTTCGATTACATCAAGCAGCGGAGGAGTGTGGTGTCGCCCAACTTTGGCTTCATGGGCCAGCTCCTGCAGTATGAGTCTGAGATCCTGCCTTCCACGCCCCAGGCTCCCTCCTGCCAAGGGGAGGCAGCAAGCTCGTCATTCATAGCCCATTTGCAGACACTGAGCCCTGACCTGCAGGGTTCCTACTGCACCTTCCCTACCTCGGTGCTGGCCCCCGTGCCCACCCACTCGACAGTCTCAGAGCTCGGCAGGAGCCCCATGGCCACAGCCACATCCTGCTAAAACCGGGATCGGGGAACCAGCCCAGCCCCAAGAACAACTGTGATTCTGCTTTTTTGAAACTCGTGGACATTTCATACCTGTGCAATACTGAAAACCTCACTCTGTCCTGCTGCCCTGGCGGGACAATGAGCGGTCACCAGGCTTGCAAACGTACTTGACGCTGACGGCGGGGATAGGTTTTGGGGACCGAAGGAAGGCCAAGCCATGATGAGAGCACAGCGCGTGCCGACTACTGTACTTCCAGACCCCCTGCCCTCTCAGGACCGCCCGGGCCCAGCACCTCCGAGCTCGCCTTTTCATTTCCAGCGCAAGGCAATAAATACCCACAGCAACGTGGGAGAGAGCAGTTGCTAGACCAGGAGAAAAGGCAATGACGAAGCCAATTCATTTTGAAGGAAGCACAATTTCCACCTTACTTTTTTAACTTTGGCAGTCTCCGTATCTGTCTGTTGCTTCAGGGCATAAGCTGATCACCACCCAGTCAGGAAAGCAACCTGTCCAGGGCTTGGAGGGACGCCATCTAGATGCTGATTTGAACCCTCCCATGTTTCCGAGACTCCCTCTTGGGTCCAGCTGGAGGCGGATGGTTGAAGTAGCAAGACGTCGACCTCTCTGGGTGTCCTTTCCACTGTGGGTTCTTCCCTGACTTCGGACTTCGCATGATTTCTTACTCATACTTGAACCTTCCTCGTCACCCCTCTCCTCAAAGCATCTCTTGTGTCGTTTGAAAGGAGTTCTTCAGACCTTCGACCAAAAATCACCCCTTTTAGGGGGTGGCAGCGGGTGCCAAGAGAAAGAGAGACCCGCCGCGTCCGGGTCAGTGGCATTGACACGGTCGTCTCCCCAGCTTGCTGTCCTTAATGTGTGCTTGTCTTGTCTCTCGTGACACACGTTATCTTCCCTGCCCCTGGGGGTTGTCTTCAAGCTGTGGACTTCTGGGGTTTGCAGATTTTGTAATGTGGTACTTCTTTTTTGTCTGTAGGTTCTCTCCGGGGGAAAAGGCAATAATTTCCTAAAATCCATATGAATGTGAAGAAAAGCAGTATGTTACTGGGTGTTGTTGTTATTGTTGATGTTGTTTTTTTATAGTGCAAAATAAAAAGATGAAAAGAAAAAAAGGCAATGCTTCGTGTTGGTGAGTTGGGGTAATAAGGTAGGAGTACATTTAGGTGGGGACACAGCATATTTCACTGGATCCAGACAAGCACTAGGGTGACGGGGGTTGTACCACTGTAGACTGAGTCTGCATCTGCTCACGGCCGGTGACCTTAACAATACAGAATATTGCTTTCCAACTGAGAGGCTTCCCTAAGCTCACTTGCAAGAGGAGTCGTTAGGTGCCGGCCACACAGAGAGGTGGTCAGAGCATCCACCCACTCAGGGCTCTCGACTCCCATGAGCCCAGGCAAATTGTTCTTGAGTCTCAGATGCTTCATCAGTGAAATGAGCTAGAGGATCCCCAAGGTCCCTTAAAGCTCAAGGCCCTTGATCACAGCAAACCTGAATGCCAAGCTTGTGGTCAGCCTCCTTTTAGTGCCTGGCACGTGGCAGACACACTTAGAAAAGGTTGGAAAAATGCCCAAGGGACAGAAGTGAACTAGGTGACAGTTCACCATAAGTGCCTGCCCCGGTTCTTTTTCACCCTTGGGACTAATTCTGCCAGGTAATTCCCTCAGTCAATGAGTGGGTTTATTTATTTATTTTTTTAAGATTTTATTTATTCATTTGAGACACAGAGATCGAGAGAGAGCATGAGCAGTTGGGGGAGACGGAGGGAGAGGGAGAAGCAGGCTCCCTGCTGAGCCAGGAGCCCGACGTGGGGGCTCCCCCAGGATCCCAGGACCCTGGAATCATGACCTGAGCCGAAGGCAGAGGCTTAACCATCTGAACCACCCAGGCGCCCCAATGAGTGGGTTTAAATCCCAAGCTGGATCGACTTGTCCACTGAGTTGTTTCCTATGTTGGTGGAGGAAGGAAAGAACAATAATGACTTCTCCCCACAGGTGGCGAGGCCTCTGCCTCAGCCTAACTCTTGGGGCCTGTTTCCTAATCAGGACCTGATGTGGGAGTTCCAAACATACCCCTCGGTTCTGGGGGGCCCAGAGAGATGGCCTGTTCCCCCGCTCAGGCACTATGTCCACAAATAGCAAGATGGCGGCCTAGCCCAGGGTAGCTCAGCTCTTTCTAAACATCTCACCTCAAAGGCTTGGCTTGAGGCCTTGTTCTCTGCAAGCCTTTCCTTTTCGCCCCTCTCCCTCCACAGATTCCTTGGCAAGTCCTCAGGGAAGATGCCACCCACGCCAGAGAGGCTGCATTTCCTTCGCCTCATGCCCCTCATCTGCATAAGCCAAGCAGGGCTTTCACGGAAAGTGGAGTGAAGAACGTCAGACAGGGAAGAGGGAAGTCCTGGCTTCTAGCCCTCACCTTGCCCCTAACTCTAGCACTTTGGAGCTAATCTAATAACCTCGCTGGACCAAAATTCTCCAGGGTTTGGTCATGTTGATGCCTGAGTTCCTTCCGGGGATTCAAATCCCTGAGCCTCTTGGAATGTGACCCGGAAGCCTGTCCGGGTGCTGAGTGGCTGGAGGGGCCTGGAGCAGGGAGAGACGGGGTGGGGAACTGGGTGCAGGCTGGGGTGATGTGCTAAGCTGCGTCCCACTTGCTGACATTTGCTTTATTGCATTAAAGTCTTTCTCTGAAGGGTGAGTAAGTCCTCTAAATCAGGCATATGAGGATTGCTCATAAGCCAGTGAGTCACTGGAGGGTAAGCCAAGTGAAGCCCCACAGCTGGGGATGGCTTTTGACTCTCACTCCCCTAATAATCTCATTAATTACACCTCCATTTGTGTCAAGACCAACTTCTCACTGGCTTCCAGTGCCAGGTGGGGAGTTCAGGGTGGTGGTGTCTGGCTCCTTCATCCCCAGTTTGTGAAGAACCACCTCTGTTGGTCTCTAGCCCCAGTGCTGGGAGAACAGAGATAGTAGTTCTCCCCTACTCTGCGTCCCAGCTGTGGCTGTGGGTGAGCCCCTTCAGGTCCACCCTCGCTCCCGAGCTGGGCCCAACGGGGGCAGGAAGTGTATGAGCAGTCACATACCAGCGTGCTGGCAGAAGCCCTGTGTTCCCATGGGTCTCCTTCCTGTGAGGATCCAGGAAAAATGCTGCCCCGGTCTCAATACCCTCAGAGGCTCTATCTCTCTGAATCGCTGGTGGTTTATCTTCTGCACACCATAAAGCTCACGCCTGCCCTGTTTCCCTCCTTGCTCAGGCCACGAGGCAGCCCAGAAAGAAAGTTTTCGCCTACCTTGTGACAATTATATAATTGTCTGCAATGACTTTATGCCATGTTATTTTGTTTCCATTAAAATTTCCCCATTTTCTTTTATTTCCATTTCCACAGTGACTTACCAAAAAAACAAACCCACCCTTGGGTGGTAAAGATTAGACATACCACGATGCATTTATGGAATGAGGTGGTGTATAAAAACGTGGAAAGAAGCCTGTTTCTCCTCAGTGTTGCAACTCTCCATCTCAGTCTGAAGGATTCATCCACGGGACTGGCTTCCTTTGCCTTCTCAGTAACTCTGCCAAGGTCTGTATTCTTTCTGGGATAAACCCTGTCCAGACCCCAAGCCTCATTCCTTGTCTCTCAATCTCTGGCACTGCCCTCCACTTCAGCCCTGTATTCTGCTGCTGGTAACATTTAATGGGCAGAACCCTGGAACAGATGGACAGATTGCTCAAAGCCACGATACAGCCCCTCCTGATCTCTACACACCAGATGAGAGGGATGTGACTCCATGCCTAGATACCCATCACTGCTCCATGCACTCAATGCTGAGCACCTGCTAGAACCTGGGGGAACGAGAGCCAAGTGCTCCTGCCCTCAGGGAGTCCATGAGCACTAATGACTGTCACTGGACTTTCTGTCCCAGACTGGAGCTGGCCTTTGAAGCCCCACACAATCCCCTTCCCCAGCTCCCCTCTTCTAGGCTCCAGCTTCATCCTCTCCCCTCTGGTCCCAGCATACTTCATGCCCCAGCTCCCTGGACATGGCAGCCTGTACACATTGCTGTGTTTACCTGTGCTAATAACTGAGCTCCGCCTTGGTGCATCCCTTATTTCTCTTGTATTGTTTACTAACTTGTTTTGAACGCTGTATTTAGTCTTGGCCCCACCTCCACTCTCACTGGAGTACAAAAAAGAAGTGAGTTCTTATTGAGCCCTAGTCTTCTCTCAGTCATTTGGCTAATACCAAAAGTGTGTAGGAAGCACCTACCATGTACTACAAACCAACCTAGGCGGGCACCCAGGCATCGTCAAATCTAATGCTCACCACCACTCCGTACATTTTTTGCTATATCCATTTCCAAATGCACAAGCTGAGCCTCAGAGAGATTAAGTAGCTTGCCCAAGGTCACACAGCTAGTAAATTGTAGAGCAAAGATGAAGTCATTTCACTAATCTACCCCTCTGAGCACCTGGGATATATACTAGATGCTTTTGTCCATTGGGCTTTTGTTTGCAAGGAAGAGTCTCCTCAGACCACATTAAGGAAAAAGGTTTGTGGATAGATGCAAATTGTGTCTATTTGCTCTTGACACACTGGCTTTCTGACAGCCACTACACACGCCATGTTCCCTCCTGCCTCAGGACCTTTACACATGCTAGTTCCTCTGCCTGGAACACGTTTCTCCCCTAAATTCACCCTTTAACTAAATAACTCCCACTGGTCTTTATGTCTCAGCTCAAACTTCCCCTCTCTAGGGAAGCCCTCCCAGACTAGGTCAAATGTCTCTGTTCATCTCTCATAGCTTCCTATCTATATTTTTTCTTCATATTTCACCAAAGCTTAAAGATTATTTATTTATCCATGATTATCCTACTGTCTCTCTTCTCCAGACAAGCACCAGGAGAGCAGATTACATTGCATTTCAAGAGGGCCCCAGGGGGGCACTTGGGTGGGTGGCTCAGTTGGTTAAGCGTCTGACTCTTGATTTTGGCTCAGGTCATGATCTCAGGGTCCTGAGATCTGAGATCGAGCCCCGCATTGGGCTCCCTGCTCAGCAGGGAGTCTGCTTGAGACTCTCTATCGCTCTCCCTGTGCCCCTTTCCCCCAGCTCACATGCTTGCTTGCTCTCTCTCTCTCAAAAATAAATACATAAAAGAATATAGATCTTAAAAAGAGAGAGAGAGAGGGACCCACCATGGGCCTGATTTGTAGTGGGTATTTAGTAAGTATTGATTGAGTAAAGGAGTGAATGAACAAAAACTGGGAATGAAAAACTGTCAGGACCAGAAGCTGGGCTCTCCATCTCTCCACATAATCTCCTTTACCCCATGCCATTTGCCAATTCTTTCCCAATCCTAGAGGAAACAAGTTTCCTAGATTTAATGACTGTCACCCTATTGGTCAGAGTTCATGTCACCACACCACCCTGTTAGTCACGGGTCAGCTGCCCTTAGGTCAGGTGTCCATTCTGGGACCAATCAGTTTCCTCTAAGTTCAGAGACCTGCCTGGATCAGCCTCCCTGAGCAGGGCTGTAGATGGGGCAGTTTCAGCTAGAAGGGGCAGGGACCCTACCATATACTTGGCTAACTTGCCATGTAAAGTGCTCAATTCCAGCAAACTGAGTGTTGGATCCGAAGGCCCAGGAAACCACCACATAGCCTGGGCACAATGAAACTCAACCCTTCTGGTCTCATTCTACTGCCAGTGAGCACCCTAAGGTGATGAATTATGGTACCTAAAGTTAACATTCTGGTAGTATGTATTTATAGCAGTAGATCAAATTGCTTCCCACCCACACACCCACCACCATTCACTTGTAAAGTTTACAGAAACCAAGAAGCCACTAGGTGGGAGCTTAAAATAGACCCTAGAAGCATCTGTACACTTTTCATTCCAGGCTTCTCTAGCAGCCAGGAGAAAATGTGCTGCTTGAGAGGAAAAACCTCTCAAATATATCTCTATGGGAGGAAGATGAAAAAAATTATTTCCAGTCTTCAGGTAGACTTAGAATAAGGAAGCATAGCTGCCAGGCCCAGGGAACCTAATGAGTTTAGAACCTTCAAAAAGATCTTTTAAAAAGCACTTACAATGGGCAGGCTATATGCTGGGTATTTTGTGTATGTTCTCTTACTTAAGGGCCACAAAACCCCAGCAGAGTGGGTACTGTTAGGCCTGTTTATGGGTGAGAAAACGGAGAGGTGACATACCCAGCCTAAGGTTACATAGCTAGAGCTTGTGGGTGTCAGAGGCAGGATACCTAACTTGCATTGGACTCCCAAAACCATACTCTTTCTCTGTACCACACTTTTCCAGAAAACGAAGTTCAGAAGTGTCTCGATAGTGTGTCTCCATGTCTACATCCCTTAAAGGTGGTTATGACATCTATTTGTTCTTTAGAACTGGGTTTCACGAGATCTCATGGCAAGAGTTTATTAACTTGACAGCCTTCTCTTCCAACATGATTACTGGGCCATTAGATTTGGGAACTGAATTTCAAGAAGGATGTGGACAAACTGGTGGGTTTACAGATAATGGACAATGAAAGGATTGGAAACTATGTCATACGAAGAAGAGCAGGGAAAGGTCAAGATTTGTGGCCTCCAGAGGAGAGCCAATGAATGGTCTGACTGAAGTTGTATAGAGTGGTGTCTAGGAACTCAGGGGCTAGAGTTTCATAAGCCTGAGTGTGAATTCTGGCTCTGGCTTTTGCTAAATGTGTGGACATGGACAAATTACCTCATGTCCCTAAGCCTTGAAGTTCTTATCCATAAAAGAGCTATACTGATTGAATCTATCTTGTGGGTACAATTTTGAAGAGTAAACGTCAGGAGGAATAATTGCCTGGTGTGAAGTCAAAGACACAGTAAGTCTTCAATGAATAGTGGTCATGATTATTAATTACAATAATTGCAGCAGTGAACTACCCACTGGTGTAAGGGTTGGGCAAGCAGAGTGGGATTTCTATTGGCAAGGCTGCTGTGGAGAGGATTCAAGCCTCAGGGCCTTTGCACACATTCCTTCCTCTGCTTCATTCTTTCCCTTCTTTACCTGCTCATTTTTGGATCTCCTTGGTACCTCACTCATGATTTCACTTCTTCAGGGAAACCTTCCCAGGTTTCAGGATTCCATATTAAATGTTCCCCTGGTACCTATGGCTTCCCTTCAGAGCACTGTCACAATGGGAATTAAATAACGATGTTCATTATCTTTAAAAATTAGCTTTATTAAGGTATAATTTACATGGTATGAAATTCACTTATTTAAATTTTTTTTTAAAAGATTTTATTTATTTATTTGACAGAGAGAGACACACACAGAGCAGGAACACAAGCATGGGGAGTGGTAGAGGGAGAAGCAGGCTTCCCGCGGAGCAGGGAGCCCGATGCGGGGCTCGATCCTAGGACCCTGGGATCATGACCTGAGCCGAAGGCAGACGCTTAACGACTGAGCCACCCAGGTGCCCCTTCACTTATTTAATTTTTACTGTTAAATGAGTTTTGACAAATGTATACCTATAGCCATGTTAACATCGCCGCAGTGAAGATACGGGCTATTTTATTGACCTGCAAAATTTCCTTGTGCCCCTTTGCATTCTCTGGGTTGTTTCCAGCTTTTGGCTGTTATGGATAAAGCTGCTATGGACATTTGTGGACATATTTCCAGTCACATGATAAGTTGCATTTCTACCATTAACGAACGAGAGTACCAGTTGCTCTATATTCTAGTTTACACTTGGTATTAATTAGTTTTGGGTTTTTTTGTTTTTTTTTTTGTATTTTTGAGTTTAGCCATTCTGGTAGTATGTAGCGGTAACTCATTGGATTTTTGAGTTTCTATTTCTACAATTACTAATGATGTTAACAATTACTTCACGTACTTACTGGCTATTCATAGATCTTCTTTAGTAAAGTATCTATTGAAAATTTTCTTTAAATGAATTATATGTTTTATAATTGAGATTTAGTAACACTATCTTGATTACTTTAGCTTTGTAGTAAGTTTTGAAATTGGGAAGTGTAAGTCTTTCAATTCTTTGTTCTTCTTTCTCAAGATTGTTTTGGCTATCCTGGGTCTTTTGAATTTTAGTAGCGGCTTGTCAATTTCTGCCAAAAAATCAGCTGGGATTTTGATAGGGTGTGTGTTGAATCTGTAGGTTAGTTTGGGGAGTACTGCCATCCCAGCGATGTTAAGTCTTCTGGTCCATGAACATGGGGCATCTTCCTATTTACTTAGATCTTCCTTATTTCAACAGTTTTGTAGTTTTCAGTATGTAAGTCTTGCACTTCTGTCATTAAATGTATTCCTAAGTATTTTCATGCCATTGTAAATGAAGTTCTTTTCTTAATTTCATTACATGGATTGATTTTTTTTAAGATTTTATTTAAGTAATCTCTACACCCACTGTGGAGCTTGAACTCACAACCCCGAGATCAAGAGTCAGAGGTTCCACTAACTGAGCCAGCCAGGCGCCCAGACGTGGATTCATTTTTGAGTGCTGATCAAACCTTGCTTTTCTGGGATAAGCCCCATTTTACCATGACATGTTATCTTTCTTAAGTATTGCTGGGTTTGACTTACTAATATTCCTTTATAGATTTTTGTACCTGTGTTTATGAAGGATATGGTCTCTAGTCTTTTGTTGTCATGTATTTGTCTAGTTTTTGTATCAGGATAATGCAGCTCTCATAAAATGATTTAGGAAGAGTTCCTTGCTCTTCCAACTTCTGTAAGAGATTGTATAGACTTGGTATTATTTCTTCCTTAACTATTTGGTGGGACCTACCAGTGAAGTCACTGGGGCCTGAAGTTTTCTTTTTTGCGAAGCTTTTTAACGATAAATTCAGTTTTTTTTAGTGGATATAGAGCTATTCCAGTTATTTATTTCTTCTTAAGTGAGCTTTGGTAGTCTGTATCTTTCACACGACTTGTTCATTTCATCAAAGTTGCTGAATTGTTTAGCATAAAGTTGTCAATAATGTTTCCTTACGATCATCTTACGGTCCTTGGATCTAGAGTGGTGTTCCCTGTCCTATGCCTGATACTAGTAATTTTTGTCTTTCCTTGTTTTTTTCCTGATTGGTCTGGTTAGAAATTTATCAATGTTATTTATATTTTCCAAAGAACTAGCTTTTGGTTTTATTGATTTTTCTGTACAATGTGTCCATATTCTACTTCATGGGTTACCACTCATATTTACTTTTCCCTCCTCTCATTTACTTTGGGTTCAATTTGCTCTTCCTTTTCTAGCTTCTTAAGGTAAAAATCTGTCATTGATTTTATACTTTCTTCTTTTCTAATATAAGCATTTAGAGCCATGAATTTTCCTGTAAACACTCTACAAATTATTGATAGGTTATGTTTCCATTCTCATTCAGTTCAAAACATATTCTGATTTCCATTATGATTCCCTTTTTTATCTGTTTAGTTAATTTCCAAAATTTGGAAGATTTTCTATATATCATTCTGTTATTGATTTCTAGTTTAATTCTGTGGTGGTCATGGAACATATTTTGTGTGGTTTTGCTCCCTTAAACTTATTGAGACTGATTTTATGGCCTCAATATGGTCTGTCTCGGTGAATATTTCATGTGCACTTGGAAAAAAAAATGTGTGTTCTGCTGTTTTGGGTGGAGTGTTATGAAAGGTCAGGCCAAGTTGATTAACAATGTTATCCAAGTCCTCTCTATCCTTGCTAAGTCTGTCTACTTTTTTATCAATTACTGAGAAAAGAGTGTTGAGGTCTTCAACTACACTTGGAATTTAGCTGGTTCTCCTTTTAGTTCATTTTGTTTGTTTTTGTTTGTTTGTTTAAGTAGGCTCCACACCCAGCATGGAGCCCAATGCAGGACTTCACCCTGAGATCAAGACCTGAGCTAAGATCAAGAGTCAGATGCTTAACGGACTGAGTCAGCCACCCAGCTGCCCCTCGGTTGCATCCGTTTTTTGCTGCATGTGTTCTGAAGCTCTGTTAGGTGTAGCAGTGTCTAGGTCTGCTGTGTCCTCTTGATGAATTCGCCCCTTTATCACTGTGAAATGTCTGTCTTTATCTCTGGTCATATTCCTTGTTCTGTAGTCTGTATTTCCTGATATTAATATCGCTACTCTAGCTTTCTTTTTTTTCTTTTTTTTAAGATTTTATTTATTTATTTGACAGAGTGAGACACAGCGAGAGAGGGAACACAAGCAGGGGAGTGGGAGAGGGAGAAGCAGACTTTCCACTGAGCAGGGAACCCGATGCGGGGCTCGATCCCAGGACCTGAGATCATGACCTGAGCCGAAGGCAGGCCTCTAATGACTGAGCTACCCAGGCGCCCCTCTAGCTTTCTTTTGATTAGTGTTTGCATGGTGCATCTGTTTATCTTACTTTTAATCTATCTGTGTATTTATATTTAGAGTCGTTTTCTTGTACACAACATGTAGTAGGGTCTTGCTTTTCTTGTCCAATCTATCTCTCTAAAATTACCTTTAATGTAATTATCAATATGTTGAGCTTACACCTACTATTTTCCTGTTGATGTTTTATTTGTCTCCTCTGTGTTTTACACCTGTTTTCCTCTTTTCCTGACTTCTTTTAGACAAATTGAGTGTTTTCTTTTTTTTTTAAGGTTTTATTTATTCATTTGAGAGAGAGAGAGAGCATGAGTGGAGGGGAGAGGCAGTGGGGGGGGGGGAAGCAGACTCCCCACTGAGCAGGGAGCCCGACACGGGGCTCAATCCCAGGACCCAGAGATCATGACCTGAGCTGAAGGCAGACGCTTAACCAACTGAGCCACACAGGCGCCCTGTTGTACTGTCTATAATTTCACATTTTCTCCACGGTTAGCTTATTGATTACACTTATTTTGTTGTTGTTGTTGTTAACGGTTGTGCTAAGGTTTAAAATATACAGCTTTAATGCATCACTACCTTCAAATAGTACTATTGCTTTGCATATAGTGAAAGAACCTATAATAACATATTTACATATTCCCCTCCCTACTCTTTGTACTCTTGTAGTGAATTGAGTTCTATGTCAGTTATAAACCTCATAATAACTTGTTATGCTTTCTGCTTGAAACAGTTGCTTATCTTTTAAATAGATTGAAAAATGAGGGGAAAAAATTACATCCTTGATTCATATAATAATTGGCTAGCCCAGGGAGTATGAGGATGACCTCACTGTTATATCTCAGGCATGACTTCCAGTGAGAATACCAGAAAGTCTCTGAGTCCCCAGCTGCCTACAGTCCCCAGCTGCCTACAGACCTCCCTTGGGCGATAGTTTATCTTGGTTCCTGCCCTCATAGTGGACAGGGCTCACACAGCTCCATAGTCGGGCTTCTAAATCCTTCTTCCTTACAGATGTCACAGTCAAGGACAGCTGTGATGTGCCCTTAAGCTCTTTTTAAAGCTTACGAGGACATTGACCTTCAACACCAGAGCATTAATAATCATGATGCCTCACATTTATTGAACTCTTTCCATATGACAAACACCTTGCTGAGCTCTTGGTGTGCATTATCTCTTAAATCTCACTGCAATCTGATGTGGTAGATATTGCTATTCTTCCCTTTTTACAGATGAGAAAATGAGGCAAGAAAGTTTAAAGTGCCTACAGTCATGCAGCAAGATCAATAAGGGAACCAAGATTTGTTTGGTGTGTTGGTGGTCTGACATCAGAGCCAACCCCTCTCAAGTACTCTGTTCTATGCCATCCCCGTAACCTGCCTGAGGACATTTGCCGCCCTCCTAACACACACAGCTCCAGTAATATTATACACCTGGAGAACCGCTGGGTTTGGGGCCTCATCCCTCCCCGTTCCTTTCAACACATCAGGGCCTGTGGCTAAAGAGCATATCCACAGTTGATCGGTGTGGGTTAGTAGCAAGAGCACTGGAATGGGAATTAGGACTCTGTTCTCATTCCAGCTCCGTGGCTCACCAGTCATGCCTCTTTAGGCACATTAGTTAATGTCTCTGGGTTTGTAGTTTCTCAATACCTAAGTCAAGGGGATGGAATTAGATCATCTCAAAGCCTTCTTTAAGACCAACATCCTGTGAGTCTATGAATTAGCGACCTTGCTGATAGAGAGCTAATAATTACCTAACCTGGCAGGACATCTAAGATTTATTTGCTTTAATAATATTTATCAAAACCACAGAGCTTAGCCACTCACTTTATGCTCATATATCTTCTCTGGCTTCCTGTTTATCCCAAAGGTTATCTTTTCAAACTGCCCTTTGGGCTTATAAAATTTCCTTTGTGTTCACTACATATTATTAAGTGAACAAAAAGCAGGTTACAAAACTGTTGTATCCCATTTTATTAAAAAAACAAATGTGTGTGTCTACTTACATATATAAAATACATATACTGTATATACAATATATACAACAAAATATATAAACATATATAATATAATTATATAAATATATAAATATAAGTGCATATATACTTATATTTATATTGATGTTTATGTAGTCTAAAAGGATGTACATCAAATGTTAGAATGACTTTTTCTGGATGGTAAAAAAACTGGTGACTTTCATTTTATATTTTCTTTATACTTTTTTGTCCTTTGTAATTTCTTTTTTAAATTAAAAAAATTTATTTTTATTTTTATTTTTTTTATTTTTTAAAAGATTTTATTTATTTATTTGATAGATAGATACATAGCGAGAGAGGGAAAACAAGCAGGGGGAGTGGGAGAGGGAGAAGCAGGTTTCCTGCCGAGCAGGGAGCCCGATGCGGGGCTCGATCCCAGGACTCTGGGATCATGACCTGAGCCGAAGGCAGACGCTTAACGACTGAGCCACCCAGGCGCCCCTTTTTTTAATTTTTAAGTAATCTGTACACCCAACATGGGGCTAGAACTCACAACCCTGAGATCAAGAGTTGCACATTCCACCAAGTGAGGCAGCCAGGTGCCCCTGTCCTCTGCAATTTCTTTTTTTTTTTTTTTAAGATTTTATTTATTTATTTGTCAGAGAGAGAGAGAGAGAATGCGAGCACAAGCAGGGGGAGCCACAGGCAAAGGGAGAGGGAGAAGCAGACTCCCCACGGAGTGGGCAGCCTGACCCAGGGCTCGATCCCAGGACCCCGAGATCATGACCTGAGCCAAAGGATGATGCTTAACCGACTGAGCCAGCCAGGCGCCCCCGTCCTCTGTAATTTCTGTCTAGTGGAATTGCTTATATGTTTAATATTTATTGCTTATGGGCGCCTGGGTGGCTCAGTTGGTTAAGCGACTGCCTTCAGCTCAGGTCATGATCCCGGAGTCCTGGAATAGAGTCCCGCATCGGGCTCCCTGCTCAGCGAGGAGCCTGCTTCTCCCTCTGACCCTCCCCCACTCATGTGCTCTCTCTCTCTCATTCTCGCTCTCTCAAATAAATAAATAAATCTTTAAAAAAATATATTTATTGCTTATAAATACAAGAGCTTACAAACCAGTAAATAATGTCTCTTTTGGACTCGGAATCTCCCACCACCACCTCCCCGGCTTTAACTTCGTCTCTAGTGTCTTCTCCTGAGTACATATCTTTCTGTCTTAAGTGACAAGACAAGGGGGACAGGGTACTTGACACATGGGACAGAGTAATCGAGGAGTCAACCTTCTCTAGCCCCAGCTTTTGGCTGTCCCTGCACCACACCCCCTTCCCTCACTCTCCTCTTCTCCATATGAACCAACATCTCCATATGAACCAAGTCTTCCTGCTTCCAGTTTCTCCCTCTACAATGGATCTTGAGCACTTCCAGCGTTCATTCATTCGTTCACCAGCAATTATGCATCAATCAGAGTAATAATGGAATAAGTGTGTAGTTTAGAGATGAGAACTGAGGTTTGAGTCCTAGGTATACCAGGATGGTGTAAAAAGCACTTGGAAGGGGCGCCTGGGTGGCTCTGTCGTTAGGCGTCTGCCTTTGGCTCGGGTTGTGATCTCGGGGTCCTGGGATCGAGCCCCGCGTTGGGCTCCCTGTTATGCGGGAAGCCTGCTTCTCCCTCTTCCACTCCTCCTGCTTGTGTGCCTTCTCTCGCTGTCACTCTCTGTCAAATAAGTAAAATCTTTAAAAAAGAAAAAAAAAAAAAGCACTTGGAAGACTATAAAGACCAGATCAGTGGGAATTGTCATTGCCCTGTACTGAGCCCCATGGGGAAATGATAACGAGGAGCCACTGCCTTTAAGGAGTTTAGACACTGTTTGAGAGGATCAAGGGGTAAAATGCAAAGGGGAGGAGGAGGACAGGGAGAGATGCAGAGATAATATCCATAGACATGGAAAGAACAACTGGATCCTGCAGAGGAGGAAGAGGACAAGTCAAGGGGCCAGGGTGACTGAGAACATGGTAGTACCATTTATCCATTTTTAATCAATCCACTTATTCATTCATCCCACAAATGCACATGGAGCATCTGCCACCAGCCCAGTGCTGTCCTAGGTCTTAGAGATGAAACAGCAAACAAAATAGGTAACAGTGCCCCACCTACCTCATTTTGCTTACATTCTAAGGACAACAAGAGAAAAAGGAAGTAAACAAGTGCCTAAACAAGTTCATTTCCAAAGGTGATAAGTACTATAAAGAAAATAACAGCTGGTAGTGTGTCAGAGAGCAAAAGTCAGGGAGGTGACTTTTGTGCTTACATGTATCATTAGCTGACATAGAAGTCAGCGGCTGGACTGAGGAGGAAAAGGTGAATTTCGTGGTAGGGTGGCTGACTCAGAGATGTGAAAATTCACCTCCTGGTGAAAGTATTTTACCTCTTCTCAAACTCTGCATCATCTCATTCTCTGGCTCAGAAACATTCAGTGGCTTTTCTTTGCCCTCTGGACAAAACCCCAGTTCTTTAGCTTGGCGTTCAAGGGACCTTCAACCTCACCCAGCCAGCCCATCTGCCTGTCCCCGTCCTCACGTGCACCTTCCATTCTGGCCTCAGCGGCAGCTTCACTGTCTCTACTGAGGCCGGGGCCCTTTGCATTTCCCTACTTGGGTCCTAGGAAAGTCTCCTGAATTCTCTAGTCCACAACTCTCCTACTCTTCTTGGGGCTTAGGCCTTTCCTTCGTCTGTCTGACCTCTTATATTGTTTAAGTGTGTTCTAAGCAAGGGAGAGTCCAACTCTCCAATAAGAATTCAGTCTCCTTGAGGGAGGGCCTGGCCCCTTCATGATCTTTTGTCTGTTCGATTTGCTCTGTACACCTGCCCAGAAACACATGAAGCAGCTTTACGGATCAATTATCTTGCCTAAAATTTGGAGGGAAAGACAGAACAAAAAGAATCCAGAAAACCAAAGAGTTTCTCACCCAAATTCACAGAGCCAGGAGATGACAGAATTCACCACGGTCAAGTGTTCGAAGCAATCAGCAGAGAATCCTTCAGTTTGCTAGAGGAATTAGAAGTTAGAGTGAAATCCATCTAACTTGCACACCTGGGGATGAACCTACTCGGCACTGCATGCCCCGAGCCAGAGAGTTCTAGAATTCCTTCCATCCCTCAGTCCACAAGAGGGACAGAGGCCTGGGTTCTGGGATAAACTAATCCACAACCCCTCTCTCCAAGTCTTCTTACCTCGCTTTTCTCAATTTTGTCATAATTTGGGGGGGGGGGGGGGGGGGGGGGGGGGGGGCACCTCAGTTTACCCATCTGAGATACAGGATGATGGGGGATCCACTGTCCCCTGCCCTTCCCTCCTCCCCTTCGGCAGGATTTGATACCGACATTCAATTTCGGGTGCTCTGAGGCCAGGATGTCAGGGCTGGGGGAGGTTAGGAGAGGAACACGTGATTGTCATGATGGGTGTTTGGGATAAAAGCCCATTCCATGAACACGTGTTCATGGTGACACTCCTCTGCCGTGCCTTTCATCTGGGGAATCTCAAAGCTCTGGACAAATGGTAATTAATTTTCACAGCAGCTCCACAGGGGGGTGCAGTGCTGCCTGCTGGAGGCCAAAGGGGCATTTTCCCAGCACCCCTCCCCCAACCCCTGCTGCTCCCTCCCAGCTGCCGCCCCCTCACCCCCCCCAAGGGGACAATGCCAGGTGGATAGGATATCTCTGTCTTAGACTCCTTCCCAGGACTTCTCTGCCTAGAAGGCTGCAGGGGTAGATGGAGACTCCCAACTACCCTCCGGCCCCCACCCCTACCCTGCTTTCCCAGAGGATGACTAAGAGTGAACCAGGGCAGGAGTGGGAGCATTTCCTGCTTCCCCTGGCAGGCTGGGGCCAAGCAACTAGTTAGTTGACTCAGCAGGAACCACAGGGCTCCAAAAATACAACTGCCTCTGCCCAGTTCCACCTCGGGCTCCCTCGGCCCTTTGGACACACTCACCTGCTCCTCCTCCCCCTGCTTCCTAGTCCAGAGGAGCTACTGAAACGAGGTTTGCCTTACTTCTGATATAGAAGAGCTATAAGCTCATTGCAGAACATTTGGAAAATATGGAAAGATATGAAGGAGAAAAGTATTTTATTAATTCCACCACTCCCCAAATAACCACTTTTGAAATCTTGTTATATTTCCTTTTTATTTTTTTCTGCATTTGGGGGTTTTTATTGATTAATACATAATCATGGCAAATTTTTTATTTATATTATAAGATGATTTATTCTCTATTTTTTATATGTATAAAATAAGGACAGAGGTTATAAAGGGAAAAAGTCCAACCCAACTTTCTATTCCCACACAAGAGGAAACCACTGTTAAGAGTTTTCTTGCATATCCTTCCAGAAATTGCCTATTGCATGTACAAGCATGCATATGCATACTCATTTCAAATGGCTGAGGTCATACTGTATAAATAATTTAGCCTTTTCTTCACTTCACATGAATACATGGCCATCTTCTATTCTGTTAAAAATTTTGGTTAAGCCACATTTTTATTGACTTCTTAACATTTTCTCTTATTGGTATGCCATAGTTTATTTAACCTTTTCCCTACTGTTGGATATTTACTCAGGTGAGGGGCAGGAAGAGGGAAGCAAATCAAAATCGAGTATTGGGAGCCAGAAGCAAGCTGGGATAGACTGAGGCTCCTACTGTGTCCCAACCACTGTTTCTGTTTTCCCAATTACTTGGGGTGAGAGTTTAGCTACTATCCCCATGCTGCAGATGAGGAACCTGAGGGTCAGGGAGGTCAAGGAAGAATCTGCTTGTAGGTAAGAGAGCCACGGCTTGAAGCAAGATTTGTCAACTCCAAAGCCCGTGGTGGTTCTATTTTGCCAAGATGCTTTTGACATGTTCCAGGGTTTAAAGTTTCCCACTGCTGGGTGTGGGGAAGGGACAAGCCCTTCATTCATTCATTCATTCCAATAATACTGATGTGCTAGGCATGAGAGTTTCAGGGGGAAAATGTCCAGTGTTTGTCCTCTAGAAGTTTACAGTTGCTTGGGAGGTTGACCTGCAAACCAACAATCATAACCTGGCATGGGTGCCATGGGGATCACACCCGAGGTTCTTCTCCCAGACGCCAAAGGTCAAAGAAGGTTTCTGGGGGAGGAGACCCCACCCTGAGTCAGTTCTCTGGCAGCAGTCAGGAAGTACCGGTGAGGCCTGAACTGCCTCTCTTCCTTCCCGGGTCCCATGGCAGGGCAGTCACTGGAGACTTGGCTTGGCTCCTCTCTGACCTGGCTTTTGCCTTGAGCTTACTGCCTGGCCTGCCAGGCCCCCGTGGCAGTAGGGTGGATGGTGGGGCCTTTGTTTCTGAGAAAAATTTCCAAACGATGTTTCTGGTTTGTTTTCTAGAAGTTCAAGAAATGTTTATCATATGCTGGGGAAGAGTGGGTAGCACAGGAGGACTGGTTAAATGTTTGAGCTCTGGATGGACAGGTCTGGACTGGAGTCCTGCTTCCACCATTTGCTCTGGAACTGCTGGAAAATCACTGATATCAGTCAGAGCTCTTGGTAACAAGCCACAGAAATGGACCCTGACTGTCTTAAACAAAGAAGGGTATCAAATACAATGCAGTCGGCAGGGGGTCAAGAGGGGCTAGTGTCAGGAAAGGAGCAGAAGTGAAGGCAGCTCTCCAGGCTCAGAGTGGTAGGAGACACAAAACTGTCCCTTGGCCGGGAAGTGTCTAGTCAGGATGTTGATACCACTGCAGCCAGATATCACAGCAAATGGAGTTCTAACCCTTCAGCGTGCTGGGGTCTAGGGCCCAGGCCTCAGGCGGGAGCATCCACCCACCGTCCGCTTGAGGTGGGAGGATTTGCTCTTGGACCTCAGGGATAGGAGGGGGTGGGGAGTGCTTCCTTCCTTCAAGCCCACACATAAGGGCAAGTCTTGCGCGCTAGCCAGGGGGCTTTGGATCCAGGACAGCCAAAAACTCAATGTCTAGCACATGCCCTAATATCTCAGAGGCTTTGTAAACTAGAGACATTAATAATGTCCACTTCAGGGGCGCCTGGGTGGCTCAGTTGGTTAAGCGACTGCCTTCGGCTCGGGTCATGATCCTGGAGTCCCGGGATCGAGTCCCATATCAGGCTCCTTGCTCAGCAGGGGGTCTGCTTCTCCCTCTGACCCTCCCCCCTCTCATGTGCTCTCTCATTCTCTCTCTCAAATAAATAAATAAAATCTTTAAAAAAAAAAAAATAATGTCCACTTCATAGGATTGCTCTGAGGATTTTTTTTTTTTTAAGCAAGTAAAGTGCTTAGCACTGTGCCCGGCACCCAGTATATGCTCAGTAAATGCTAGTTTACTATTGTTGTTGTTGTAATTATTTTTTTTTAAAAGATTTTATTTATTTATTTGAGACAGAGAGAATGAGAGACAGAGAGCATGAGAGGGAGGAGGGTCAGAGGGAGAAGCAGACTCCCTGCCGAGCAGGGAGCCCGATGCAGGACTCAATCCTGGGACTCCAGGATCATGACCCGAGCCGAAGGCAGTCACTTAACCAACTGAGCCACCCAGGCACCCTGTTGTTGTAATTATTGTTATATTACTATTATCATCCACTTTCTCTCTTAAAGTAAAGTATGGCTAGTTTCTACTATAAAGTAATATATGCCGTAAATACTGGAAAGTTGAAAGAAAAAAAAGAAATCACCTACCACCCACAGAAAACCACTGTCAACATCTACGTGTTTCCTGCTGGTCTGTTTTGTATGTATTGGTTTGGGTTCTTTCATTCTTTCTTCCTTTTTTTTTTTTCTTTCAAATAGCTGTGATCGTCCTGTGTGTACAGTCTTGCCTCCTACCTTATAGCATATGCATTTCCTTATGTTATTAAAGACTTTTCATAATCATTATTCTTAAGAACAGCAAAATATCCTGTGGAGTAGATAGAATTATTCCCCAAGTGTTGCTTCCACTTATCCAGGAAGCGGGAGAGGACAGGGAATGGTATGCATTTATAAATGGAGTGCTTTTTCACAAACTATTTCTGATTCTGGAACGCTTCTTTGGAATACTAATTGAGGCTTAACTGTCATCAGTTAAGCACTTTGTTCCAAGAAACTTTTAAGAGTCTGTCTCTTAAAATTCCCACAATTCTGAGGCAGGTCAGGGGGGCATGACCTTCCTGGATGCATACCACCTCACTGTGTTGTGATGGGACATTTTCACTGCCACCAAGAGTATGAGTCCCACAGCGCCACTGACACCCTGACATGGCTGGCCTGCCCACTGCTTTCTCACGTTCCCAATATGCTCAACCACTGATTAGACCAGGGTAGTTAATCCTGCCTGTGCAATCACCTGCCATTAGTGTAGTGGGAAGTGTCCCAACTCTGCCTCTTACCAACTGGGGACTTGGGGCAATTTTCTTACATCTCTCAGCCTCTTCTCCAAAATGAGGAGAATCGCATATAAATTTGCTTGGACAGTGAGTGTTTCTTCTTTCTTTCATCCCCAAGAGTTTCACATTCTCCACTTCTCCCCTACTCACCCCCACCCCACCCCAGCCCCCACTGGCCTCCCGGCACTTGCCACTTGCGGGTGTCAGGCTGGGTTCCAGGAAGCGGCGCTGGTTTAAAACAGAACAAAACAAAACCAACCACAACACAACAGCGGGGGTGGGGGGGGGTTATCACGTGGTCTGGCCCCCCCACCGGGGGGTGACTAAAATGGCAATGATGCTGATTATTTGGATTTCCTGGGCAGGGCCCGGCACCTGCCAGTGGTGGGGCTTTGCAAGCAACAATAATTAATATTTTGCCGAGCGTGATTCTGATCGCCCTGCCAAGAACGGGGTCCCACCCTGAGCTGGGAGCCCCGTGGGAACTGCCCGGGCTGCATTCCCGGGGCGGCAACTGTGCAATAGGCACCCGCGCCCAGCCAGGGTGGCTCTGAGGGTGGGGCGGGCAGAGGATGCGCCCCAACCTAGCCCGGCTCCCCTGGGCCGGAGGGGCGGAGCGCTTACCTTTACCCCCACCCCCACCCCAGTCTCGGGGGCCCGGACACCCACGTGCTCCTGAATCCATCCTGGGCCTGCCCAGGACCCTGCGCTGGGGCCTGGTCCTGCGGGGGTCGCCTGTGTGAGAGTGAAGAGACCAGAACGGTTATCTAAGAAGGGCAAAGGGAAACGCAAGGCGCCTCTTCCCCCTCCTGCCCTTCCAAAGCACCATCAGAATCTCGAAGATGCAGGGGGCTCAGAGGGCAGCTTGTCCAACTCTCTCATTTCATGCGGGAGGAAACTGAGGCCCAAGAAGAAGTGAATTACTCTTGAGGAGAGTGGCTGGAGCTTTTGGAAGCACTATCCTTGACATTGTTTATTGGATGTGCCGTCAGTGACTCAGAAAAGCTCTCCCACCCCCAAAGCCTCCTCCTCCGGGCCGCACCTGAAATTCCACTTCACTTCCTTTACTTTAAGGCTTTGGTGCCAATTAAAAGTTCAGCTTCCCCTGGTGGGGATCACTTCCCATGTCAGTAAGAAGTCATTTCTGTTCCTTTTTCCGAGAGCAGGTGCAAGGGAGGGAGGGAAGGAGGACGTAAAACTTCATGGTGGTCGGAGGAGTCCACGTGTGGCTTCCCAACTATGGTATTTGTGTATTTGTCAGTTTTCGGTGCCCCAGCAGGGGGAGTCGCCAGTCACTCCCACAATACTGTGAGGTGGGAGAACCCTGACCTGTCATTCCCACTCATCAGATGAGGAGATGGAGGCTCTGCAAGGTTTAGTAACTTGCCCAAAGACACACAGCTAGGAAGTGGCCAGGCGGGGTTGACATCATGGCACTCAGCTGCTCCCCACAGCCCAGTACAAGGTGTGATGTTAGGATTTCCTCTTCATTCATTCATTCATCTAACCTGCAGGAAGTATGCTGGGGCTCTGGGGATGCAAACAAACAGGGCAGGGAATAGTGTGAGAAGAGTGGGGCACTTGCTTTGAGTACAAAAACCTAAGGGGGGGTGCCAAAACACTCAAGGACCAACATAAATAATATATATTTTTTTAAAGATTATTTATTTATTTATTTGACAGAGAGAGACACAGCGAGAGAGGGAACACAAGAAGGGGGAGTGGGAGAGGGAGAAGCAGGCTTCCCACAGAGCAGGGAGCCCGATGCGGGGCTCGATCCCAGGACCCTGGGATCATGACCTGAGCTGAAGGCAGACGCTTAATGACTGAGCCACCCAGGTGCCCCCATAAATAATATTTTAATGCAATATTTTAAAAAATCAAATCAGCAAACTAGGGCCCATAGGCCTGCAGCCTATTTTTATAAATAATTAAGACTAAATCCCAGTCCCTGTTTTGTCCACGGAGACAGGCCCACATGGAGTCTTTATTTAATTCCCCAGGAATGTTCTCAGACAGCGAGCAGGGGATGCAGGAGTATTTGAGGCAGGGAAGGAAATGTGCAGAAGTCCAGATGTAGGACACTGCCAGGTGTATTGGGGGAAATTGCAACAAGCTTACTGGTGTAAGAGAGACAGGGTCAGGAGCCAGGGGAAGGAGTGGTGAGTGACCAGGTCTCAGAGATTAGGGAGAGAGGAAAGAGCGATTCTCCCACTGCGCTGAGAATGTACCCCGAAGATCTTAGACTTTACACCACAGACCTGGCGCCTATTCTCAGGCTGACCCTGAAACTGAGGGGATCAGAACCAAACCAGAGAGGGCAGGTCTCCTCTCAGAAATAGGCTTAAAACCACAATGAATGTATTTGACTGGTTGTCCCCAGATGTACCTGGGGTATTTGTCCCCCATCCCAGTGCTCTGTGGCTTTATCTGAGACTGGACGTCTCCTGAGAGTGGAAGCTGCCCACAGGCTGCTACCGCCTTGGGTGAGCTGCCAGAAGCCAGGGAAAACCCTGGAAGGATGGAAGCTGTTGAGGAATCCTCCTCGCTTGCTGAGAATACTATAAATGCAGATTTAAAAATATTCCCTGTACATCACCCAGAAGAAAGCTTGGCATAAAATAAACACTCAAAAAAAAAAAAAAAAGGTGGCTATTATTACTACTTTATGTTTATTATAAAAGTATTTTTAATAATTTTTTAAAGATTTTTTATTTTTTATTTAACAGAGAGAGACAGAGTACAAACAGGGGGAGCAGCAGACAGAGGGAGAAGCAGCTCAATCCCAGAACCCTGGGATCATGACCTGAGCCGAAGGCAGATGCTTAACTGTCTGAGTCACCCAGATGCCCCAATTTTTAATAATTTTTTTAAAGTTATGATTTGCAAGACCCATTTAAAAAAATATTTTAAGTAGGCTCTACACCTAACATGGGGTTTGAACTCACCACCCTGAGATTAAGAGTTGCGTGCTCTCCAACTGAGCCAGCCAGGCACCCCTGAAAGACCCACGTTTGACTGACATTATCCTCTTCCCCTGTATGTTTGTGTCAATTGTTGATGGTTGCAGAAGTACTCGCTTGAGCAGGTTGTCCACTAATAGCTGAGAGGATACAGTGTCTCAGAGGGATTAGAGTTCTGGGGGAGTTTTAATCCAGGAGGACTTCCTGGAAAGGGGAGGACAGCAAGGGCAGAGTTCTAGAGAAATTGATGAGAAAAT
Source organism: Mirounga leonina (assembly GCF_011800145.1). Classification (NCBI taxonomy): domain Eukaryota; kingdom Metazoa; phylum Chordata; class Mammalia; order Carnivora; family Phocidae; genus Mirounga; species Mirounga leonina. The sequence continues at coordinate 34,794,676 of NW_023270265.1, forward strand.
GGATAGAAGCATTCTGAATGACATGGTATCTGAAAGATGGAACAATTCTGCTTACCTTTTAACGATGTTAATGTATGTGATATTTAATGATATCACATACATAAAATGGTTGACACAGTGAATGGTGTGATGAAGAAGGAGGGGTGGGGAAAGGGGAAGAGAAAGAGACAAAGGGGCTGAGAAGCAGGAGACCTTGGTTCTAGGCACAGCTGTGGAGACCCTGTGAAGACATCAGTTCCCTTCTTGACACTTCAGATTTCTTTTCTTTAAAATGGATTATTCAGGCTAAGATTTCCACCTCTGAGAGTCTCTGGTTATAACAAACACAGAATAATAACAGCTATTGTTTCTTACCACCTACCCTATGCCAATCTCTCTTCAAAGTGATAATCATGTAACATCTCATTTGAATTTCACAACAACCCGCTTAGTTGTCTCCATTATTATTTCCATTATATTGATAAGGAAATAGAGGTTCAGAGAAGTAATCTGTCCAAATGGCAGCTCTAGTAAGTTGGGTCTCTGACCCCGGGAGGTCAGGGAGATGCTGCCTCCTGGGGACTGTCCCACCCCTACAGAGAAGCATTTTCCCACAGGGCTGGGATCTGGGCTGGCAGTGGCCCCCTGGAGATACCAATGTTGCAGGAGCTCTCCTTCCTGGTTTCGCTGCCCAGTTTCTGTGGCAGGACCAGCCCATAACTTGAATATCTCTCTACCCACCCCCACGCCCACCCCAAATGCTGTGTCACTCTTAACAGACAACGTTCAGGGAAAAGCTCTGTGGTTGAATCACAGTGACCACTTCCTGTTCCATTCAGGGCCCCCTATTCTCCAGAGCCCTCTCTCTGTCATACCCTGTTTAGTAATAAGAGCCATGATATTTATGACCCCCTGGGTTGCTAGAAAGGCTTAGTCACCCCTTCTTATACCCTCATCCTACCAGGCTGAGGGGCACCAACTCTCAATGTCAGCCCCGTTCCACAGCCCTGCTATGGAGAGCCTGGTGGGAGAGCCTGGGGTTGTGTAAGGAGGTGAAGGGATGATCCCCATCCCTCCAGACTGGTGATGTAAGGCTGATGGGGACAGGTGGGCGGATGTGCAAGCTTCAGCCATGAAGTAAAGGAGTAGTCACTGACTCTGGGGGCACTGTGTGGGCACCCACTCGGGGGTATTGTTGTCTCCTTGTACATGGGTCAGGACACCGAGTAAGACAAATACAGATGGGGTTGTGTGTCTTGGGGGAAACCCCAATTCTCTCCCAGTTGTTCAAAAAGGGCTTCCTGGAGGCTGACAAACTACAGCAAAGTTGAGTGTGAGAGTGGAGGAAGTCATCAGATATTTGAAAGCTATCTGAGAAGGAGACTTCCTTTGAGTCAACGCAGAATCTAGGACGACGGAGCCCATTCAAGATCTTTAGGGGCCTTCAGCCTCTAAAGATTATGATATCTCCTGCCCACCCTTATCCCCATCCTAAAAACAAGTATAAGGAAGTCTAGTAATGTGCTGATTTTTCCACTGATGACCACTTCAGTGCTTTTATTTTATCAATTATCAATGTTCTTTGAAAAAAAAATCATTTTTTCAGTGGCCTCCACTTTGCTGATTCCATAAGCTGTATTTGGTGTGTCTGTTGGATAATCCTGCACTGGGGACAGTGGATGGTTGTCAGAGGGCCACATGTGTCAGCTAATAAAGGGAAGATCTTTCCAGCCCTTTGTGTTGGGTGACCAGTCCAGATGTAGGCTGCCCCAGGGAGGGAGTATTTGTTCACTGGTGTGTTCCCACCCCCACCGAGGCCAGAAGACCCTATGGTGGGGGAAGGATGTGTGGGAGGGGAAGTCTGGAATGGAGATGGGTCACTCTCTAAAGTCCCTTCCCACCCAATGGTGGTAGGGTGGGAATTCCAAGCACTTTGGAAGGAAGTTGTTCATGAGGCTTACTCCAGGCTAGAGGTCACCAGCTGTGGGAGTGGGCTTCTGGGTTCCTGTTGGGGACTTTGAGGAGAAGAATTTCCCTTTCCACTGGGAAGGCAAGCTTAGCCCTACCTTGGAAGCCTTAGACCAGCCCTGTATGTAACTACAGGCAAATCAGCCATTGCCACAAGATGGCACCAGTGGTGGATGGGTCAGGACCAAATGAGTGGGACCAAGGAGCATCTGGGCCACAAATCCAAGAACTCTGTGTTCAGTCCTGTTTACACATAAGCTCCCCTCTGCTCTACTATGAGCTCTTTGAAAATCACAACTGCTGTATTTGTCCTTGAATCCCTGGTGCCCACCCTCCGTTGACTTACTTGAATGAATAGAGTCAGGAAATATGGGATGGCATATTTCCTTTAGACAATACATAAATACATATTCTATAGACAATAAATAAAATACCTTTGATTGCTTAGTAACTTCCCAAAAGGATACACAGTTAACTGGTCATCATGTTTGCCTCTGGAAAGAGAGACCAAGGTACTAGGGTCTGGGGGTGGGGTGGGAAGGAAATTATTGGTCACTTAATATCAGTTTTAACCATGTGTATTTATTAATTACATAAACTTTCAGCAACCACAGTGGGTATTTGAGAGGTATTAGATGTGAGTGCATGACACTCCTTGGAAGAGACTCTCGATCTTTTAATCCACTTCATTGACTTTTAATTTACATTTTCACAACACTGAAATGTTTTCCAGGATGGCACTCATTAAACACATCAAGTTAAAAGCAGGCTTGTGATAAGGGCAGCCAAGCACGCTTTCCCCAAGAGAGGAGTCGGAAAAGCGATTGTTTCATTTTGGGTACATCAAGTGACAGTCACAAATATGACCAGGAGTGACTGGCAAAAGATTACCAAGTATTCATATTGTGTAAAGAAAATGAGTCCAAATGCTTCATAAAATCAGCTATTGCAGACAAGCTATAGACTTTGAGGCTGGGCAGGTAATCAGAGAGAGTAAATCACTGGACCCAGCTAAATTCTAAATTCCCAGAAGGTTTTCTTAAAATCTTCAGAATAGACTTCACTGAAGTTTGCAACCATCCCTGGAAAAGCGAAAATTTCCACTTCAAGGTCCAATACCTGGAACCAGATCCCTTCCTTAGCCTCTCTCGGACTCCACAGCAAAATCCCAATTTCCTTCTGTCATCTGTGTTAACACCAGGGTGCTTGTCCTCGGGGCATCGCTCAGACTCTCTGGACCTCAATTTCCTCAATAGCTAAATGGAAATTAAAATTCCTACACTTCGTTCTGCATCCTGATTGTGATGCTAGTTACATGAATCTATACATACTAAAATGCACGGAACATACATCAGAAGGAAAGAAATCAATTTTACTGTATAATAATTTTTAAATAATTTTTTTTTAAATCCTATGCTTCAAATAAGAAGCTCCTTACATATCCTTTTTTTACCTGTTTATTTTCTGTGGCATCCAGCACAAGGCTTAGCCCATAGACATTCAACAAGCTGAATATTTGTGGAATGAATGAATACTAGAAAGAGCAGAATGCTGATCCCAGGCAGGCACTCAAAAATTGTTTGATTCTGTCACCCTCCCTTTAGTCATTTTGGATAGTAGGAAGTCTTCAGACTATACTAGCGGCTTGCTCAGTTCTCTGCCACTTGGACAATGTTTGACCTAAGGGGAGAGAAGAGGAAAACGGCTGGCGGGGAGAGTGACCTAGCTGATTCCTTGTAGCCATGGATACAGTTTATAGTGACGGAGTGTCTTCTCCACGCCAAGCACTGTGCTAAGTGGTGTGGAGACTGAGACCATTCAGATACATCCCTCCCAGGTCGACTTGCACAATGGAAACTGAGCGTTTATCTCAATGCCCTGGGTTACCGCATGTAGGGGCGGGGAGGGGGCGGGGATCACCCACCTTCTGGTATTTATAGAAGCCCCAGCTTATTTCAGATGACCCACTGGGAGCTAGAGTGAAGGAGGCTAAGCAGGAAAGCAGCTAGGGTAGCAACGCCTGCGAGCACGGTCCCTGGGCCTTGACCCACCAAGTCCCCCAGCCCTCATCGGGTCTGGAGGGACCGATGTACTCTAAGGCATAACAAGAGTGGAAATGAGGAAACAGGAAATGAAGGTATTCATTTATAAGGCGATTCCTGGAGTCCAACAGCAGAACTGTTCCCTCTCCTGAGGATAAGGCAAGCCAAGGCTACTACATAAGCCGAGGGTTGCTCCGACCACAGAAAGAGCATAGAGAGAACTGGCAATTCTTTAGGGGGAAGCAAGTGGTGTCGTAGAAAGAGGGTGGCCTATGAGCGCGAAGGAATTGGTTTGAAATCGTGGCTCCGGCACTTATTTAACTGTGTGACCTTGAGCAAGTTGCTTCAAGTCTTTGTATCAGTTTCCCGGTAAACAAAGTGGGCACAATAACACCTAACTCATACTGTTTTGTTTTTTTATTTTTTTGAAGATTTTATTTATTTATTTGACAGAGAGAGACGGAACACAAGCAGGGGGAGTGGGAGAGGGAGAAGCAGGCTTCCCGCTGAGCAGGGAGCCCGATGTGGGGCTCGATCCCAGGACCCCGGGATCATGACCCGAGCCGAAGGCAGACGCTTAACGACTGAGCCACCCAGGCGCCCCCCATACTGTGCTAAAGTATAAGTGGGATAACGCGTATGGGAAGATCCAGGCACAAACTAGACAGAAGCAATTGGTCACTTCCTTTTAATTATTTTTTATAGATAACTTTCATTTGCAAAGGTAACACATGTTAATAATTGAATATTGAAAATATCCTATAAGCTAAAAGATAAAACACTAAAACCTTCCATAATCCCATCATCCAAAGGGTGCTATTGGTAGCATTTTAGTAATTGTCCTTCCAGGCTTTGCATGCTTTTTAAAAACAAAACAGGGCGCCTGGGTGGCTCAGTTGGTTAAGCGACTGCCTTCGGCTCAGGTCATGATCCTGGAGTCCCAGGATCGAGTCCCGCATCGGGCTCCCTGCTCGGCAGGGAGTCTGCTTCTCCCTCTGACCCTCCTCCCTCTCATGCTCTCTGTCTCTCATTCTCTCTCTCTCAAATAAATAAATAAAATCTTTAAAAAAAAATAAAAATAAAAAATAAAAACAAAACAAACAAACAAAAAAGATGGAATCCCACTCTCCTGCCATCTTACAATCCACTCTTCAATTATGAGTGTGTACTAACATCTCATGTCTTGAAATGGTCTTCAACATTTTATTTATTTATTTATTTATTTATTAAAGATTTTATTTATCTATTTTAGAGAGAGAGTGAGAAAGAGCATGAGAGGGGAGACGGTCAGAGGGTGAAGCAGACTCCCCATTGAGCAGGGAGCCCGATGAGGGACTCGATCCCGGGACTCCAGGATCATGACCTGAGCCGAAGGCAGTCGCTTAACCAACTGAGCCACCCAGGCGCCCTGGTCTTCGACATTTTAAATCTGGCATAGTGTCCTACTACATGGCCATACCATCATTTATTTAACAATCCCATATTGCTGAGCATTTGCACCATGATAAACAATGCTAAAATGAACATCTTAGCAGCTGAACGTCTTTTATTTGTCCCCTATGATGAGTTTCCTAAAGGAGAGTTGTTGGTAGAAACTAACAAAGAGCCTTCCAAGAACTTGATGTCAGGTTGTGCTCCCACCTACCAAGTCCAGTAGGGCCTGTTTCCTTGATCACTAGTGAACCCTTTTATTCTCTCCAGCAGCAGTAGCCTATTTTCTCTTCTCCATTCTAGGGATATTCCTGTCCAAATACGTAAATTTGGCTTCCCAGCCTCGTAAGTCCTCCTCTGCCCTGTCCAGTTGTGGTCTGATGATTGTCTCCTACCAATTTTCCAAGCCAGCCACCACATCTTTCTCACAGAGGACCCATGACAATTAGACGACTGCTTATCTGCTATTGGCTACATTTCCCAAATCTCATCAGCCTTGTTCACAAATCTCATCTAGGGTGAGTTCTTTCTTGAAAAGATTTCCAGATAGCTAATAGCACTCATTTCCTGTTGGCACTCCTGGTTTCCACTTCGAGAGTAAAGCTCTGGCTTTGTCTCTAAAGGCGGGGGTGGGGAGGAGGGCACTGCATCAAAGCTGAAAATAGCAAATTTGGTTCCTGGGACAATGAGCAGCGAACGAAGGCTCAGATCGATGGAAGGGCACCCGTGGAGTAAAGGGGTATGGGGAAATCAGAGCTCCCTGTTCACGCATGCACGGGTTCCTCAAATCATTGGCCCCACATCAATCCAGGTCCTGTTTCTATCATCACGTTGACTTCTCTGACTCTCCTGTTTCCTTCTTTCCAAGGACCCTTGTGATTACACTGGGCCCACCCGGGAAATCCAGGATAATCTCCCCAACTCAAAATCCTTAATCACATAAGCAAAGTCCTTTTTGCCATGTAAGGTCACATAATCATAGGTTCTGAGGATTAGGACTTGGACATATTTGGGGGCTATTATTCTATTCACCTCACCTGACCTGAGTTTTCTCATCTGTAAACTGTGAATCTTTAACAAAATATTCTCCAGGGTCCCTTCCAGGTTTGGCTGGTGGGACTATTTCAAAACATGAAATGTAGGGGGCCTGACATGTAGGAAGTGCACTGAATTTCTTTGGGTTTCCCTATTTCTTCCTCTAGGACTCCACCCTCTCCCCTGAATGCTGCTGATGTCATTTCTGCTTATGCTTCTATCGACTGAACAAGCCCACATAGTTTGCTTACCATGTGCCAGTCTGTTCTAAGCACTTCGCAGCTACGAAACCATTCAAACTTCATAACAAACCCATGAATGAAATGGACTGATAATCCCCATTTTATATTATTTTATAGAGGCACAGAGAGGTTGAGTCACTCGGGTAAGGTCACAGAGTGGCAGGGCTGAAGTCTGACTGCAGAGTCTGGCCTCTCCTCAAAGCCCTTGACACACAATCAGGTAGCCATTGTTTAAGTTTTGTAGATTGTGAGCAACTCAAGAGCAGGGGCCTTGTCTAATTCTGTGAATCCCAGCTCTAACAGCCTGGCACACAAATGAACAAAAAAGGAAGGCAGGAAGGCAGGAAGGCAGGAAGGCAGGAAGGCAGGAAGGAAGGAAGGAAGGAAGGAAGGAAGGAAGGAAGGAAGGAAGGAAGGAAGGAAGGAAGATGGGCATTACTACTTATCTACCTGAGAGTCTCTTATAGATCAGAGCCATGGTTGCAGGACATGCTAATAAACATTTGTGGGTCACTTCAAAAGAGCTTGATCCTCGTACCAGCACCAGGAGCTAGCTACTATTATTATCCTCATTTTACAGACAAGTTAAATGCAGCAGAAAGAGGATCAGTAACTTGCCCAAGGTCAGGAATTGGATTTGAGTTGAGATAAAGCTGCTTGACTTCCATGTTTGCATCATGAATGTCGGCATGAACTCCCTGAGGCTTGCATTTTTAAAGTTAGGACCAGGGCACCTGGGTGGTTCATTCTGTTGAGTGTCCAGCTCTTGATCTCAGCTCAGGTCTTGATCTCAGCCTCACATTGGCCTCCATACTGGGCACAGATGCTACTGAAAAAAAAGAAAAAGAAAAAGAGAAAGAAAGAAAGAAAGAAAGAAAGAAAGAAAGAAAGAAAGAAAGAAAGAAAGAAAGAGAGAAAGAAAGAGAGAAAGAAAGAGAGAAAGAGAAAGAAAGTGAGCCAAATATGACTCTGGACAACCAAAGAGAAGAAAGGACCCAAAGGAACATTTTATTGGGCAACTACTATATGCCAGGCCCTGGTACCAGGTGCTTTACAGAATATCTCCATTTAGTCCTCAGAACAACCTGATTGTCCCATTTCTCAGATGAGGAAACTGAGGTTTAGAGAGCTTAAGGGAACTTCCTAAAGTCCAGGGGTAGAGTCAGGATTCAAACCAGGTCTAACTCCAAAATCTATCATCTTTCCACCATTACTAGGCTACTGGGCCTCACTTCTCCCATCTGTAGAATGAAGTGGGGTAAGATGCACTCTGAGCTCCAGTTCAGCTTTATTGTGTGCTTATTGCATGCCAGGCACTGTGCTGAGAACTTCACATACATTTTATAATATCATCCTTACAACACCCTTTGAGGATGTTTCCACTTTAAAAATGAAGATAGTGGGGCTCAGACATACAGACATTGTGCAAGGTTAGAGAGCTACCACGGGGCACAGCCTGGGTTTTAACTAAGGCTTGTTTGATTCTTAAGCCAAACCCTTACCCATACCCTACACTGCTCCCAGAGGTGTCAGCCCGCCTTCAGAGTGAGGACATTCCTGTGTTCCTACAGATTCGGAAAAAGGCTGGAATAGACGTGGGATGAGTTCCTCAAAGCGTGGGCCCCTCTTCCTTTGGATCTCAAAGAATCACTTCAGTGAAGTTCTGTTAGAGTCAAAAGGTGACATCCTTCCACGGACAGTTGGCCAAGGCTGAGTCCAGCCCTGGCACCTCAAGGGCTTGGCCATTTCCCCTGATCTTGTTGTCAAGGCGACCCTAGATCACTCTGTGGTTCTATAGCTCTTCTCCCTCTTGCTTCCTTGTCTCCCCACCTTCTCAAGAGAACGCTTGAGAAACAGCTCCAAGTGGCCCACTTGCCAGTGATTGAAGGAGATGTAGGACCTTCAAGGCCCCAAACAGAAAGAACTATCTTCTCTAAACACCTCGAGGCAGAAGCTCATTCACAGCTGTTCTCCAGAGCCTTCCAAGGTGCCTGGAACAAGGAGGTAGTTGGTAAATGTTGAATGAACTGACTAATTATGGAGAGAGGGGTCCTAAAACAGTTGACTTTGGAAAAGTAGGGTAAAGCAATACCGGAATAAAAGTACATGTGTGTGTAAGTGTGTGTGCCCCAGAAAAGAGGCTCAACCGCCCCTGTGATGGGTCAGCCTGTGTGTCTCCACTTCTCTCCACATCTTGTGAGCTGGAGTTGTCAATGTGGACGGTTCCTGCCCACTCCAGGCTTCTGGCCTGAAGAGTCTCTCTCTGTCTCTCTCTCAGTGGTGGGGAAATACACATAATACAAATGTTACCATCTTAAGCATTTTTTTTTTTTAAAGATTTTTATTTTTTATTTATTTGACACAGAGAGAGATAGCGAGAGCAGGAACACAAGCAGGGGGAGTGGGAGAGGGAGAAGCAGGCTTCCTGCGGAGCAGGGAGCCTGATGCGGGGCTTGATCCCAGGACCCTGGGACCGTGACCTGAGCCGAAGGCAGATGCTTAACGACTGAGCCACCCAGGCGCCCCCATCTTAAGCATTTTTAAACGTACAGTTTGGTAGTGTTAACTATACTCAATAAATGATCACTGGGTAATTGTGCTTGCTCTGTTTTATTGTTTCCTACATGTTTCAGTCTCTTGGTTTAAGAGCAATTTTGGCTTTAAGATGCACCCACAATTACAAGTACTTCTTGACTGCCCTCTAGTGGGAAGCATGAAAAAGTGAAACCCCAAACAGCTCATCTTTCCTGCAGGAATGAGTGGTCCCTTTCTGTGTTTTGTTTTGTTTTAAGCCCACAGCACCTAGTATTCCTAGGCGGAATCCAATCTAAGTACTACTCAGGCCTGACCCTGCTTAGCTTCCCAGATCAGACAAGATTGGGTGCATTCAGGATGATATGGCCATAGACTGAGTAGTCCTTTTTTTCCTAACTCATTGGACTTTACACCATCCAAAACTGTGTTGGATTCAAGTTGGCAGTTTATCCTAACCTTACAGATGAAGGTGACATGTACAGAGCTCTCACACTATGGTGAAGAACCAGTATTTAAAAAAAATTATCTGTTGCAAATCAATCCATTTATAAAATTCAAAAAAAAATGAGTTACTAGATAAATTATAATACAAAATTTTTAAAAACCTAATATAATAATATAATCAAAACATAACACAGGAAAAAGTAAAATAAATGCAAAATCTCTACATGTTGTTCATTCAATGTGCATATTATAGATGATTAATATAGAGAATTGCTATTGTGCTAATGACATTTTGTCGTTCTGCATTCACAATTAAACAGAAAATTATAAGTGAAATATAGTGATTCCCTACTTCAAATAAACAGTATATCAAGATTATGGGTTTTTAATGGACAAATGCACATTTTTATGGCTTGTTAGCCTATTTAGTCCATGCAGAATGGAATATAATGCTACTCACAACGTACAATGGTCATCAAAACTGCTTTTATGTTTTGTCTTAATAAGAGCTTTAGTGGAGAAATCAGTCTCATAGAGGTTTGTTGATGGGAATGGAAGAAGACATTTTTTTAAAGATTATTTATTTATCTTGGAGAGAGAGAGAGCATGAGCACACTGTGGGGAGGGGAAGAGAGAGGAAGAGAGAGAATCTCAAGCAGACTTCCTGCTGAGCACAGAGTCCAAGTTGGAGCTCTATCTCACGACACTGAGATCATGACCTGAGCTGAAATCAAGAGTCGGACGCTCATCCAACTGAGCCACCCAGGCATGCCTGGAAGAAGAAATTTTAAAGCAATTTCACGAAGCTCAGGATTTTCATATTTTACTTTTATCCAAGATGAAGCAAATGATTCTGATTTTCAAAATACATCTCACCTCTCCATCCTTTGCCAGTTCCACCAATTTATCCTGTAAAGTGATACAGCTGACCCTTGAACAACATGGGGGTTGGGGAACCCCATGATGTTGAAAATCCATGTGTGACTTTTGACTTTCCCCAAAACTTAACTATTTATAGCCTACCGTCAACCAGAAGACTTACTGGTAACATAAGCAATTAACTTACATTTTGTATGTTATATGTATTATATACTGTGTTATTATAATAAAGTAAGCTAGAGAAAGGAAAATGTCATTAAGAAAATCCTAAGGAAGGGCGCCTGCCTGGGTGGCTCAGTGGTTAAGCATCTGCCTTCAGCTCAGGTCATGATCCCAGGGTCCTGGGATCGAGCCCCACATCGGGCTCCCTGCTCGGCGGGAGGCCTGCTTCTCCCTCTCCCACTCCCCCTGCTTGTGTTCCCTCTCTTGCTGTGTCTCTTTCTGTCAAATAAATAAATAAAATCTCTAAAAAAAAAGAAAAAGAAAATCCTAAGGAAGAGAAAAGACATTGACAGTACTGTATTTACTGAAAAAACTCTGCGTAGAAGTGGACCTGCACAGTTCAAACCTGTATTGTTCAACAATTATACAGTTAAATCAAATTATCTTTTTTTAAATTCTAATTAGTTGACATACAGTTCAATATTGGTTCAGTAGTAGAGTTCAGTGGTTCATCATTTGCATACAACACACAGTGCTCATCATAACAAGTGCCCTCCTTAACACCTATCACCCATCTATCTCATCCCCCATTCACCTCCCTCCATCAACCCTCAATTTGTTCTCTATAGTTAAGAGTCCCTCTTGGGGCCCCTGGGTGGCTCAGTCAACTAAGTGTCTGATTCTTGATTTCAGCTGAGGTCATGATCTCATCAGGGTTATGAGATAGAGCCCTGAGTTGGGCTCCACACTCAGTGGACAATTCTCTTTCCCTCTCCCTCTACCCTCTGCCTTTCCCACCTAAAATAAATAAGTAAATCTTAAAAAAGAGAGAGAGAGAGTGAGTCTCTCATGATTTGTTTCCCTCTCTCTCCTTTTTTCCCACCTCCCAAATGTTCATCTGTTTTGTTTCTTAAATTCCACATATGAGTGAAATCATATCGTATCTGTCTTTCTCTGACGGACTTATTTTGCTTAGCGTAATACACTCTAGCTCTATCTGCGTCATTGTAAATGGCAAGGTTTCATTGTTTTTGACGACTGAGTAGTATTCCATTGTATATATACATTTACCACATCTTCTTTATGCAGTCCTCAGTTAATGGGCATTTGGGCTCGTTCCATAGTCTGGTTATTGTTGATAGTGCTGAAAATTATTTTTCAATGAAGGCAATGGTTTCAGGATCTGTGAATTTCCCATGCACAGATCTTCTTTTGATGGAAATAAAATTTAAACAATTTTGTCAAATCTGTAAGTCATTTGGCTGTATCATTTTATAGATGTGCAATAACAAGATCATCACCTACTTTTTTGGTAATTGCTGTTAAATGATGGAGCATGGTATAACAGTGTGGAAACTCTTTTCTTCCAAGCTGCTTTTATTCTTATTCTCTGATCTTATCTGCCATTGAAAATCATATTATAGTCTTTCCTTGCTTAGAAATAGTAACATCATCAAAAATGCCAAAAATATCACACAAATAAACAAGTCTGTTGTTCAAACCACATTTTCAAAAGGTTGGGCCCTTATAAGGGTTGGTGGTTTTTACTTTCTAGAAACACCAAAAGTTTGTTTCACATTCAAACATTCCCAATAGAACTTTCCCCTTCAGGAAGCACCCTATCTTAGTATGCAACAATGGTTGTTGATGATCAGCTTCCATGTTATCACATAAAAAAGAGAATAATCTCAAATTTAATACATTAGCTTTTGCATAATTCATAATTTTTTGATATGAACTAGACCCTGTTTAATTTAACTGAAATGTTCTCATTGTAAAATTTTCTTTTTTTTTTTTTAAGATTTTATTTATTTATTTGAGAGAGAGAGAGAAACAGCATGAGAGGGGAGAGGGTCAGAGGGAGAAGCAGGCTCCCCGCTGAGCTGGGATCCCGATGAGAGGCTCTATCCAGGGACTCTGGGAGCATGACCCGAGCGGAAGGCAGTCGCCTAACCAACTGAGCTACCCAGGCGCCCCTCACTGTAAAATTTTCTTGATGAACAAAGCAGTGTGTTGATTTACATTCTCATGCAAGCTATTTAATTTGGGTAATAATTTCAGGATGTTTTTCTGTCAAAGGAGCTGCACCATTAGAGCGTATTCCTACGCCAAACTTAAACTCAAGCCACATTCATTAACAACATAGTTCTTCATAGTTTTATATGGTTCACTGTTAGTTGTGTTTGTCATCAATGAAGCTGAAAAAAATTCTCCCTTGGGGTGCCTTGGTGGCTCACTCCCCCTGCTTGTGTTCCCTCTCTCGCTGTGTCTCTCTCCGTCAGGTAAATAAATAAAAAATCTTAAAAAAAAAATCTTAAAAAAAAAATAATTCTCCCTCATATCTCCACCATGTTCAAATTGCCTGTACACTCAAGTAATTGTCACGTTAGCAGTATGTGAACATTCAACAACTTGCAATGAAAAATACTTTACTAGCTGTATTTCTTTTGTGACAATCTGCCATGTCATTAGCTGGTTGATAAATTTATCTAGCTATGAAAAATAATACTTGACTTACCTTCTTTGGCACAGATTCAGCCATAATTTCCAAGATCTTTAAGACAGTCCTTGCTAATGTCTATTTTTTTCAATTTTAGCATCTCAAAATGCTACTTTGTAAGACACAAATTTCCAATGTTTATATGTGAAATATGGAACCTCTGCTTCTATCAGTTTTTTAAATTCAATGGTCTTTCTTCCCAAGTGTTCTTTTTTTTTTTTTTAAAGATTTTATTTATTTATTTATTTGACAGAGAGAGAGACACAGTGAGAGAGGGAACACAAGCAGGAGGAGTGGGAGAGGGGAAAGCGGGCTTCCCGCTGAGCAGGGAGCCCGATGTGGGGCTCGATCCCAGGACCCTGGGACCATGACCTGAGCCGAAGGCAGACGCTCAACAACTGAGCCACCCAGGCACCCCTCTTCCCAAGTGTTCTTAAAAAAAAAAGAGAGAGCGAGAAAGAGAAGTGAATCTCTCATGATTTGTTTCCCTCTCTCTTAAGGTTTTGAATGTATTTCTTTTGTTTTCTGTGTAAATGCTACCTAAGTTCGATGACTTTATTTACTAGCTTTATCAGCTAATACAACTCTGCAAATAACACACTAGAGTTTCAGCACTTCAGTAGCAATTATGGCTACAAAACTGAGCTCAATATGTGAGGAACCATACTTCCAAGTAAAACTGGTACAAATTCTTTTGGTTTTAATTTCTTCAGAACCACTTTCATTAGTCATTGTTGTTGTACTATTGTTGCTGCTTGTATGGTAGGAAAAGTATGTTTTTTCTTGATTAAAAGCAGTTGAGTAAAGTTTGACACCTGTAAATTATAGTTAAATATTACTATGAAAATTTGCTTCCCTCATTTAGCTAATATTTTCATTAAAGATTTTATTTATTTATTTGTCAGAGAGAGAGAGGGAACACAAGCAGGGGGAGCGGCCGGCAGAGGGAGAAACAGGCTCCCTGCTGAGCGAGGAGCCCGATGTGGGACTTGATCCCAGGACCCTGAGATCATGACCTGAGCTTAAGGCAGACGCTTAACTGACTGAGCCACCCAGGCGTCCCTTAGCTAATATTTTTAAATGATAAATTTTAAATATAGTTTTTACAAAAAGAAGTTATCTTTAATAGGTAAAAATAACAATCTAAAGAAATACTTTTATTTTCTCAGATTTTTACATGTGTTGTTTACCGTTGACCAACTAACCTTGAAATATCACACATGGTAACATGGTCCTACTACATACACAGCTCTCAAAACACATGACTCATGGACAGTACTTGGTCTATCCCTTGTTCAACAAGGTAAGTTCCCTGATCATGCACTTGGATATTAAATGACTATGAACTTTTCTAAAAGCCTACTCTTAATTCTGTACTGCTTTCCTTGTGAACTGGTAACGAGCAGTTCATAGGCTTCAAGGATTCGGAGTGCACTTGAAGTAGTACCAACCTGAAGACCTGCATGGCTTGCCCAAGGTTCCCAAGGTTGTTGAGGACTAAATATTATCCATGAATTGTTTAGCACAGTCTGGTATAGAGTAGATGCCACAACTATTATTTTCAACTCACTGGTGTAAGGGAGATGAGATCTCACCCACCAGCTTCCCAGCCTTCAATATCTTCCCCAGGGTAAAGTCATGTGGGGAGGGGTCAGTTACTTGGCACCATTCAATGAGCAGAGACACCTACCAAACTTCTCTTCTCTCAGTCTTTCCTGTTTGAGAAGGAGCTTCCATTTGCAATTTTTATCTATAGGTCTCCATATTGCACAACTATGGGAATGGTGCCCCCAGGAGCTGTGCGGTGCAGTCTACACAGTTGTACTTGGTGGCATTGTCTAGACCAACTAGGATGAAACCTGGGCACAGGGACACAGTCCTCTTCCATATAACAGACTCACCAGCTTTCCTCCCACAGAAGTCATTATTAAGACTATAAAACCAGCTTAGATAATATAATCAGGACCCCAATGACCACCCCTTTCTCCTTTTAACAAATCAATTGAGAAGGTAACATATTTCAGACATGATCTGCAGACAGCAAAGATTTCATTTCATGACTTCCGACTCTTTCGCCCAGTACACCCTGTAGCTAATGTTCACCTAGACATCTGGTCTAGGGCTGATGAGACTGTCTAGTTTCCTTCTCTGGGATGCACAAATGCTGGGACGAAGGCAAATCCAGGACCCTGGACAACAAAAGGCAAGGTAGCTAGGTAAAAATTCGAAGAGCGTATCTTCCTTTCTTCTTCGCAGAACCATGATCGTCACATTTTCTGACGAATGCACGAATGAATGAAAAACAATCAACAAGTGTGTGTATGTCATTATATAATCCCAAGAGACTGTATGATACACCTTAGAGTGGCCAATAGTCCAGCCTTCAAGGCGTGTGAAATCCAGATGGTGAGATAAAACAAAAGCACGTGGAAACATTCAAAGCCAATAGAAGACTAAAGAGTAACAACACAAAGGCCACACACATGCTCTCAGTGCGGGGGACTAGAGATTCCATACATGTCGGCAGACTCTCTCCTCAAGGGTGTGCCACTACGGCTGTCTGGTTTTCTGCCTTCAGTCTTTCTCTGAGGCTGGGGAAGGCTGCACAGCTAACTACAGGTGCAGTTCCCAAGCATGGGTGAGGTACGCATCCAAGGGTACTTTTCAAGCAGTGGGAGATGGGAATTGGCAGATGAATGCCTCAGTCTCTCTGTCCTTTGGTGTGACAGTCCTGAGGCATGTGGTACATGTTTCCTCAGGAGTCTCCCAGCGGGATTGATCATCTGTGCCCACGTGAGCAAAAATTTCACCATTGCACACGTTCTCGACTTTTCTCCCTTCCTGTTCTGTCACTTCCCACTCTATCACTTCTGCTCCCTGGGATCACTCCCTGCCCCCAAATCCTACTCTCAGGCTCTGCTAGTGCAGGGAAACTAAAAGAAGGTCCATGAGTAGCTGCCAAGGAAGCTAATCCTTTCTTCTCTATATTTGAGCCTAGGAGATCCCCTTCAGTTAGGAGGACTCTTTTTAAACATTGAAAAGTTTCATGGAGCCTCTGTTCACTTTCTCATAGTTGTCTCCGGTAGTTATTTTTTATTCATTCAACAGGCACTATTCCAAACCCTGATAAAGTACAGAATGACCAAACTCTATGACATCTATAATCCTTTTAAAGAAATGTATTTACTTATTAAAATAGCATCTATTGAAAACAATGATGTTTATACAGAAAGAAATAAAGATGATTTTTTTTTTTTTTAAGATTTTATTTATTTGACAGAGAGAGATACAGCGAGAGAGGGAACACAAGCGGGGGGAGCGGGAGAGGAAGAAGCAGGCTTCCCGCGGAGCAGGGAGCCCGATGCGGGGCTCGATCCCAGGACCCTGGGATCATGACCTGGGCCGAAGGCAGACGCTTAACGACTGAGCCACCCAGGCGCCCCTAAAGATGATTTTTAAAAAACCATTTTTACTTATTTACTTTTAAGTAGCCTCTACCCCAATGTGGGGCTCAAACTCATGACCCCAAGATTAAGAGTCACATGCTCTACCCACTGAGCCAGCCAGGAGCCCTGATGAATTTTAATGTATGAGAAAGTGCTAAACCTCACTCACAGAAATAGAAATGCAAATTGAAAGATGTTTAAATACCATTTTTCATATTTCAGATTGGCAAAGATGAAAAAGTTTGTTAACACCGCGTTGGAGATTTGAGGAATCATTAACAAAGTATCATTGATCACCTATTACAAGTCTATGCTGGGCACTGAGTAACCAACAGTTGACAAAGTAAACAAAAATTCCTTCTTTCCAGGAGCATACATTCCAATGTGAGAGTGAGGTATGCAATAAATGAAAATGAAAAAGAGGAGAGACAGAGAAAGAGAGAGAGAATGTCAGATAGAGAGTGCTGTAAGAAAAATAAAGCAGTATCAAGGATGGTGAGTAACCAAGGGGTAGGTTACTTTAGATAAGGTAGTCAAAGGAGACCTTACTGAAAAGTTAAAATTGAGCAGAGGCCTAAATGAGGTGAGGGGTGAGTACTTGAGATTTCTGGAGAAGTGTTTTCCAGGCAGTGTAAAGTAGTCAGCTGACTCCTTTCATAGATATCAGTTATCAAAATTGGACTAAAATTTAGGCAATGATTTCTTAGATATGACACCAAAACCACAAGCAACCAAATCAAAAAACAGATTAATCAGATGACATTAAAATGTAAAAGTTATGTACTTCAAGGGAGATTATTAAGAAAGGGAAAAGACAACCCAAAGAAATAGAAAATACTTGCAAATCTTGTATCTGACCTAAAGATCTAGTGTCCAGAATGTATGAAGAACTCTTACAATGCAGCAAAAAGACAAACTTAAAAATGGACAAGGTATTTTCTCCAAGTAAAATACATAAATTAACATGAAAGACATGAGCAGATGCTCAACATCATTAGTCATTAGGGAAATGAAAATCAAAATTACAATGAGATACCACTTCACATCCACTAGGGCTGTTAAAATAAAAAAGACAACTTGGGGCGCCCGGGTAGCTCAGTTGGTTAAGCGACTGCCTTCAGCTCAGGTCATGATCCTGGAGTCCTGGGATCGAGTCCCGCATTGGGCTCCCTGCTCGGTGGGGAGTCTGCTTCTCCCTCTGACCCTCCTCCCTCTCTTGCTCTCTGTCTCTCATTCTCTCTGTCTCAAATAAATAAATAAAAAATCTTTGAAAAAAAAAATAAATAAAAAATAAATAAATAAAAAAAAGACAACAATAACAAGTTTTGCCAAGACCTGGAACCTTCACACATTGCTGGTGTGAATATAAAATGGCACAGCCTGGGGCACCTGGGGGGCTCAGTCAGTTAAACGGCTGCCTTTGGCTCAGGTCACGGTCTCAGGGTCCTGGGATTGAGCCCTGCATTGGGCTCTCTGCTCAGCAGGGGAACCTGCTTCTCCCTCTCCCTCTGCTGCTCCCCCCTGCTTGTGTCAAATATAAATAAATTAAATAAATAAATAAATAAAACAAATAAATAAATAAAATGGCACAGCCCCTTTGGATATCAGTTGGGCACTTCTTCAAAAAGTTAAATGGAGAGTTCCCATATGACCCAGCTCTTATACACCTGGGGACATACTCGGAAGAATGGAAACCTATATCCACACAAAAACTTGAGCATGAATGTTCATAGCCATTTTATTCCTAATAGAAAGTGGAAGCAACCCATGTGTCCATCAGCTGATGAATGGACAAACAGAACGTGATCTATTCCTACGATGGGATATTATTCGACCGTAAGAGGGAATGTAGCCTCTGTACTATTACTATATGCTACAGGCTCCAACATGAATGAACCTTGAGAACATTATGCTAAGTGAAAGAAGCCGGGCACAAAAGGCCACACATTGTATAGTATCATTTTTATGGAATATGAAGGCTGTGGGGATTTGGTGCAAGTATAGAGGTAATTATGGAGGTTAACCCAAGGTTTATTCAGGCAATTATTTTTCCAATGACTAAGTTTTTCATTATAGCTCCAATTTCCCCAATGTGATTGATTCTATGGAGGGACAGTGACTGTACATTCTGTAAGGTGTTGAGAATTTGGTCCTTAACTTGTTGGGAATATTTAAGGTACCCAAGAAAGTTTATCTCTAAGTTTTATTTTTATTCGCAAGGTCTTTATTCGGAAAAATGACTCCAAACTTGGAACTACAGGGGGAAAAAAAAAAAGATTGCATGACCTTTTAATGTTACTAACAACTTAGTATTCACAATTGATTAGGGCCCAAATAGTGTATAATTTTGTAAAAACTGTAAGAAAACTGATAACCTGTGATGAATCTCTTTTGACTAGTAGACTAGATTATCTTAAAGGTTATAGTTTATCACCCTGTATTTACCAGTTTTGTGTCTAATTTAGGAATAATATTTTAGCATTCTTTTTTCTCCCAATGACTATCTAAATTTCAGTTTTTGATCTTTTAAACCAGCTTCGTCATCTTATTGAGCTTCTCATTAATGAATTAAATAGAATGTTAACACATGAATTTGAGTTTTTAAAAATAAAAATATGAAGATTACTGTGGCATAAAGATAACACAAATAGGGAATCGAAGTGAAGGTTATTGGCGGTTTTTCAGGTAGTTGTTTTTTGAATGGGTTTGAATGGGTTTTTCCAATAATGACAATTTCCCCAACATCATCCAGTAGAGGGATGAGAATGAGGGATGAGAATCTTTACTTCCTGTGAGGTATTGATGAAGAATAACTGGAAGAAAGGCAGGCGGGGACGAGGAGGCCTCCTGACCTAAGAGGAAACCACCCTTTAAAGGATTTTACACAAAGGAGCCCTCCACCCTTTTGCATGTGATAGATAGATGACAAGACCCTGATTGGATGACAGGTACAGGGAGGGTTAATCAGGTTAAAACAGCCCTCCAACAAAGCCCATAAAAACCCCTAGACTTAGAAACCCCGATGGCAACCCTCTCGGGTCCTCTCTCTCCTCCTTTGTGCTATCACTTTGATATTGTTCAATAAGCCTGCCCACCACTCTGTCTGGTCTACCTCTTTCATTCTTCGAAGTGGCGTGACGCGGGCACCAACAGAGAAAAAAATCCTGCCAACAGTATCAAGTGTTTAGTCTTGGCTTTGGGGGCATGGTAACTGAAAAGGCTTCCTCCCAAGTTTTTTCCCTAAAGAAGTTTTGCAATGTCTCCTATATATCCAGGAGGGAAGCAATAAAAGATTTTGTCTTTCTTTTGAATCTCATCTTCCCACAAATGCTATAGTTCTATCTTGCTTGGATGAGAGTTTTCTAGGTTTTCTTAGGTGATTTGGGACTTGACCAAGGAGTCACCAATTGAAAACTATAATTTGGGATCATCTCTGCTGTGCTAGTTCTATCTCTTAGGGACCCTAAGAACTGAAAATGAACTGAGCGATAATGAGATATTTCCTTCCTGATCATTGGACTGGAAGGTACCCATAGAAAATCTGTGTAGCCTAAGAATAGATAGGGCACACTTTAAAAAAGAATCTTTTTTAAGAGGTTGGGAGATAGGTAACTTAGAGATAGGTAAATTCAGTCTGTGATCCCTTCCCGGGATGATAAAAGATTGTGAACTGACAATAGCTTAGAGATAGAGCTTTATTTTGGAATGTCTTAACAACGGAGGAGTATGAGGAGGAGAATGAGAAACTATGACATCCAGGGTCTTATATCATGTGTGTACTTAGCCCTTGCCCTACACTTCACCTTCAGGGTCCTTGGAGTCTTTATTGCTCCAGATACTGTAAACCAGGTTGAGTATTTGTGAGAAAAGGTCTACAGCCTCAGAATTTTTTGAAATACGGTCCTAAGTCTGAGCAAAGCATAATTGGGTCCTCTCCTCAGGTGTCATTAAGCTGAAATCAAGATGTCAGCCAGACTGCAATTTCATATAAGCCCCAGGGGCATCCATCTCCACAATTTGAGTAAATATAATTATTTTATAGATTCTATTTTTAATTCTAAAAATTAAGTGATTTTTACCGTCCTCATTTTATAGAATAGGAACTGGAGGTTTCGAACTTTATTAACATGCCTACAATCCCACAGAAATTGACAGTGTAGGGACACTAATCCTGGAGAAATGTTTAAGAGGTTTTTTTTTTTTTAACCCCAAGAGCTGTAAAGGATTGGATTCTGCCAGCACCAAGGAGTGCTGACAAGGATGAAGTTAGCAGGCTATTAAAAATAGTTCCATCTAGAAATAATTGTGGCTGGAACAGCCCACAGCTGCGGGAGGGGCAGCAAGGACCGCCAATTTGAATGGCAGGTAATTTCACAGCGGCCCAGAGATCCAATTTCTAACTAACTGAAGTTTTTCCCTTAAGACTGATGAGATTAGGGCGCCTGGGTGGCTCAGTTGGTTAAGCGACTGCCTTCGGCTCAGGCCATGATCCTGGAGTCCCGGGATCGAGTCCCGCGTCGGGCTCCCTGCTCGGCAGGGAGTCTGCTTCTCCCTCTGACCCTCTCCCCCTCATGCTCTCTCTCTCTATCTCATTCTCTCTCAAATAAATAAATAAAATCTTTAAAAAAATAAAAAATAAATAAAAGGGCACCTGGGTGGCTCAGTTGGTTAAGTGACTGCCTTCGGCTCATGATCCTGGAGTCCCGGGATCGAGTCCCGCGTCGGGCTCCCTGCTCGGCGGGGGGTCTGCTTCTCCCTCTGACCCTCCCCCCTCTCGTGTGCTCTCTCTCAAATAAATACATAAAATCTTTAAAAAAAAAAAAAAAAGACCGATGAGATTAGATACATCTAGGGTGCTGCTAGCACCTATTATCTTTCAGGCTGTTAAAAAAATAGAAGAGCTTTTCTTCTTACCTAATTTCTTTTTGTTGCAATTGTCCATGTCTGACTAGATTTACAACAAATGGAAAAGTAGTAAGAGCTCCCAGGGTATTAATTATCACGTTATTAAAACAAATTCTCGAGCGTCAAGCCCCTTCCGGGCTGTGCTGTGAGTGTGCGGTCCCGAGCCAGTGGGCGCCATTCTAAGTTGACCCAAGTTCCCAGAGCGAGGGAGAACACAGAAAGCAACAAGGATTCCGCACGCCGAACACCGCACGTCCACAACGCTCCGCAAGCTCGCGCACAGGCGCCCGCGGCGCGCGGTGAGCATTTTTAAACAGCCAGGGATCACGTGCTCACCGGCAAGCTCCGCTACTGGCCCTCGGACTCTCACACTTGGCTTTGGCGCCGAACCTTTCCCCCCTTGTGGACGCAACCATTCGCTCCGCTCTCGGAGGGAATACGAGCCAACCTCACGATCAAGGCTTTTCCGAAAGAAGCTTCCAGCGAATTCTCAGGAAAAGTTCAGCTACAAATAAAGCAATCAAATGAAACCCCCTTAGGGACGCCGTAGAAGGCTCCTCTGGTCAAAAGGAAAGAACAGACCTGACCCTGACTCCCCCTACGCTCTGTAGGGGCCGCGAGGATGGTTCCGTCTAAGGCGCGGACTCCGCCTCCACGGGCGCCGCCATTTTGTTTGGCTGGACGGGAGCGAGCGACGCTTTGGGGGAGGGGTCTTGTAGGCGCCTCACTGGACCCCGCGGCCGCGCTGTCGCTTCTCGGGGGGAGTCCTCCCCGGCGAGGGGCGCGGAACCATGTACATAAAACAGGTGAGGCCTGTGCGTGCCGCCCACCCCCTCACGGGCCTCTGAGGAACACTCCTGGAGGCTAGGGTGTCGCGACGCGACCCGGGGCCTCCCGCCTCCCGGCAGGGTGGACCCAGAGCTGGACGCGGGCGGCGGGGGAGGGGAGAGGCCCCGCCCCGCGAGCGCGGGGGGCAGCGGAGAATTGGGGCGCCTGCCCGCAGCGCGGGCCTCCTCGCAGGGCGTGCGTCTGACGGAGCAGTCTCTCCGAGAGCTTTGGAGGGCGCGGGCCTTCCCGGGTGGGCCGGGTGCGGGCTGAGGGCCCCGAGCTGGCTGGGGGCCGCGCCGGGGGCGGCGGCGGCGGGGCGGGAAGCTGTGTTGCCCTGCGCGGATGGCCCCGCGCGGGCCTTTTGCGTGGGGTGTATGGAGCGGTGGTCTCCCGGCCCGGAGGCGCCTCTGCGGGGCTCAGCTTGGGGTGTCAGCTTAGCCCGGGGTCTTTGTCCCCGAATTGCGGGAGACGTGAAAGGGACCCTCCTCCTGGCAGAATATGTAGCGCCGCCTCGTTCGCTTGTTTACTCCTGTCAAAGGGGTCTTCCCGCGCAAGAGTCCACCGCAAAGATGAGCCCGTTCACGCTCTTGGAGAGAAGTTTCCCCGTTGGGTGTGTTGGACTTGAAGCACCTTCTTCTCGGAACGGCTGCTTATTTTGGCGGGCGGGCGTGTCCGAAAGAAGCGCCCACCGCTCCTGGAGCAAGGGAAGCGGAGGCCAGCCTGCCTGCTTGACACGTTTTTATCAAAGCAATGTAATGTTTAGCATCCCAGCGAATCTTACACACAGTGTACTTGATTCTGAGAGTTCCTTAACAGGTTACTAATTACAATTCCTTAAAAAAAAGCCAGTGGTTAATAATAAACGGACTTTTTTTTTTTATTCTTATGTTAATCCCCATACATTACATCATTAGTTCTAGGTGAAGTGTTCCATGATTCACTTAAACGGACTTTTCTAAGAAGATTTTTAATCACCACTTTTCAGAATGACTTTCTCTTACAAGGAATAGAAAGTTCTCCATCTTGCATTACATGAGAAACCGGAAAGAGAAGAGCAAGGAAAAACGTTAGTTTAGGAGTTACTTCTTTTAGTATGTATTCTCTGAAAAGTATCTTTTTTATTTATTAGGTTATTATCCAGGGTTTCCGGAGTTACAGAGATCAAACAATTGTAGATCCCTTCAGCTCAAAACATAATGTTATCGGTAAGTGTTGGTGGTTTACAAAATCAGATTGATATGTATAGACCATTTAAATTCTGTCTAGGCTTAAGGAAAGAGGAATTGGGTTTGAATATTACATGAATTTATACATATTTTTTCTATATGAAATAGCATGTCTTTTATCTACACTGATGAATTGCTTATTTTATACATTTAAAATATTTGCATAAGACGATCATTAGTTACTCATTTTTATTTAGGTAGCCTTGTATGTGTGAAAGTGTGTCTGTGATTATAGCGAATGACACTAAATTTAACATTTGAGCTATTCTGTTCTTGAGATGTCATTTCCTAATTAAAATGCCCACTGTTGCCTTATGTCAAAGATGACCATTATTTATTCACAAATTAGATTGTTCCCAGATTTTTTTTTCTGTCATACTGTTTAAAGTTACACCATACAGCTTGTTGGGAAGAGCATAAACTTTGGAGCATAACAGAATGAGTTTCAGATCCCAGTTCTGATACATACTCTTTCAAACTTGACTCCAGGAGGGGCTTTAGTTTTCTCATTTGTAAAGTGGACCTAATGATACCCATCTTATAGGGCTGTTGGGAAAATTAAATGAGAAAGTATATGTGTGAGGATAAAAGAGTTACAATGATTACTGTTGTTTAAGCCACCCAGTCTATACTTAATGGTAGTCCTAGCAGTCTAATACACCAATAAACCACATAAGGGGGATAACGTATAGAAGTCTGTTTATAAGAGTTTCATCTAGCCTTTAAAAATTCAGCAGGATGTCAAAAAACACTTTTGCTGGCTGTATCAGCAAAAAATGGACACTCTAATCCGAAGAGTCTTTAGACTAAATACTGTATTCATTTCTTTTTTTTTTTTTTAAAGATTTTATTTATTTGACAGAGAGACACAGCAAGAGCAGGAACACAAGCAGGGGGAGTGGGAGAGGGAGAAGCAGGCTTCCCGCCGAGTAGGGAGCCTGACGCGGGGCTCGATCCCAGGACCCTGGGATCACGACCTGAGCTGAAGGCAGATACCTAACGACTGAGCCACCCAGGTGCCCCTAAATACTGTATTTCAGAACAGTAATTTATTTTCTGTTTTGGAAATTCAAGTCCATGATGAGGGTGCCAGCATAGTCACATTCTAGAAGTCACCATCTTCATCATCATGCTCACATGACCTCTTTGGTTCTCTCTCCCTCTTCCTTACTAGAACACTAATTCCATCATGAAGGCCCCACCCTCACAACCTGACCTGATCCTGATTTATCTCCCAAAGGCCCCCATCTCCAAATACCATCACATTTGGGATTAGGACTTCCAACATATGAATGGGGGGGAGGGGAATGACACAATTCAGTGTGTCGCACTCACCGAGATTAGTAAAGGGCAAACATTATTTAGGGGCGCCTGGGTGGCTCAGTCAGTTAAGCGTCTGCCTTTGGCTCAGGTCATGATCCCAGGGTCCTGGGATCGAGCCCTGCATCGGGCTCCCTGCTCGGTGGGGAGCCTGCTTCTCCCTCTCTCTCTGCCTGCCACTCTGCCTACTTGTGTTCTTTCTCTCTGTCAAATAAATAAATAAAATCTTAAAAATAAATAAATAAATAAATTTTAAAAATTGAGGGCAAGAATGTCAATATACTTCAGTTAAAAAAAAAATTGAGGGCAAGAAAAAAACCTACCCTCAGTACATCACTTGTAGCTTGTAGTTGGAAATAAATTATGAAAACATTTTCCTCCCTGCTGTACCTATTGAATAGTTAATAATTTGTGTGCCATAAGGATAGCTTGATCCAATATTTTACTTACATTTTGATTACAAGTGCCTTCTGATTGTCATCAATCAGGAAATCTTTAGAAATGGAAAAAGAATAATTACTAGATTTATATTCTTACAGGTTAAAAGTAGGTGGATATCTTAATTATATCAATGGTATAATTTTATAAATGAGCTATAATGATGACCATTATTACCTATGATGATTAGATTTTGTCTGTAGGATCTATCAAATATTTTTGTTTTAGCTATTATCAGATAGTTGTTTACTACTTTGTTTGCAACATTAGTGTTGTTAATAGTTACAGTTACAAAGGAAATTGTCTAAGTGTTCTTTCTTTTCTTTGTTTTAACAAACCTAATATGATTTTACTGCTTAAACATGTTTTAAAAACAGGTACCTTAATAATATAAGAAAGATCCAAAGTAGTATAGACTGAGATGGACATTAAAAATATCCTGTAAAAGCATACTACTTTGGTTATTTAATGATTTTGACCTTGAAAAAAAAAAGATTGGGAAGCAGGTATCTCTTGTGGTGATGTTTGATGTTGGAAACTCTTGTTTTAATAGTTAAATGATGCTTGAATGTACCAAGCATATACCTTTTTTTTTTTTAAGATTTTATTTATTTATTTGACAGAGAGAGATAGGGAGAGCAGAAACACAAGCAGTGGTAGTGGGAGAGGGAGAAGCAGGCTCCCCGCTGAGCAGGGAGCCTGATGCGGGATTCGATCCCAGGATCCTGGGATCATGACCTGAGATGAAGGCAGACGCTTAACCATCTGAGCCACCCAGGCACCCCCAAGCATATACCTTTTTAAGGTTACCTTTTCTGTAGCTTTTTAACAAAAGAAATATATGTTAATTATAGAACATTATGGAAGAGTTTAAACGCTAAAAGAAAAAAAAAACTATAAACTGTAATCCTGCCCAGAAATAGCCATTCTTTTTTTTTTTTTTAAAGATTTTATTTATTTATTTGAGAGAGAGAGAATGAGAGAGAGCACATGAGAGAGGGGAGGGTCAGAGGGAGAAGCAGACTCCCTGCCGAGCAGGGAGCCCAATGCGGGACTCGATCCCGGGACTCCAGGATCATGACCTGAGCCGAAGGCGGTCGCTTAACCAACTGAGCCACCCAGGCGCCCTAGCCATTCTTAATAGTAACAATCTATCCCTGTGTTAAACCTGGTTTCCTAGAAAACAGTGCAAGGCGCACTCAGCTACTAATAAGCTTTAATGGGAAGGTGCAGTCTGAGGGCAAGAGTGAGTGGGAAAGCTGGTCATAGCTTTATAAAGAAGGCGCAGCTAGTTTGTGGTCAAATTAGATAACTTCCAGAGGGACTTTGGGAACCCACCATGTGTGGGAAAGATCAGATGGGAAAGGAATAGTCTCTGTCTCTGATTGTTCAAAGTTTACCACACAGGGCATTAATTTCCCCCATGCTCTTGGATGGTGTTACTCTGGGGACTAACCCTCCCTTAAGTAGTCAGGGAACTATAGCCTCCTTTGGTTTTTCACAGATCTGACCTCAGTGCATACTTAAGGTAGGCTGAAACAACCTACGGTGATGGATACTGAGCCTCTCCATTGACAGGCAGCCAAGACTTGGGTTGGGGCAGGTGAATCTGGGGCACATATAAACTGGATCTACCTCGTGTACGTCTATATAAATAAGCCTTTTTTTTTTTTTTTTAAAGAATTTATTTATTTATTTGACAGAGAGACAGCTAGAGAGGGAACACAAGCAGGGGCAGAGGGAGAGGGAGAAGCAGGCTTCCCGCCGAGCAGGAGCCCGATGTGGGGCTCGATCCCAGGACCCTGGGATCATGACCTGAGCCGAAGGCAGACGCTTAACGACTGAGCCACCCAGGCGCCCCTATAAATAAGCCTTTTTAAATAAAAATGGGCTTGTGTAATCTGTTGGTAATCTTTTTTTTTTCTGTTTAAGTCTTGGGGCGCTTGGGTGGCTCAGTCGTTAAGTGTCTGCCTTCGGCTCGGGTCATGATCCCAGTGTTCTGGGATCGAGCCCCACATCGGGCTCCCTGCTCCGCGGGAAGCCTGCTTCTCCTTCTCCCACTCCCCGATTGTGTTCCCTCTCTCGCTGTGTCTCTCTCTGTCAAATAAATAAAATCTTAAAAAAAAAAAATAAGTCTTGAATATCTTTTTATAATCATTAAATATTCAACATCCTTAAAATTATAGTATTTCACTGTGTGGGTAAGAGTAATTCTTAAAGGGAAATTTAAAAATTTTAAGTTATTTATTCATGAGTAGATTATGGTTTGAACTATAATTCTTTTATGATAAATTATCTTTTTAAACTTTTATTTAGATATAATTTAAGATTTATAGAAAAGTTGTATAAATAGGAACAATACAAAGAATACTCGTACCTCCATTACCCTAATCTACCTGTTAACATTTTCTTCACTTGCTTTATCATTTGCACTCACTCTCACACTTTTTTTTTCCATAGAGTAAGTTATGTAGGTCATGGTCCTTTACCTTTGAATTCAATGTATACTTTCTAAGAATAGGGATGTTTTCTTACATAAAACACAGTACAGTTATCAACTTCAGTAAATTTGACATTAATAAAATGAACTCTTCATTTTCCGGTTATACTGATTGACCCAAAAACGTTCTTTATAGTGTTTTTTCCTCCTTTACTACAGGATCTAATTTAATTTAGCATTAGGTACTGCCACTAGTTGTCATGTCTCTTTAGTCTCCTTTGATCTGGATCAGTTCCACAGCCTTTCTTTGTCTTTTATAACATTGTTTTTAAAAAATACTACATAAATTACATGGTCTTCTGAGGATATTACATCTGGAGGTAAAGAATCATTCTTTCTACTTCTTTTTAAATGATGTTACTTTTGATCACCTAGTCTAGGTAGTTATCTGGTTTTTCTACTGTATAGTGTTTGTTCTCTTGCAAATAATAAATAGTATGAGGATGGGAAATACTTTGGACCATGCAAATATTGTGCTCCTTTTCAGAATTTCCCCCTAGATTTAGCATCCATTGATAATTCTTGCCTTTATTCTGATGGTTACAAAATGATGATTTTCCATTTCCAGCATTCCTTTCACATTTACTGTGTGGTATTCTGTGAGCAAGAGTTCTCCTTCCTTAGCTATTTGTCATTTTATTATCAGTTTGGAGTCATGGATTATTTCCCCCTTCCAGCACAAATTTATAATTCATCCAATTATTTTGGTGCTCAGATTGTCCTAGATTAAGCCAGTGGAAATCTTTTTCAAGCTGGCCTCTGTGTCATATACCTTTTTTATTTTTTTTTTTAAGAAATTTTTTTTTTTTAATTTAAGATTTTACTTATCCATTTGACAGAGAGAGAGAGAGCGAGAGCAGGAACACAAGCAGCAGGAGTGGGAGAGGGAGAAGCAGGCTTCCCCCCGAAAGGAGGGAGCCCGATGTGGGACTCGATTGCCAGGACCCTGGGATCATGACCTGAGCTGAAGGCAGACGCTTAACGACTGAGCCACCCAGGCGCCCAGTCATATGCCTTTTTTAAAAAGCGATTTATTACTTTCTGGCACAACAGAAATGATTTTTTTTTTTAGGCTTTACTTTGCACTAAAGATGATAACTGTAAGGACTAATTTGTTCAGGTATCTTGGTCAAGATGAGAGAGATTGGGAATTTTGCTGAAGAACAAAATTCAAATGAATTCATTAAATCTGAAACATTTGATATCTTTTTATGTATAGAATTGTTTATTTCTGAATTCAGGGAGTTAAAAAAAAAAGTGCCTTATACTTAACCTATACTTCTGTGATTCTGAGATTATACATGATATGTAGGGCTGATCATAAGTACTTTAATAAGCAAATAGTTTGAGAATTTAAAATGATTATTTAAGCATTAAAAATTTAACGTGAATCTTTAAATTATTAAAAGGATTTCCATTATATATAATTTATTTTTTTATTTTTTATTTTTTTCCATTATATATAATTTAAAAAGAATTATATGTCCATAGTAATGATTGTAAATTATGAAAACCTGGTAACGTTTGGTTATTCCTATTAATTTTAAACTATTAGAAAAGAGCAAAAGGGCGCCTGGATGGCTCAGTCGTTAAGCGTCTGCCTTCAGCTCAGGTCATGATCCCAGGGTCCTGGCATCGAGTCCCACATCGGGCTCCCTCCTTTCAGGGGGGAGCCTGCTTCTCCCTCTCCCACTCCTGCTGCTTGTGTTCCTGCTCTCGCTATCTCTGTCTCTGTCAAATAAATAAATAAAATCTTAAAAAAAAAAATAGAAAAGAGCAAAATAATCAATGAAATAAATATAAGAGAAAAAACCATCTGATGTCTATACAAAAATTGTACTCATTTGGTGATTGAAGCTATTTTGTTTATTGATTTCTTTTGTTTACTCTTTTGTATTTAACTTCAAATATTAAGATGTTAAGTTAGTAGAATATAAATTTTTTAATATTTTCAGTAAAGTTTTAATTTTATTGGTTTCTATGCAAAGTAACATGTACTTTTTGAAATTTTATAGTGGGAAGAAATGGATCTGGAAAAAGTAACTTTTTTTATGGTAAGTATTGTTTTTTAAATTCTAAATATGTTAAGACCTGGGTATCTTCAGGTAATTTATTTTAAAAATTGGTTTTCTAAAAAATACAAATAAAAAATAAAAATTGGTTTTCTGAGAGGCTCCTTCTGAGGGGTGCCTGGGTGGCTCAGTTGGTTAAGCATCTGACTCTTGATCTCAGCCCAGGTCTTAATCTCAGGGTTGTGAGTTCAAGCCCCTCATTGTGCTCCATGCTTGGTGTGGAGCCTACTTAGAAAAATTGGTTTTCTGAGGTTGTGTCTGCATGAAACTCAAAATACTTCTTCACACAGGGTTGTAGTTTAGTGTAGAGGATTTCAAGTATAATGATATAATGATCTGAGTTCTCTATACCTAGTGATTAATTAGGTGAAAAACTAGGCAAAACAATCTCTTAAGGTACTCTTTGCACTTTAAAAAGAGGTCTTTGAGGGCGCCTGGGTGGCTCAGTTGGTTAAGTGACTGCCTTCGGCTCAGGTCATGATCCTGGAGTTCTGGGATCAAGTCCCACATCGGGCTCCCGACTCAGCGGGGAGCCTGCTTCTCCCTCTGACCCTATCCCCTCTCATGCTGTTTCTCTCTCTCTCTCTCAAATAAATAAATAAAATCTTTAAAAAATAAAAAAAATAAAAAGAGGTCTTTGACCTGCCTACTTTGATGGGTTGTGAGAATCATGAGATAACACAAATGGAAGTGCTTTTTAAACTTGAGTGCAGTATCTAAATTTTGCAAATGCATATATATATATATGTATGTATATATATATAAAAATGCAGTAGAATAGCTAATACTGTTTTGGAGAATGGCTTATCTTCCTGTTTCTTTCATTCATTCATTCATTTATTTATTTATTTATAAAGATTATTTGAGAGAGCGAGAATGAGAGAGAGAGAGAGTACATGAGAGGGGGGAGGGTTAGAGAGAGAAGCAGGCTCCTCGCCAAGCAGGGAGTCTGCTTCTCCCTCTGACCCTCATGATCTCTCTATCTCATTCTCTCTCTCAAATAAATAAATAAAATATTAAAAAAAAAAGAAAATAGTTAAATAGCTTTGAAAATTAAGTGGGGCACCTGGTGGCTCAGTCAGTTAAGCATCCAACTCTTGGTTTCAGCTCAGGTCATGATCTTGGGGTTGTGGGATCAAGCCCCCCATTGGGCTCTGCACTTAGTGCAGAATCCGCTTGAGATCCTCTCTCCCTCTCTCTTTCTCTGCCTTTCCCCACCACACTCTCATTCTCTCTCTCTCAAATAAACAAATCTTTAAAAAATGCAATTAAGTACAATAATGCCTCTGTTAAATCCTTCGGAGAGAAAAAACATTTTAACAGTTTTGGACTATACAAGAAGCAAGTTGAAAAATATTGAACCTCTTAGTTGAGTAGTGCTTGAGGAATAGCGGGGGACTTAGTAAGTATCCCTTCTGTGCTCACAAATCCCTTCTGTGCTCACAAATCAATAGGCCTTCAGTGGTTGTAATTTGGTGATAAGAGAATGGGATTGGAGTAGAAGTACTTCATGATCTCCAGGGGATGAAGGCAATTTGAATCTATCCTCCCAAGGTGATTATAAAAGATAAACCACTCCACCCTTAGTGTACACATTCATACATGCACACTCGACTCTTAGAATGTCAAAGGTCTCTTGGGGGTGGACTGGAAACAGGACAGCTGAGTTTCATTTCTAGGACAGGGTGGTCTAGTTAGGTACCCTATATGGAAGCAGGAATAGTTTCTTACAGCAGATAAGGGCAGTGCAAGCATTGCAGTAGAAGGTGGGAATCTGAAATAATGTCCCTGTATTTCCCACTTAGTTCAATTTCTTTTGACAAAAAGTATCCAGTTAAGGATATTCTAGGAATATATTCTATTTTGTTAATAAATATTTTGATATATATTATTTATATCCAGTGGGTACAAAGTGTTAACCACTCAGTGTATACTTTGATCAAGAGGTAGACTTTAGTTTGCATGTCTCTTTTTGTTACCTCAGTGTTCTCTTTTTCTTCCCTTAAATGTTTCAGTGGAAACTTCTTCGTATTTTTCTTATCATTTCCAAGCTAATTAGTCTGAAATATATGCAAATCTTCTGCATATATGGAATAAATAATCTACTTGTTCATTACCTGGTAGAAAGTATGGGGAGTTATAAATAAGGCATAGATATTTTTTTGGACTGTACTAATAGTTACGTTTTTGTATTTTTAGCAATTCAGTTTGTTCTTAGTGATGAGTTCAGTCATCTTCGTCCGGAACAGCGATTGGCTTTGTTGCATGTGAGTGAAATTGCTTTGAGAGGTTACTGATACTTTGTATTTTTTAAACTACCCTGTTGATTCTGGTAAATAAAATCATTTGTTCAGGCTTCAGATCTTTTGTAAACATGATACAGTCTCTCTTAAGTGTATTAATTCTGCTGTGGAGTTTAGCCTCCTATATTATGCATGACAAAGGCCTAATTTTTATATAATGGTAAGAAAATTGTAGGATTTTTCTATAGATGGGTATGTCTTCCAAATAAATTCTTTATTAAGAGTATGATCTGGTAATGCTCAGAAGCAGGTTTGCTGAGGAGAAAAAAAGAGTTTGAGGTTGGGAATTAGGAATTTTGAGACTTAGAACCAGAAGTTAATTGGGAGTATAGGGAAGCAACAATTGTAAACTAAAAAACATACTTGTTTTATTTCTGGCCGTATTTGTAAGTCAAATGGTAACAGCATTTTCCAATATGAAAGGTAAGTGTATTTATAGTAAATAAAATTGTTAGAATTTTTCATGGAATAATTATGAATAATGAACTAAAGAAATTTAAGGATAAAAAATTATAAAAGGCTGTAATAAAATGATAAGATTTCTTTTTGGTTTGAATGTGGCTTATAATTAGTTTTAAGACCAGAAAGTGAAATTCCTTAGTATATCTCAATAGAGTATCTCACAGTTACTAGGGAGGTGTTTTGGTTATTTTTGTTTTTTTAACCATTATCTTTTATTTTGCTCTCTTAAACTTGAATTTTTAGCCCAGTAATCAGAACTGGTTACCTGTAGATGAACTTTTTTTTTAGGTTTCTAAGATTGGCATTGAAAGAATAGCCTCTTTAAGTATCATTCTTTATTGTGTTGAATCACTATGTAGTAACAGTTTCTAAACTCTGGAAATTTTCCGGACTTGGTATAGCAGTAGCTGGGTCATAAGTTGGTCTATATGTGACACATGTTAAATGTGTGTCTTGTCATAGCAGATTTAAGATTATGTAGCATATTGCAAATTGTTTAAAAAAGCTGAGTTCCAGTAATTATATAATTTGTTAGGGTTCCTTTCCAGCATTAAATGAGTCTATAAGAGAAAAGCCTCAAGTATTACAGGTATTAGCAAATAGGTAGAATTAGGTTTGCCTGGGGTCTTAGGTTCTAATAAAGTGATCTTCAGAATAAGACCTAAATACATCTGACTTTGATATCTCTTGAATAGTTCTCATGTTTTTAGTTAGAATCTAAAGCCATTTGGTTGAGAAGTATTGTTATCCTAAGCCAGTGTCTTTGCTCGTTTGACAAGAAGGATATATACTAGTCTGATAGAAATTTTTCTCCATTAAATTAGGTTTGTTACCATGTACTAAATTTTAAAGGTATTTAAAGGAAAAAAAAAAAAGATAAAGAATGTGAAAATACCAGTTAAATGATGTTTATTTTTTGCATGTTTTAGGAGGGTACTGGTCCTCGTGTCATTTCTGCTTTTGTGGAGATTATTTTTGATAATTCAGACAACCGGTTGCCAGTGAGTAATGGCTTTTTTCCCCAGTAATAATGTTGAGAATTTTATTGATGCAGCTGATTTTCTTCCAAGCTTTGAAACATTTACAACTGTACTTAAGGTCTTATAATTTAGTTTTTGCTAAAATAGCTATACAGTTTACATACTAATTTTGTCTTAAAATTATAATGAACATTCTAGTAAACAGATGGGGGTGTGTAAGCTGTTGTGAAAAAGTGTCTGTCTTAAGAATTGATATTCATAGCATATCTTTAGTGAGAATTGAAGTTTCAAAATAATTGTTATGGTTAGGGACTATAGAATGACCTTATTAACTAAAAAGTTTCCCACTTTTACTGTGAAATTAATTTTAGGCTTTTACATTTTTTCTTAGATTGATAAAGAAGAAGTTTCACTTAGAAGAGTTATTGGTGCCAAAAAGGATCAGTATTTCCTAGACAAGAAAATGGTCACGTAAGCATTTTCTTTACATTTTAATTTCTTTACAAAAGAGTGAAAGTACTTTACTTAGCTCATTATATGGGTTTTATATATACCTTGTGTTCAACAAACCAGTATTTAGAGCATTAACATAAGAAAAAGGATTCTTGGGGCACCTGGGTGGCTCTGTTGGTTCATCTGCCTTTGGCTCAGGTCATGATCCCAAGAGGCTGGGATCGAGCCACGCATTGGGCTCTGTGCTCAGTGGGGTGCCTGCTTCTCCCTCTTGCTCTGCCTGCTTGTGTGTGCGTGCTCTCTCTTCTCGCTCTCTCTCTGTCAAATAGCTAATATCTTTTTGGGGGAAAAAAAAATCAGGGTTCTCTGAGGCTGATATAATAGATGGTTTAATGACTATAGTCCCTCATGCTTAACCCAGGAGTCAGCCTTCATTTTTTTGCTTATTGGGTTATTTATCTGAAAAAATTTTTTCAATGTTTATTAACAGGAAAAATGATGTGATGAATCTCCTTGAAAGTGCTGGTTTTTCTCGAAGCAATCCTTATTATATTGTAAAACAAGGAAAGGTAAAAAAATTGTATGTCCTTTTTTTATAGAATTTGTTTTCTGAGTATATTCCCTTGAATGATGAACTTGGTTTATTGTTTTTAGTGGTTAAGTTGAAGCAAAAATGGACCTTACTGTCTTTTGTTTTCATTGATTTATTTTGTATTGATAGTATTACCTTTTATGTGGCCATAAAGTACAAAGTAGATCTATTGTGTAGTGGGATAGAATCATTTCTGCAGTTGGTGGATTTTGTCTTCTTGGTGGCCTGTATCACTTAATAAGATGTCCTGTACTGGAAGACGTTTTTGGTTTGTGAAAGTCACAACGATCGTATTTAAGAATAGTATAGAGGGGTGCCTGGGTGGCTCAGCTGGCTAAGCGTCCAACTCTTGATGTCAGCTCAGGTCTTGATCTCAGGGTTGTGAGTTCAAGCCCTGCGTTGGGCTCCACGCTGGGCATGAAGCCTAACTTAAAAAAAAAAAATACTATAGAAATTCTATAAAAATAACATTTGAAAAAAATTACTTCCTAGGGGCGCCTGGGTGGCTCAGTCATTAAGTGTCTGCCTTCGGCTCAGGTCGTGATCCCGGGGTCCTGGGATCAAGCCCCGCATCGGGCTCCCTGCTCCACGGGAAGCCTGCTTCTCCCTCTCTCACTCCCCCTGCTTGTGTTCCCTCTCTCACTGTGTCTCTCTCTGTCAAATAAATAAATAAAATCTTTAAAAAAAGAAAAAATTTACTTCCTAAAATTAATGCTTTGTTACTTAATATATCACACAGCTAAAATAGTTAGAAAGCTTACATTGTCAGAAATCTACCATAATGCCACATATTCTTTTTTCTTGTAGAGATTATATTTTCTATAGTTTTTAGTAGTTACATACTTTTACTGTTTCTTCATATACTTTAAACTATATCTAAGATAATTTCTTTTTTTAGAACATAGCCTGCAGTGTTCTCATAGTTTGTTGTAATGTTTTTTTTTGGACGAGGGGAAAGTTCTTTTTAAATGTCCACTTATTTCATATTGGAGGATTTTTAGATATATGTTGGAAAGGTAGCATCCAGGAGAAGTGATTAGGAAGAGTATGGTGTTTTGCATTTGGGAAATGCAGAACAAGTTTTTGAAAAGACCAGCTTTATAAGCAAGGAATTTCTTTAAAAGGAGGCTGATTATGAAAGACTATTTATCTGAGTCTTCCCTACACACATACAGCATAGGCCCTTATACTTCATTTCAGTTTCTACTTATATGTCATTTCATATAAGCCATTCAGGAAGTTACCTCAACTAAAAGAGCATTGCCTTTACTCCAGCCCTACATGTTTTCTCTATTCTCTGTTTTTCCTAACAGTTAGACTGTACTGGTATATATTTATTTCCTGTTGTCTTCCACTTAGAATGTAAGTTCCAGGAGGGAAGGACCTTTTCTGTTTGTTCATTGCTCCTTTCCCAGTGCCCAGCAGAGTGGCATAATGTTGTAGGCATTTGTTAAATATTTTTTAAGTGAATACGTTGAATGACCATATTTGGGGTAATCAGGGATAAGGATCTGATGGAGGGGGTGCATCTGGGTGGCTTAGTCGGTTGAGTAGCCGACTCTTAATTTCAGCTTGGGTCATGATCTCCAGATCCTGAGATCAGGCCCTGCGTCAGACTCCATGTTCGCTGGGAAGTCTGCTTGGGGATTCTCTCTCTACCTCTTCCTTGGCCCCTCCCCGCACTTGAGTGTGCGTGCACACTCTCTCATTCTCTCTCTCTCTCGAATGAATCTTTAAAAAAAAAAAAAGGATCTGAAGAGGGATTCTTTGATTTATATGCTTTTGATAGACCATACTGTCTTAGTTCAGAGCTGGTTCTCTTTTTATGTGAAAGTGAGAGTAACTCACTTCACTTTTTTAATGCAGTGAGAGCATTTTTTGCCTTTAATGATTAGTTTTATTTTTATGAATATGGTAAACTCATGCTTGTTTTTTAAAGTTGCATGACACTAGTTTGTACCACTTTCTGTGGTTTTTTGGCCATATATATTTTTTCAAGATTTTATTTATTTTAGAGAGTGTGTGAGCAGGGAAAAGGGCAGAGGGAGAGAGAGAATCTCAAGCAGACTCTGCCCAGCGTGGATCCTGATGTGGGGCTCCATCACCTGCTTTTGAGAGCACGACCTGAGCCAAAACCAAGAGTCGGACACTTAACTGACTGAGCCACCTGGGTGCCCTGCCATATATTTTTAAGATTTTAAAGATGCTTTTGCTTCTTTTATTTAATGGTCACTACCCCTGTTAGTTATTTTTATCTGTCTCTATTTAAAGCATACCATTTTTGGGGTACCTGGATGGCTCAGTCAGTAGAGCATGTGACTCTTGGGGTTGTAAGTTTAAGTCCCATATTGGGTGTAGAGTTTACTTAAAAAGTAATAATAATGCATACCATTTTTGTTATATTTATTTATTTATTTATTTATTTATTTATTTATTTATTTAGATTCTATTTTAGAGAGAGTGCACACAAGTGGGGGCAGGGACAGAGGGAGAGAATCTCAAGCGGACTCTGCACTGAGCACAGAGATGGACTCAGGGCTTGATCTCACAACCCTGAGATCATGACCTGAGCTAAAACCAAGGGTTGGACGCTCAAGCAACTGAGCCACCCAGGTGCCCCTGTTACATTTTTAATAGTATCATTATAGCTTTTTAAAAATATAGAGTTATAGTTTCTGCCTTGTAAAAATACTTTGCTCTTTCCAAGTGGAGTTCATCTTTTATACAACTTACAGTGTTGACTGAGAAAAAGTGTGGTGATGGGATGTTTGTTTTTAGAGTTTTATTCATAAATTAGATTGATGAATGTATCAATTCTATTTGGATTTTCATTTGATAAATTTCATTTAAATAAAGGACATATAGGTGTGTAGGTATATGCACTGCACAAATTACATTCTTGACGTGATACTCAAAACTTAGCATGTGAAAACTCTTTCAAGGTAGAGTTCTTAAAGAGCAATCTGTAGCTACATAATAATTATTTTTCTGAAATTTGTAGATCAACCAGATGGCCACAGCACCAGATTCTCAGAGACTAAAACTATTAAGAGAAGTAGCTGGTACTAGAGTATATGATGAACGAAAAGAAGAAAGCATATCTTTAATGAAAGAAACAGGTAAAGAAGTGTGATTCTGCCATATTTTATGAATTACTTTTTCATTGTGTTATTATAGTTGAAAGGGCTTCTGTCTTTTCTCACCAGTATACTGTTTGGTAATTGGCCTATGTACTGAATGGAGAGAAAATTAGTTTGTGACATTTTAAGTTTTGAGATTTCAAATTTCTCTCTTTAAATAAAGAATTGCTGTTAGATAATAATGCCTTTGTAGGTCAACTATTTTGTGCCTCCACTGTCCTCATTGTTAGTGAGGATAACAGAATTGGATGCAGTCCTCAAAATTGCTGGGAGTGTCAGCTGGCATTAGGTTTTAAGTTGTTCAGGAGCAAGTAAATGGAAAACTTTGAATCTTCTTTAGTACATGTATTTATGGAAACCCTACTTTGCTTTTCAAGTTCTGTGTTCT
Organism: Mirounga leonina; assembly: GCF_011800145.1. Lineage (NCBI taxonomy): Eukaryota > Metazoa > Chordata > Mammalia > Carnivora > Phocidae > Mirounga > Mirounga leonina. The sequence continues at coordinate 34,832,946 of NW_023270265.1, forward strand.
GTCATGTCTTAAGAGTCAGACAGTTTTGAGTTCAAAATCTGACTAATAACTAATAATTAACTGACACTGTGACTTGATCTCTCTGGTCTAAAACCTCTCCATCTGTAAAATTCTTTTTCATAGTTTATGGTGGTGAGTAGAGGAGCAGAGTAGCACCATGATTGGAATATAGTGGGTGTTCAGTATATGGAAGTTATAGATAATGCTATTACTATAAAAGTTGAAAATCAGTGACATCAATGATATTAGTAGGGTTTTTTAAAATATTGTGGAAAGGCACAGTTGCCTTTAAAGGAAGTTTAAACTGAGGCCCTTAACCACATGTAATAAAAGAATTAGTGAACACTGGTTCAAAAAGATACATGCACCCATACGTTTATTACAGTATTACTTAACAGTAGCCAAGAGGTAGAAGCAACCTAGGTGTCCATCAATAGACGAGTGGATAAAGAAGTGGTATATGCATACAATGGAGTACTACGTAGCCACTTTTTAAAAAATGAGATCTTGCCATTTGTGACAACATGGATGAACCTAGAGGGTATTATGCTGATGAAATAAGTCAGAGAAAAGCAAATACATGATTTCACTAATATTTGGAATCTAAAAAAACCAAGCAAACAAAACAGACTCATAAATACAGAGAACCACCTGGTGGTTGCCAGGGTGGTGGTGCAGGGGAAAGATGGGTAAAATAGGTAAAAGGGATTAAGAGGAAAAACTTTCAGGTATAAAGTAAGTCACAGAGATGAAAAGTACAGTATAGGGAATATAGCCCATGATATTGTAATAACATTGTGTGCTGAAAGATGGTAACTACACTTACAGTGAGCATTGTATAATGTATCGAATTATGGAATCACTGTACTGTGTACCTGAAACTGATATAACATTATATATGGACTAAAATAATAAAAACTTAAAAAGTGTCACCATGTGTAACGTTCTCTGATGCTTTTCATAATAAAGCATTTTGTCATTTTAGTATCTTAGATTTGGTTACCACATACTATTCTATAATGCTGTAGTTCTTAAGATTAATTTTAACTCATGGTATATTTGAGAATAGATACTATTTACATAAAAATTTTATTCAACTCCTTCACCCCTCTCTCATTTCTTTTTAAGAGGGCAAACGGGAAAAAATCAATGAGTTGTTAAAATATATTGAAGAGAGATTACATACCTTAGAGGAAGAAAAGGAAGAACTAGCTCAGTATCAAAAATGGGATAAAATGAGACGAGCCCTGGAATATACCATTTACAACCAGGAACTTAATGAGACTCGTGCTAAACTTGATGAGGTAAAAGAATTTTGTTATTTAAATTCAGAGTGATTTTATTTAATGACTAGGTTAAGCTCATTCTATATTTATACTTTTCAGGGATTCTTAAATAGAAACTTAAAAAAAATTTTAAACCTCTTGGGCGCCTGGGTGGCTCAGTCGTTAAGCGTCTGCCTTCGGCTCAGGTCATGATCCCAGGGTCCTGGGCTCGAGCCCCACATCGGGCTCCCTGCTCAGCGGGAAGCCTGCTTCTCCCTCGCCCACTCCGCCTGCTTGTTGTGTCCCTGCTCTTGCTATCTCTCTCTGTGTCAAATAAAAAAAAAAATTTAAACCTCTTAATGAAATCATTGGTCAGTAAATTTGTTCTTTCAATTTATTCCAAGGAAAATGCCTAGACCTGTATCGTCCTGCTATAGTTTTATCTGAAATGTCATCAGGTGGTGGTGCAAGGCAAACCAAAATGAGGGAAGCCACCTTTAAAAGCTTCATGAAGGGGTGCCTGGCTGGCTCAGTCAGTGGAGCATGGGACTCTTGATATCGGGGTTATGAGTTCAAGCCCCATGTTGGGGGTGGAGTTTACTTAATAATAAAAAACTTCATGAATTTTTTTCTTGGCTTTTTAGTAATACTTAAAACTAAAGGAGCTTTTTACTTTAAAACCACTAAAAATTAAAAAAAACTTCAGGTGAATGATTTTGTTTTAGCAGATATTTTACAGTTTTACTACATGTTATGAAGTATTAAACAAAATACAAAATGAGTTAGAAATTACAGCTTTTTGTTCCCCCCAGCTTTCTGCTAAGCGAGAGACTAGTGGAGAAAAATCCAGACAATTAAGAGATGCCCAGCAGGATGCAAGAGATAAGATGGAGGTAAGATTATAAACTAGGCTTGGGTTAACATACATTTTTTGAGCACAGTAAATCCTTTTGTACCAGAATTAGGGAATGGTAACTTCAAATGCATGTCATTGGGATTGAGTATTGGAAAGACAGAATAGTACTGAAAGTGTAAATGAAGGAAAAAGGGACAGAACTAATGGTGTAAAAACTCTGCTTTTATACTTCTAATTGTCTGACTCATTTCTATTTCATACTTTTTGACTAGGATATTGAGCGCCAAGTTAGAGAACTGAAAACAAAAATTTCAGCTATGAAAGAAGAAAAGGAGCAGCTCAGCGCTGAAAGACAAGAGCAAATTAAGCAGAGGACTAAGTTAGAGCTTAAAGCCAAGGATTTACAAGATGAATTGGCAGGCAATAGTGAACAAAGGGTAAGTTAAAATGCTAAAAATGAAAGACGTAAGTGTTCAGTTGAATAGGAATTACAGAAGACCATCCTTTCTGTGACAGGGGTGCATGCTTAAATTTTTGTAGAAGATCTGGCACATTAAAATAATTTTCACTTAAGTAGCAACTCAGTACTGTCTCCTTGTTTCTTTTATTTAAAAATTAGTTTTGTGTTGCAGGATCAGTTTTCTCATGAATTTTTTTGTCATGAGAAAATATTTTATGCTAAACTTAAACAAATTTTTAAGGTTGCATTTTTACTTATCCTGCTTTATTTACAGAAACGCTTATTAAAAGAGAGGCAGAAGCTGCTTGAAAAAATAGAAGAAAAGCAGAAAGAACTGGCAGAAACAGAACCTAAATTCAACAGTGTGAAAGAAAAAGAAGAGCGAGGAATTGCTAGGTCTGGGATTTCTTTCACCAATACTTCTACCTTCTACATAGTTCCTCTGTGAAAGCTAAATAGTTATGAGTTAAGACACAGTAAGGGCAAAAGTTAAATCCAATTTCAAAGTAATAGCCTGTGTTAAACAGCTACTGTGGGCCAAGCGTTATTGTATACATATCACGTACATTTTTTTCACTTAGAAGCCCTAAGAGATTCACAGTATCCTCACTGTAAGTTCATACTTGAGGCTCTGGGAGGTTAAATAACGTGCCTAAGATAAATAACTTGCCTAGATGTTGTTGGGCTTTTAAAAACATGGATGATGGTTTGTTTTTTTGTTTTTTACCCACATGACATCTTACTCTGTTTCATCCTATTTCCTTTTTTTATTGCTGTTTTAGCATCTAGACATTTTAGTATCTATATGTAGATTGAACATGCCAACTTTTGCTGATTTCATGGTTTAGTGCATTATTATGTTTTTATGCCACCAGTATTTTTTTTAGTGAATTCTTTATTTCCTTTGCCCCTTTTTTTCTTATTCTTTGATAAGGTTGTCTGTAACCTGTATTTGTTTTAGTATTCTGTGTATTGTAAATATTTTCTTTGTCTTTCTCTTGCCTTTTAACGTTGATGGTCTTTTATTATAAGGAATTAGAAATGTTTATATAGTTTTTGTTTTTTTTTTTTAAGATTTTTTATTTATTTATTTGACAGAGAGAGAGAGACAGCGAGAGAGGGAACACAAGCAGGGGGAGTGGGAGAGGGAGAAGCAGGCTCCCCGCCGAGCAGGGAGCCCGATGCGGTGCTCGATCCCAGGACCCTGGGATCATGACCTGAGCCAAAGGCAGCCGCTTAACAACTGAGCCACCCAGGCGCCCCAGAAATGTTTATATAGTTAAAGAGAGTTTGAAAATTCCTGAGATAGGATATTAGAATTGTCTCTAGCTTTACTGACTAACCCAGAACTGGAGTAAAGACATTGCCCAAAATCCTTAGGATATGGGCTGTTTCACATGACTTTAACTGTGACTTTTCAAAATGAAATTTATATAGTATTAGCCCAAGGAGCTCTATTAGATACCAGTTGCTTTCTATATTTTTTTATGGAATTTTGAAAATGACTTATCTCTGTGTTCTTGACATATCGATTGTAGTTAAACTTGCTTATTTTCTCCTTTTTAATCCATTCTTTTCTTCTGTCTTATATAGATTGGCCCAAGCTACCCAGGAAAGAACAGATCTTTATGCAAAGCAGGGTCGAGGAAGCCAGTTTACATCAAAGGAAGAAAGGGATAAATGGATTAAAAAGGAACTCAAGTCTTTAGATCAGGCTATTAATGACAAGAAAAGACAGATTGCTGCTATCCATAAGGATTTGGAGGACACTGAGGCAAATAAAGAGAAAAACCTGGAGCAGTATAACGTAAGAACTTTTATAGCTGCTTTGTGAAAATTTTTCAGAAGACATGTACATTTTACCTATTTAAGTTTTATTTTTGAACAGTACACTGCTACTCTTAAAATATATGAAACAGGTACTTATTTAGAAAAGACCAGCACAATTTAATATTTATATACATAATATTTACACGTATACATTAATATTTATATGGTAGTTTTCGTTTTCAAGGAAGATTTTTTCCATATCTGTGAGTGTTCATGTAGATTGAGTATATTTTAAAATATATTTTTATGAATTGGTAGAATGTTCCTGAACTACCCTTAATTTTAATGTGATAAACAAGTCTAAAATATAATTTCAGAGTAACTAATTTAATTTTTTTCCCATTTTTACAGTCTTTTACAATTCTCTGTCAATTTAATAACTTACTGCAGAATATATTTTTTGTTGGTTAAGGCAGTGGTGATTTTATAAGATTTTCTAAATGAATAAAACATTATGTACTGTGCATGTTTAGTAGCATTTTCTTAAAAATTGAAGTAGAAGATAAAATCACTTCCAGAATAAGAAAGATCTCATGTTATTTAAAATGAGAAAGGGGGAAAATGCTTTGTGAAGTGTTACGTGTGGCTGTATATAAGATGATAGAAGTGATGAGAAGGGATTATGTAGGACAAGTGTAGGGTGAGGAAGTTATATATGTACCTACACAGAGGAATCCTCTTACCTCATGAGATCTGTACCAGTTGGTTACTGGTTTATATCAAAGTCACTAAATGCATAAAATCTTCATATATGTATGTGTGTATATTAAATTTTATATGTAATAGTATTTGTGTTGATACACATGTAAACATACATATATTTATATATATTGTAAGTATTTTGCTTAAAAAGATAAATGTTTGCTCATGTACCAGTCTTTTTTTAAGACCATTTTTTAGAGTAGTTTTGGGTTCATAGCAAAATTGGGAGGAAGGTACAGAGGTTTCCCATATACCTCCTATCACCACAAATGCATAGGCTCCCCCATTATCAACATCCCCCCACCAGAGTACATACCAGTCTTTTCATGTAGAGCCCAAGATGTTTCTTTTGAGTATGAGTAGTGTTTGGGAGTTCTCAGGAGACTATTTTGTTAGGAGCCACATATATAAATACAGTTCTCCTTAAAGCTGGATGAAAACAGAATTCAGGATTCAATCTAGGATCATGTATTGCATTTAGTTGTCATATTTCTGTTATCTTGTAATCTGGACCAGTTTTCTAGTCTTTAACTTTGTGATTTGACATTTTGAATTATGATTTTTTATTATAAAATACATACTACTATATGTGTTTATGTATTATGTTATTTTTCGATCTTTTAGAGTTAATTTCCCCATTTAATCCAATTTTTAGTGTGTCACCATTGAGTGTATCCAGAACTAAATCAGGTTTTTAAAGAAACAGCTCTTTTTTTGTCTTCATATTCTGTTTAATATTTAATGTAATCACAGCATAAATGAAAACAGAGTGGGGAGCAAACCCACTGGCTCTGTAATCATAAATAACTGGTAGAAAAGTGACCAGGAGTAATAGACAGTAGCCTCATAGCCTCTAGAGTCCAGTGTGCTTTGGTCAGGATATTTTATGGAGGGAGTGGAAAACACAGGTTGATCCCAGGTAGTTATTTGGAAATTAATATAGTTTCAGCTGTGATAGCTACATGTCCTTTCCTAAAAGAAAGAAAATGTGTTTGTCATGAGTTCATGGAAACCTCAACAAATGCTCTTTTTGAAACAGCCTGGTGAAGAGCCAAGATTTTTCAGTAGTTTTTATTCATTCTTTCTCAAGCTTGAACTTCATTATATTTGCAGTATTTCAGCTACACCTTCCACTGGTGAAGTCTGTCCTTTATACTGGATAGAGATGATTTTATAGTGCTGACTGAATTATGTAGAATGGCCTTTTGCTGCTTAGTATAATTCTCTATCGTATGTGTGTGAGGGAGTGGTGTGAAAACTATTGAGCAGTATTTTGAGATTGGTGTGAATGTATTGTTTTCTTCTAAAATTCTAGTAGAAAGGTTTAGATTATTAGTGAGTAAATTCTATTTTAGCAGTATTTTATAGAGTAATTCATTTTATGGTTTATGTTTTCTCTTGATGTGTTCTTTTGCCTAAAGGCATTTTTAAAAAGTTAGAATTGAATTTTTTAATAGCTTTATTAAGGTACAGTTGACATAACGATAAATTGCATGTGTTTAAAATGTATCATTTGATAAGTTTTGACATATGAGTGCATCTGTGAAATCATGACCACGCTTAAGATAACAAGCCTGTTCATCACCCCAAAATGTTTCCCCTTCCTTCTTCCCCTAGCAACTACTGATCTTGCTCTTACTATGGACTAGTTTGCATGAAATTGTATTTTAAGTTTAAATTATTTTTATTTCCATAGAAACTGGATCAGGATCTTAATGAAGTCAAAGCTCGAGTAGAAGAACTGGACAGAAAATACTACGAAGTAAAAAATAAGAAAGATGAATTACAAAGTGAAAGAAAGTTAGTATAGACTAAAATATGCCTTAATTTTTTTTTTTTTTTTAAGATTTATTTATTTGACAGAGAGAGACACAGCGAGAGAGGGAACACAAGCAGGGGGAGTGGGAGAGGGAGAAGCAGGCTTCCCGTGGAGCAGGGAGCCCGATGCGGGGCTCAGTCCCGGGACCCTGGGATCATGACCTGAGCCAAAGGCAGATGCTTAATGACTGAGCCAGCAGTTGTCCCGATGCCTTAATTTTTTTTGAGTAACACTAATTACTAGCTGTTAAATGGTCTTTAAGTTATAAATGAGCTAGGGGTACCTGGCTGGCTCAGTTGGTGGAGCATATGCAACTCTTGATCTTGGGGTTGTGAGTTCAAGCCCCACTTTGGGTGTAGAAATTATTTGAAGAAAATGTTGGGGCTCCTGGGTGGCTCAGTCGGTTAAGCGTTTGCCTTTGGCTCAGGTCATGATCTCGGTGTCCTGGGACTGAGCCCCGAGCTGGGCTTCCTGCTCAGTGGGGAGGTCTGCTTCACCTCCCCCAGACGTGTGCATGCTTGCTCACTCTCTCAAATAAATCTTTTTAAAAATCTTAAGAAGTTGTAAATGAACTATTCAAATTTGATATTTTTTTCAGTATTTTATCTTAAACTATATACTGTTGGTGCATCTTAATGCTTTTAAAATTAAAGACAGTCTAATTTTTATTGATTAGTTACTTGTGGAGAGAGGAGAATGCAGAACAGCAAGCACTCGCTGCTAAAAGAGAAGATCTTGAAAAGAAACAGCAACTTCTTAGAGCAGCAACAGGAAAGGTGAGCAGGTTCTTTTCATTACTTCAGTTTACATTGAGCCAGTTATTACACAAGAATTTGTTAGTTTTCAAGCTGTAAGTCCTTGGTTTCAGGTGATAAATAAGAGTGTAAATCACTTGTCCTATAAATTTGAAATGATGGATCTTGTTTAAGCAGCGTTACTACAACCCATGCATTAATGATAACACTTTTGATTTTTAGATGAAGAGTCCCATTTTTAATGTTAGTGTCAGAACAGAACCCATAATAAAGTGTTTCATGTAATTGGCATTTTTCAAGGGGGTGATGTGGCATTGGGGAGGATGTTTAATCTCTGAAGTATTTTTTAATGTATAAAGTAATGGATTTGTTTCTTACCAGCAGGAGTGCCACTAGAAATATTATTTTAATATTTTTCATCTCTGACAATTTGACAGGCTATTTTAAATGGAATAGACAGCATAAACAAAGTACTGGACCACTTTCGTAGGAAAGGAATAAACCAGCATGTTCAAAATGGCTATCACGGCATCGTGATGAATAACTTCGAATGTGAGCCTGCTTTCTACACATGCGTGGAAGTCACTGCTGGCAACAGGTAAAGTTTTGTTTGGTATTTTGAATTTTTGAAGGAAAGAAGGAATAAGAATAAGCTTTTTGGAATTTTAGTATAATCTGTCTCCCACTACCTTCTTTTATCCTAGTTGCTTATTTAATTTTTTAAAGATGTACATGTTAAGTATTCCTAACTGTAGAAGCTAGAACTATCCCTTTTGGGGCTTCCTCTCCTTCTCCTCATTGGAATTTTCTAAGTAGTTTCCCTCCCACCCTACCTCAGTACAAATTGGGTTGCATAGAAAAAAAAGTGAATTGTTTGCCTAAATGTTTATAGCACTTTAAAGTCTAGCAATAAAGATGTGTCTTGTTTTGTTTACATGCAGGTTATTTTATCATATTGTTGATTCAGATGAAGTCAGCACAAAGATTTTGATGGAGTTTAATAAAATGAATCTTCCTGGAGAGGTCACTTTTCTTCCTCTTAACAAGTTAGATGTCAGGGATACTGCCTATCCTGAAACCAATGTGAGTTGGTGTGTGTGAAGGTCTATCTTTCTTTCAGTAGGTTATTTCTTCTTGTGGTTAGCACATACTAGTGCACGGCACTGTACGTTAGGATTCACTGGTCTGTGAGATAAACATGCTTCTGTTACAGCATAGTCACTACTGGGTAGGGATGGGAAGGGAGACAGGTCACAGGCGACACATGAAACAAATCACTGCAAATGTGTAAAGTGTTAAAATACATAAGTACAGGATACTTTGAGAGATTATCCCAGGGTGACAAAATTAAGGAGAAGAAATCCCTAAGGAACTGTCATTTGAAGTAAATTTTTTTTAAGTTTTTTGAATATACTTTTTAAATGGCTTATAAATTAAATAAAAATGTTTAGTAAGATAATAGGCCCTGAAAACAATGTTGCTTTTGTTACTTGCTGGTATATGTTTAAATGGATTAAGAATATTCCTCAGACAGTGTTCTTGAGAAAAATGTAATTGCTTTGAGGCGTTTGGTTTCAGAATGTTGATGGTATTAGCAACTATTTTACTATCCTAGTCTAAGGTTAGAGCTGAAACTCTATGATAATGGTAAGAATTTAAGTGGAACAGTGAGAATCTTTTTTTTTTTTTTTAAGATTTTATTTATTTATTAGCACGAGAGGGAGGAGGGGCAAAGGGAGAAGGAGACACAGACTCCCCCCCCCACCCCGAGCAGGGAACCCCACGCGGAGCTTGATCCCAGGACCTCTGGATCATGACCTGAGCCGAAGGCAGATCCTTAACCAACTGAGCCACCCAGGTGCTCCTGGTACAGTGAGAATCTTAAAAGCTGCTTTAAAGGGTCCACCTTTTTCTTCTTTTAAATCTATAAATTATCCTTGAAGTTTTGGGGAGGAAAATGTAATCACAGATGTGATGCTGTGAATGAAGCAAGACTCAAGAATGCATGTAGTGGGGCGCCTGGGTGGCTCAGTTGGTTAAGCGACTGCCTTCAGCTCAGGTCATGATCCTGGCTGGAGTCCCAGGATCGAGTCCCGCATCAGGCTCCCTGCTCAGCAGGGAGTCTGCTTCTCCCTCTGACCTTCTCCCCTCTCATGCTCTCTCTCTCTGAAATAAATAAATAAATAAATCTTTAAAAAAAAAAAAAGAATGCATATAGTATGGTTCCCTTTAAATACACAGACAGGGGCACCTGGGTGGCTCAGTTGGTTAAGCGTCTTACTCTTGATTTCAGCTCAGGTCATGATCCTCATAGTCCTGAGACCGAGCCCCACGTTGGCTGAGACTGGGCTCCACGCTTAGCGGGGTGTCTGCTTGAGATTCTCTCTCTCCTCCCTCTGCCCCTCCCCACTCTCCCAAAATAAGTAAATAAAAAAATCTTATAAATAAATAAAGACAAAACTAAATTTAGATGATAGAATTTGAAAGAAGTACGAGGAAATGGTTATCACAAAAGTTATGATAGTGGTCACCTCCAACAGGTAACCACTATGTGATTAGGAAAGGGGCACAGTTCTTAGTGTCAGCAGTGTTCGATTTCTTGTCCTCCATGGTAGTTACATTGGTGTTCTCTTTATAATTACTGATTTAAGCTTAACATATTTATTGCACTGTTTTAGGTTATATTTCCTAATTTGAAAATTAGAAAAATCCTTTCCTAATAGTTTAGAAGAATTAGAAGAATGTAAAAAGGGAAAATTTTATGTAAAAAATATTTTCCTGAATACCTAAGACATACATATAATAAAATGAAAACATTTTGAGGAAATAGTATTAGTTTACATTTTTTTTAGCATTTTTAAAATTTTTTAATGTTTTTATTTTTAGAAAGAGTGCAAGCCAGCAGGGGGAGCAGGAAGGTGGGAGGTGGGGGGAGAGAGAGGGAGGGGGAGAGAATCTTAAGCAGGCCCCATGCCCAGCCTGGAGCCCTACATGGGGCTTGATCTCACAACCCTGAGATCGTGACCTGATCCAAAATCAAAAGTCAGACGCTCAACTGACTGAGCCCCCCAGGCTCCCCTATTTAGCCCTTCTGTGTGACAGATGCTATCCTATGTGTTTCACATATTATTAGTTTGTCTGGTCTAGTCTAGTCTTAACAACTTTATCAGGAAAGTACTGCTACTGCAGTTCTGTAGATGAAGTAACTATTAAATGGAGAAGTTAAGCAACTTGTCCAGAGCATATATCTGATGAGTGTCAGAACTAGGATTTGAACTTGAGCTGTCTGACTCCACAGCTACTAAACTCTTTGTCATTTTTCTCTGCTCTTGAAAACTTGGATGATTACATGAACATAATTTCCATGATATTTCAGTAGAGTGATTTTTCTAACTTCTTCAGAATAAAATGAAAGCATTTGTGTTTATATTTCATAAAGATGTAATTCATAATTTTGCTAACATGTTTTAATTAACTGTGTTGTGATCTCTATCCTGACAAAATATTCATTTTTAGGATGCGATTCCTATGATAAGTAAATTGAGGTACAATCCCAGATTTGACAAAGCTTTCAAACATGTGTTTGGGAAAACACTTATTTGTCGTAGCATGGAAGTTTCAACTCAGCTAGCCCGTGCTTTTACTATGGACTGCATTACCCTGGAAGGTTTGTAATAGTAATTCTTAGCTTTGAACAGATAAATTCCATTTTAGTTTTAAAAGTATTTCAAAATTCATGTCCAGTTTTTTATCATTTTTAAATGGTTTGAGTCCAGACAGGATCCACACTTTATATTTAGTTGATGTCTCTTAAGTATAATCATTTGGTCTGTAGTAGGGATTCTTAACGTTTTTTGCACTGTGGACTCCTTTGGCTCTTTGGTAAAGCCTATGAGCCCTTTCTCAAAATATTTTTAAGAGCATAAAATAAAATGCTTTGGATCACAAAAGAAGCCAATCATATTGACATGGTAATCACAATATTTTTTCAAATATGACATAATAATTTATTCTTAAAGGTATTCAAAAACAAGATTTAGCAGTGGGTCTAATAAATAAAACTTTGAACTACTGATACACGTAAACAATATTTTGAGATTTGCAACAAATATAATCTGATAGAAAATAGCTGTTATTTCTCTTGGTAACAGTTACACAAGTACTGATAATACCACTGTGATTCTTATTTGTTAAAACAGAAGGATTTGCTAAATTTCATTTTGAAGTTAGTATAAAAATAAAGATGTAAATTTTTTTTCCTACCTAAGTCATGGATATCCTGAATTTTATCCATGGAGTCTAGGTTAAGAACCTTTGGTATATAAGTTCACCTACTCTCATTTTTCAATTTTTTCTTTTCTTTATAATTTATTTGTTGATGAAAGAAGGTAACACACCCCCCTAGCTTTATCTTTATAGATAATTTTTTTGCTGTTTTGAACTACCTCTGAGAATAAGTTATAAAAATTATGATGCTTTATTTCTAAAAGTTAAGCATGTATTGTTTGTTTTTTTTTTCTATTTATTTATTTATTTTTTATTCTTCTGTTAATCCCCATACATTACATTATTAGTTTTTACACCTAAGTAATTTAACATAACCCAGTAATACCATCATTTAAAAAGTACATTAAAATTTTCCCAGTTGTCCCAAAATATTTTTCTGTCCAGGATCTGATCAAGGATACATGCAATGTCGTCTCTTTGGATTCTTTCAATATAGGACAGCTCCTGTTCCTTCCCACCCTCAGGAAATTGACTTTCTCATAGAATGTCCCATTTTCTGGATTTGTCCTACTGCTTCCTCATCGTGAGATTCAGTTTAAACATTCTTGGCATGAGTGATGTATATTCTTACTGCATCACACAATGTGTCCCACTGTTAGTGGTGCTAAGTTTGACCAGTAGCAATCTCTCAGTTGTAAAGGTGTCCTTTCCTCTTCGTAATTAATAAGTGATATGTGGGACTATGCTTTAAGAAAACATGAATATCAGGTTCCCCAACAACTTTGGGGTTTTTTTTAAGATTTTTTACTCATTTGAGACAGAGAGCTAGAGGGAGCATGAGCAGGGGAGAGGCAGAGGGAGAGAGAGAAGCAGACTCCCCGCTGAGCCAGGAGCCCAATGTGGGGTTTGATCCCAGGACCCTGGGATCGTGATCTGAGATGAAGGCAGACACTTAACCATTTGAGCCACCCAAGCACCCCACCCCAACAATTTTTTTACCAGTGGTTTGACTCAATACACTGGGGGTTTCCAAATGGTGATTCTTAAATTCTTTCAAGGCTTCTGTTTTTTTTTTAAGAGAAAGAGAGCTAGCAGGGGTGGGGAGAGAGGAAGAGAGAGACTCTCAAGCAGGCTCCATGCTCAGTGCAGACCCTGACACAGTGCTCAGTCTTAACACCCTGAGATCATGACCTGAGCTTCAATCAAGAGTCGGATGCTTAACCAACGGAGCCACCCAGGCACCCCATCTCTGTGCTTTTAAAAGCATTCAAAAAACTTCTCAAGACTTGCCATTATTATCGTGGATGTTCACATTGTCCCAAATATGGCCAGTGGAATTCCAAACTCCCAAGTCCTGTGTCCTCTTGACCTGTCCCTGTTGGTCTTTAGCACTTCCTTCCTTTCTGGCAGATGTTCAGGTTCACCTAGAAGGCACCTTTTTTAATGCAAATTTTAACAGTTGGAAAGCAGAAGTTTCTCAGAGTGGCTTAAATCCTTTTAAATTCTCATTAAATAGGTAAAGCCTTTAAATTAGTTGTTTGATTATAAATCAGTTTATCACTGAATAAAGAAATTGTTATACAGAATTTCTACCTTCCTTGTGCTTTGTTTATAGGTGACCAAGTTAGTCATCGGGGTGCTCTAACCGGAGGTTATTATGACACAAGGAAGTCTAGACTTGAATTGCAAAAAGATGTTAGAAAAGCAGAAGAAGAACTAGGTGAGCTTGAAGCAAAGCTCAATGAAAACCTGCGCAGAAATATTGAAAATATCTTTTTGTCTTGTGCCACGATGGAGAACTGTTTGGGTTGAAATATGTAATCTTTTACATGTTAAGTGTGTTTTCTCATACAGTGGGGAAAAAATTCCACATTTGACTTTTATTTAAGCATGGGAGTTTATATTGTTGTCAAAAGTTAACTTCTGAAGACAAGGAAAAAACTCTTGTAATATTGATTCTTTCCTTAGCTGTTAATATTTAAAGCTGAGAGCAGTGAGTCAGTCTATTTCTGAGAGCAAAGAACCTGAGGTGCACTAAAATTTAAAGTTATAGAGGAAACTGAGGAGGATTGGTCAGCATTGTAGAAAGAAAATGAGGTTAGTGTTTCAAAGAAGGGTTGGGGCCTCTAATGCCACATTACTGCATAGAAGTTAAACACAGGGGTTGAAAAATGTGCATTAGATTTTTATTTCAAGGTCATTTGGTGCAGATGTATTAGTGGACGAAGGCTATCAAAATCCAAGTCTTAGTAAACATAGTACCTTCACTTCTTTCAGATAAAACTGGTGTTCCATGAAGAGTGGCTAGTTTAGCTCACAACAGAAACATTGTACCTCTGCATTTTCTTAAATTAACCCCAGTACTTTGGTATAAGGCAAAGGTGTTTTATGTGTACTTTGAATTACATCACACAATTTTAAAAATGTAGATACTTGAGGGGCACCTACTGTGCTCAGTCGGTAGAGCATCCAACTCTTGATTTCTGGGTCATGAGTTTAAGCCCCACATTGGGTGTGAAGATTACCTAATAGGTACTCAAGCATCAAGAAAAACCATTTTTACTGAGTCATTGGAATACTCTTAATGATTTCTTTCCTTTTTTTTGGAGATAGTGAGCTAGAGAGCAGGAACAGGGGAGGAGAGGGAGAGGGAAAAACAGGCTCCCTACTGAGCAGGGAGCCCGACGTGGGGCTTGATCCCAGGACCACGGGATTGTGACCTGAGCCGAAGGCAGACACTTAACCGACTGAGCCACCCAGGCACCCCTGGGATATTCTTAATTGAAAGTGGCAATTTTTTTTTTTAAGTGGGTTTATAGCTTCTGTTCCATCAGTGCAAGCCGCAGCACAGAGCAAAAGGTAGATAAACATGTTAGTTTTGACTTTGCAGGGGTCTGCAGAGCATATTTAGAACTGCCCAAATTTGGCAAGATGTTGGCGCAAAGAAAACATTGGGAAACATAAGAAAAAGGAGGATATTGACAACATACATCAACTACCTTCCTGTATTTGATAATCCAGCTAGGTGGTATTATTTTTCTACATTGGACAAGGCCTCCTCTTCATACATAACTACCTTCTATAGTGCTTTAAGGATAATAGATAACACAGTAAATATTTCTTGAAAAGATACAAAAAACATACACCTCATTCAGATTCTCTTAGGGTTTCCCAAGAATTTTTTTATATAGCTTTAAGTAAAATATATGTTATTTTGAGAGAATGGTGGGGTAAAATGTTTTAAGCTTCTTTATGATATAATACAGTGTAGTATTTAATTTAGCATTGTTATGGTCCATAAATTTGAGGAAATAACTTTTATTTGGAGGTAAAGAAAAGGGAGGGGATACACATGTTTTTAAAAGAACTAGAGAGAATTTTCCTTAGCCTTGTATATGGATTAATAATGAAATTGATCAGTTGATGAACCAAATGCAGCAGATAGAGACCCAGCAAAGGAAATTTAAAGCATCTCGAGATAGCATATTATCAGAAATGAAGATGTTAAAAGAGAAGAGGCAGCAGTCAGAGAAAACCTTTATGCCAAAGGTTCGTAAGTATGTCCCTTTTGTTACAGATCTATTTTAATTATTTAGAATTGGGATGGACCATATATTACATAGGTTATTATCTGGAGTTTATATGTTCCATTTTTTGTAGACCTGTACTTTTGGACTTCCCCTATCTATACTGCACTTACACCCATGGGTACCCAAAGTCTCATTTTGTAGTCCGCATTCAGATTGTCCAGCTTCAGTGAACAAGTAGGCATTTTGAGCTATAGCATAATAGTATTTTCTGATGATCGTTAATTTGTTAGTAATCATTTTTGTCTGTTAAGCACTATTTATGGAGTTGTTTGAATATTTTATCCAAATTCTACTAAACAGGGTAGAAGCCAAACTATTACTGCTAAATTAAAAGTAATAACACGTTAGTCTCATAAGCTTTGACAAAAACTGTTTAGTTCATCAGTAGTACTAAAATAATAGTTTTTAATTGTCCAACTGTACCACCCTAACACATTCTAGCAGTTTTTTCTTTTTGTTCTTATTAATATTTAATATGTAAGAAGATTTTTATATGATTCAGTCATGGAATATGATTGGTCCCATATACCCTGATAGTATTGTATCATAAGTATTTTTCTTACTGCTATTTAGTTATAATTATCAAATTAAGTGGATACCTAATAGTTACTTGAGTTGATATGATTCAGTTCACTTTAATATCAAATATAGATTGTTCTCAATTTTTCACTATTAATAAGTAATGCAGTGACTAATACCTTTATTAATAAATGGATGATCTGTCACATAGCAACGTAGCTTACAAAGTTTGGAGGCAAGTTTGCATGCTATGGAGTCCACCAGAGAATCGTTGAAAGCAGAACTGGGAACTGATTTGCTTTCACAACTTAGTCTGGAAGATCAGAAGAGAGTAGATGCACTGAATGATGAAATTCGTCAACTTCAGCAGGCAAGTACAATTTATATAAGTATAATTGGCTGTTGTAAAAAGTTTATAATTGGCTGTTGTAAAAGTATAATTGGCTGTTGTAAAAAGTTTCTTGCTACTAAGGGAATGCAAAAGAAGGGAACTTTGAGAAAATAGAAAAATGAGACTTGAACTTCTCATACCTGTAAGAGTAAGTAAGTTTTTCTAAACCATTCTGGGTATGTTAGGATTATACAAGAAGTCTTTATTTTCTTCATCTTATTTAATGCACTTTTATTAGTAGTAAGATTGAGCTTGAGCTTGTTAGCTTTGCTGTCTCTTTTGATCTGACTGCCTTTATATAATTAACACTGTTTTTGATTAAACTTTTTTTTAAAGATTTTGTTTATTAGAGCACGAGTGGGAGGAGGAGTCAGGGGGAGAGGGTCAAGCAGACTCCATGCTGAGCATAGAGCCTGACCTGTGTCTCAATCCCAGGACCCTGAGATCATGACATGAGCCAAAATCAAGAGTTGGATGCTAAACGGACTGAGCCACCCAGACACCCCTTGGTTAAACATTTGATTTTTGTATTACAGAGACGTAAATACTAAGTCCAAAAAATGAAAAGTAGATAAATATTTTGGCAGGATGTCTTATAAAAAGAACCAAGCACACAAACTGAGCATTCTGAATAGGTAAGACAGAAAATGAAGAAAATATAGGGCTTTCTATTACAGGTCCTTTGAACACAAGTAATGGAGAGGACAGCAGATTAACAGCATTCCTGTGTGTGAAATGTGCGTGCCTATGTAGACAAATAATTTTCTTTTCTTCTAGGAAAACAGACAGTTGCTGAATGAAAGAATTAAATTAGAAGGTATCATTACTCGAGTAGAGACATACCTAAATGAGAATTTGAGGAAACGCTTGGACCAAGTAGAACAGGTATGTTCTTTTTTGG
Source organism: Mirounga leonina (assembly GCF_011800145.1). NCBI lineage: Eukaryota > Metazoa > Chordata > Mammalia > Carnivora > Phocidae > Mirounga > Mirounga leonina. The sequence goes on from NW_023270265.1 coordinate 34,850,261, forward strand.
GGGTTTGTTGATGACCATAACCTTTTGAAAGAACTTAAACACGAGTGGCTTTGATAGCATGGGCTTTGGGGACAGAAAGCACATACTCTGAGTTGGAGTTCTGGCACTGCCATCTAGTGTACGATCTTTTGCAAGTAATGTATTATTCCTAAGCCTCAGTGGCCTCTTGTGAAAAATGAGCATAACAGTAAAACCTGTTTTGTATGATTATCCTGGCCCATTCTAGGTACTCAGTAAGTGTTAGTAACTAATGTTTTCTCAGTATAGTCAGTCGCTGAGAAATTTTCTAGTTACTATATCGTTACCTTTTTTTCCCCCTTTAATGGATACTTTAACTATTTGCAATTATACAGAGTGTACTTTCTATCTCTCTTGAATGCTTATTCAAAATAACAGCTATTGGGGAAAGTAATCTTTAGCAATAGAAAGCAGAATGATAGTTTTCTGGGGCCATGAGTAGAGGGAACTGATTATAGAGGGTACAGGGGAGCTTCTTGGTTTAATGAAAAACTGTATCTTCATTGTAGTGGTACTTATGTGGGTATATACATTATCACAGCTCACTGAGCTCTGCACTTAAAATTGGCTCATTTTATTGGATGTAAATTATACTTCATTGAGGTTGATTAAAAAGACAAGAATATTCATAGCATTATTTATAATAGTCAAAAACTAAAAACCGTACAAATGTATATCAACAATTGGATGATTAAATTTTTATATATTAATGCAAAAAAAGTAACAGTTATTGGAAACTGTTGATGTAATTATTTTGAAACTAACAAAATTCATATTCTGTGGTTTAATGATCTTAAGTTTCTTTTATCTTGCAGGAACTTAATGAACTGAGAGAGACAGAAGGGGGTACTGTTCTCACTGCTACAACCTCAGAACTTGAAGCAATCAATAAAAGAGTAAAAGATACTATGGCACGATCAGAAGGTGAATTTTTGTTTAGTAAAAATTTTTTTTTGTATTTTGTTAAAAGTTAGCTTATTTATTTGATAAAATTGTTTACTACAAAATGAAATACCCAAATAGGCAAAAGCATGCACTAATGATTTTGTGTGTTTTCCATCACCATAAATAATTTATGGTGAATGGAGTTTAGTGGGTTGATTATAAATAGTAACCTTTGTTTTGTTGAAATGTTTGTGACAATTTTATGAGAGACCATAATTATTAATTTTGTTTCCAAAAATGTGAAATAGCTGAAGTTTATCACCTAGTTGCTGAGAAGAAAATTTTTTAAATTTTTTATAAACATTTAATGAGAAATATATACTTGACTAATGTACACTCTTATTTTTGTCCTGAATTAAATGTTTCATGGATTTACACAGTACAATTTAAACAAAGAGAAAAAACCTAAAACCTATTTATTTTGATCGATTTGGCCATTAAAATCTTCAATCAAATAGTACTCTAGCTTTAAAATAGGCATTATGGCTTAATTTGTTTTTTTCCCCCTATTTTAGATTTGGACAATTCCATTGATAAGACAGAAGCTGGAATTAAGGAGCTTCAGAAGAGTATGGAACGCTGGAAAAATATGGAAAAAGAACACATGGATGCTATAAATCATGATACTAAAGAACTAGAAAAGATGACAAATCGACAAGGCATGCTACTGAAGAAGAAAGAAGAGTGTATGAAGAAAATTCGAGAACTTGGATCACTTCCCCAGGAAGCATTTGAAAAGTACCAGACACTGAGCCTCAAACAGGTATATTGTGTAGTTTTAAATTTGAAATCTTATTGCAAATTTCTCTTCATGTGAATTTATTTATACATTTATTTTTCTCTTTGTAGTTGTTTCGAAAACTTGAGCAGTGCAACACAGAATTGAAGAAGTACAGCCATGTTAACAAAAAAGCTTTAGATCAGTTTGTAAATTTCTCTGAGCAGAAAGAAAAGTTAATAAAACGACAAGAAGAGTTGGATAGGGGGTACAAATCAATCATGGAACTGATGAATGTACTTGAACTTCGAAAATATGAAGCTATTCAGTTAACTTTCAAGCAGGTATGTTTCTGTTTGTATTTACTGCATACACAAGATAAAAGCTTCAGCTGTTATTCAGTTTATTACTCAATTTGTAAAGGTTTTTAAGTTTTTTCCCCCACTGATAGTTGGATCTAATACAAGTGAACAAATCCAGCATATAGTTTTCTAACACACTAATTAGAATATCCTACACAGCTCTTAAAAGGATTCAGTCTGTTGCTCTGGTTAAAATGTTTGTGATTGCTTTTAAATATTTGTCTTTGCCTTAAGAAATAATACGTGCAGTGCCACCTAAGCAGAATTTATATTTGAATCACCACGTAGTTTATTCATTTGTTCGTTCATTCATTCTTTTTAAAGGTATCCAAGAACTTCAGTGAAGTATTCCAGAAGTTGGTACCTGGTGGCAAAGCTACTTTGGTGATGAAGAAAGGAGATGTGGAGGGCAGTCAGTCTCAGGATGAAGGAGAAGGAAGTGGTGAAAGTGAGAGGGGTTCTGGGTCACAAAGCAGTGTCCCATCAGTTGACCAGTTCACTGGAGTTGGAATTAGGGTAAAATACCTTTATATCCAATTTTCCCCAGTATTACCGTAGTGGCATTTGTAGAATATTTTACAAATTAAATTGGTGCACTGTATGTGATTTAAGAGGTGATGGTGATTCTACCCCTTTTGGGTATTAACTCAGTTAAATGTTCTCTTAGGTGTCATTTACAGGAAAACAGGGTGAAATGAGAGAAATGCAACAGCTTTCTGGTGGACAGAAATCCTTGGTAGCTCTTGCTCTGATTTTTGCTATTCAGAAATGTGACCCAGCTCCTTTTTACCTGTTTGATGAAATTGACCAGGCTCTGGATGCCCAGCACAGAAAGGCTGTGTCAGGTAGTTTGGGTTTGTACTTAACGATGAGAACTTGCTTAAAAACGATAACTTGCCTCTTTGGTAGTGAATTCTTGTTGCCTAAGATATTTGGGGGAACTAGACAGGGTGTATATTCTATAATTAAAATTTCTTTTAGTAAGTTTTTTAGAATTTAGTATTAGACTACAAAGCTTAATTCTGTGAGAGGTCGATGTGTTTGTCAATTGAAAATCCTTCAGTTAAACTTTTACACAGAAGTCTCTCTTTTTAAAACTTGCTTTTCTCAATATTTGAATAACCCCTGACATTAAATGTTGATTCTGTATTTAAAGAATCTATATTTGGGGATGTCTGGGTGGCTCAGTCAGTTAAGCATCTGCCTTCGGCTCAGGTCATGATCCCAGAGTCCTGGGATCAAGCCCTGAGTGGGGTTCCCTGCTCAGCAGGGAGCCTGCTTCTCCCTCTGCCTCTCCCCCACTACTCATGCTCTCTCTCTAAAGATAAATAAAATCTTTAAAAATAAATAAAGAATCTATATTTGATCTTTAGTAAATTCAAAAGATCTTTGGGGACGTGGGTAGCAGGAGTAGGTTGTTCTTGTTTTGTGTGTGAGAAAAGTTGTTTTGCTCTGACAATTTTAATGCTGTGTTATGAGTTGAGTAGCCACTACTTCATATTCTGTAACTTTAAGATACTGGGTAAAAGATCTATCCCTAATGTAAGAGAGTAAGTTGGTAATTTTGCATATATGCATGAAAAATAAAGTCACAGGCTGTTTTGAATTTTAGGTAAGAGTGAAGATAGTTGCTTTTTAAATGTTCAGATCTACTCAGAAAATGGTTTTATTAACTATTTCTTTTTATAGATATGATTATGGAACTTGCTGTACATGCACAATTTATTACAACTACTTTTAGGCCTGAACTGCTTGAGTCAGCTGACAAATTCTATGGTGTAAAGTTTAGAAATAAGGTAAAAAAAAATTTTTTTTACATTGAGTTTAAGTTTGTATTGTATTTGTCAAATTCTTGTTTTATGTTACTTAAATCATAAAGGAAAACTTAGAAATTTGTTGCTTATCTTACGAGTTTGTAAAAAAAAAAAAAAACTTTTCTTTCAAATACCTGTGAAGTTTAGTTTTTGTGGCATTCGTTGCATTGGTTTTATTTTCATTGGCATTAAGAGACAATATCCTGTAGTGCACAGTCTTTAAGTTATATACGGTCATTTCTATTTGGCTGGGCCACACATCTCTTCCTGATGTCTTCAGCCTTAAGATTCTTTGAAATAGCAAAATAATAAAAACTGAAAAAACATGATTTGATAATTAGACGTTAGTACTTACCCAGATCTTCAGAGTTCTAAAATGCAGAAAATTTTTCAACTCATGCTTTCGACAAACAACATTATAAAGGTCTTATCCATCAGTGTTTTAGACTCATTTGACTTGATATGTAAAATTTATAGGTGAGAGGCCATATTTTTAAAATATTACTCTGAACAGTGAGAACACTGATATTTTTTTAAGGTTTAACACAGTTTTTAACATTTTTTCTTCAGGTTAGTCATATTGACGTGATCACAGCAGAGATGGCCAAAGACTTTGTAGAAGATGATACTACTCATGGTTAAACGGAAAATATTGTCCACTGGTTTGGAAGTTGTGTATAGTAATATGAATCTCATACCCAGGAACTGTACATTTAAATATGTAGTCACTACTAATAGTTTTCAGACTTAGAGCATACATAGTCCTTTTATATTTCTGTCATTGTATTTTATAAGATACTCTGTAATGTTACATTTCTACTTATAGTTTAAGAATTTTATTTCCCACACAACTTTTTGTAAAGTGTCCTGCTCCTGTTTTAAATCTTTTGAAACATGCTAAATATTCTTTCCTAATTATTTTATCAATTATATTGCCTCTTTTTTATAGCTTCAATTAAATAATTGGTTTATGACTACTTTAGTATTTTATGTGGCTTTTTATTTATAGTTGTATGATTAGAAACAAATTTTTCTTAAATATCTGCTTTTTGTTTTGCCTAAGAAAGGTCTGCCTTTACCTAAAAAGATTCTTTAAACGTGGCTTCACATTCTTTTGAAATACATCCGCGATTCCCAGTCCTGGCTGCATGCTTAAATCCATGTTGGGGGAGCTTTAAACTGCTGGTGTATTTCCCTAGACCAGTTGAATCAAAATCTTTATGGAGTGGGGTTCTGGTTGTTGCTAGTTCTTAAGTTCCCCCAGGTGATTATGACCCTTGGTGAGGATTAGAACCCTGGCTTTAACTCATTGTAATGGTTCTTTAAAAATAGTTTTTAATTTAAGAGAGCAGTGTATTTATTAGAATTTAGGAAGATAGTTTTAAGAGTAGCTAAGAACACTAAGCCAAAAAATTGAGTCATAAAGTTTCCTTGTTTTTCTGATTAAAAGTTTAGAAAACTTAATTGTTGAAACTTTTTTTTCCCCCTCAGATGAGGTCTTTGTTTTTTGTTTATTATGTTTATTAAATCACTTTATTGAGATTTAATTCATAGACGATAATATCCACATATTAAAATTACGCAATTCAGTACTTTTTTAGTATATACACAGAATTGTGAAACCATCTCTACAGTCTAATTTTAGAACATTTTCATTACCCCAAAAAGAAACCCCTGTACCTGTTAGCATTCACTCTGTATCTCCCGCCTCCCTCATCCCTTGGCAGCCATAAATCTAGTTTGTGTCTCATACTGTGGATTTGCCTGTTCTGGACATTTCATATAAATAGAATCTTACAGTGTGGGGCCTTTTGTGACTGACTTGTCTCAGCATGTTTTTAAGGCTCATCCATGTTGTAGCACATACCATAATTCATTCTTTTTTATTGCTGAGTGATATCCCGTTGTCGGAATATATACTGTGGTTTGTTTATCCAACCATTAGTTGGACACTTGGCTTGTTCTCACTTTTGAGTATTATAAATAACACTGCTATGAACATTCATGAACAAGTTTTTGTGTGGATATGTGTTGTCATTTTTCTTGGATTGGAATTGTTGATCATATGGTAACTTTTTCACATTTTCAGGACTGCCAAACTTTTTAAAAAAAATTTTTTTTTTAAGTTTATTTAAGTAATCTCTACACCCAACATGGGGCTCAAACTCATGACTGCAAGGTCAAGAGTCTCTCATGCTCTTGTGACTGAGCCAGCCAGGCACCCCAGGAACTGCCAAAATTTCCCAAAGGAGTTGCACCATTTTAGATCTCCACCAGTAATATATGAGGGTTATGGTTTTTCCATATCCTCATCAACACTTGTTATTCTTTTTTATTATAGTCAGCCATTCTTGTGAATGTGAATTGGTATCTCATGATCTTAGTTTGCATTTGCCTGTTAACTAATGATGTTAAGCATCTTTTTATGTACTTATTGGTCATTTGTATATCTTCTTTGGTGAGATGCTTATTCATATTTTTTGCACATTTTAAAATTCTGTTACTTATTATAGAATATAAATAACAGGGGTGCCTGGGTGGCTCAGTTGGTTAAGTGCCATGTCAGGCTCTCCACTCTGTCTGCCTGCCGCTCCGCCTGCTTGTGCATTCTCTCTCTCTGTGTCAAAATCTTAAAAAAAAAAAAAAAAAAGAATATAAATAACAATTTGTAAGAGTTCTTAAATATTCTGGATACAAGTCCCTTACCAGGTATAACTTGCAAATACTTCTCCCAGCCTGTGAATTGTCTTTTTGCTTTCCAAATGGTGTCTTTTGAAAGATAACATTTTTATTTTTATTTATTTATTTTTTTAAAGATTTTATTTATTTGACAGAGACACAGCGAGAGAGGGAACAACACAAGCAGGGGGAGAGGGAGAAGCAGGCCTCCCGTGGAGCAGGGAGCCCGACGCAGGGCTCAGTCCTGGGACCCTGGGATCATGACCTGAGCTGAAGGCAGATGTGCAACAACTGAGCCACCCAGGTGCCCCTGAAAGATAACATTTAAAAAAAAATAAAGTTAGGGGCGCCTGGGTAGCTCAGTCGTTAAGCGTCTGCCTTCGGCTCAGGTCATGATCCCAGGGTCTTGGGATCGAGACCCGCATTGGGCTCCCTGCTCCCCAGGAGGCCTGCTTCTTGTCTCCCACTCCCCCTGCTTGTGTTCCCTCTCTCGTTGTGTCTCTCTCAAATCTTTTAAAAAATAAAGTTATAGGTTCAAATTTCTTCCTCACATAAGGACATCAGTCAGATTGGATTAAGGCCCACTCTTAATCATCTATTTTTTTTTAAAGATTTTATTTATTTATTTGACAGAGAGACACAGAGGGAACACAAGCAGGGGGAGTGGGAGAGGGAGAAGCAGGCTTCCCGCAGAGCAGGGAGCCCGATGTGGGGCTCAATCCTAGGACCCTGGGACCATGACCTGAGCCTAAGGCAGACGCTTAATGACTGAGCCACCCAGGCGCCCCTTAATCACCTCTTTAAAGGCCTTTTCCAAATACTGTCACATACGGCAGTACTGAGAATTGGGACTTGAACATACAAATTTTGGGGAGGGTTGGGGGAGACAGTTCAGCCCAAAACAATTACCGTGGTACATTTGTCACTCAACATGTATACATTTAGTTTATCAACTAAGCTCCAGATTGTATTCAGATTGCACAGTTTTTCCACTAATGCCCTTTTTTTCTCAGATCCCTCAAGGGGATTTCCAGTACATTTAATTGTCATAGCTCCTCTGGTCTGTGATAGTTTCTCAGTCTGTTTTTCCTATCTTGACAGTTTGGAGGAGTACTTTTCATGTGTTTTGTAGAATACCTCTCATTTTGGGTTTCCCTGATTATTTTTTTCATACATAGACTGGCATGAAATAATAGCACCAGGGGTAAAGTGTTTGCATCATATCAGTGGCACCTGTTATTAACATGTCTTACCTTGATGTTTACTTAATCACCTGCCCAAGATCATTTGCCAGTGTCTTTCCTGTAAAGTTACATTTTTTTTTCTTTGACTCTTCTTTGGAAGCGAGTCACTAAGTACATCCACGCTGGGATGCTCCTATGACCTTGGAAATCGCATTTATTCTAGTAGGGCCTTTTGGAGAGTCTTTGGACAAATCGTGTTCTCCATAAATACTTTTTTATTTTTATTATTTTTTTAAAGATTTTTATTTATTTGACAGAGACACAGTGAGAGAGGGAACACAAGCAGGGGGAGGGTCAGAGGGAGAAGCCGGCTTCCCGCTGAGCAGGGAGCCTGATGCGGGGCTCGATCCCAGGACCCTGGGATCATGACCTGAGCTAAAGGCAGACGTTTAACCGACTGAGCCACCCAGGAATCCCTTTATTTTATATTTTTAAAAGATTATTTGAGAGAGACAAAAAAAGCACAAGTGGGGGAGGGGGAGGAGCAGAGGAAGAGGGAAAAGCCAACTTCGAGGTGAGCAGGAGCCCAACATGGGCCTCGATCCCAGGACCCTGAGATCATGACCTGAGCCGAAGGCAGATGCTCAACTAACTGAGCCATCCAGGTGCCCCATAGAGACCATTTTATTTCTTCCTTTTCAAAATATATATACCTTTTTTTTCCTTGCTGATTTCTCTCCCTAGAGTTTATAGTTGTTTAGGTAACAGGAGGGTTGGTTTGTTAGGAGCTACTTTGTTAGGAGCTACTCCATTAGTGGAAGCCAGAAATGCCTAAAGAGGCATTTTTAAAATAAGGAAAGTTCTGTGAATTTAAATTAAAAATGTATATTCACTTTCATTTTGACTAGTTAAATCTGTAGAGTTTAAATGTTAAGTACATTGTTTATACTCTAGTTTTGCTATAATATGATCTTCCCAGGGCCCCCTGGGTAGTTTAGTCAGTTAAGCGTATGACTTTTTTTTTTAAGATTTTATTTATTTATTTGACATTGAGAGAGACAGCGAAAGAGGGAACACAAGCAGGGGGAGTGGGAGAGGGAGAAGCAGGCTTCCCATGGAGCAGGGAGCCCGATGCGGGGCTCGATCCCAGTACACCGGGATCATGACCTGAGCCGAAGGCAGACACCCAACAACTGAGCCACCCAGGTGCCTCTAAGCGTATGACTCTTGATTTTGGCTCAGGTCATGATCTCAGGGTCATGAGATGGAGCCCTGCGTCATGCTGCACGCTCAGCAGAGAGTCCACTTGAGATGCTCTCTCTCCCTCTCCCTCTGCTTCTCTCCCCCGCACATGTGTACACTCTCAAATAAATCTTTAAAAATATATGTATATATTTACAAATACATATAAATATATATATAATTGATCTTCCCTGACAGACTTTGGTATAAGAAATATTGTATGTAGGTCCCCATCCAGAGGGTTCTGTAAGCATAATATCTTTCTAATATTCCTAAAATATTTCTTAAGCATCTCCCCAAAAATACTCATTATCGGTCACTACGTATAGAGGTTGAAATGTCTGGTGTATAGTTTATGATAGATAGCTTTGCTTTGATATGACCAACCTCCATAATACAGATTTGGGCAAGGGATGTTACATGCATAGAATCATTCTAGAACTTAATAATGTTCTTAAGCATCTCATGAATATCCATATAATGAAACTCCAGTGAGTTTGTAGCAATAAGCACCTAAATAATGAAACATAGAATGTAAATGTTTTTAAAACCCATATTCTTGGGGTGCTTGGGTGGCTCAGTCGGTTAAGCGCCTGACTCTTGATCTCAGCTCAGGTCTTGATCTCAGGGTTGTGAGTTCAAGCCCCTCACTGAGCTCCATGCTGGGTGTGGAGCCTACTTAAAAAAAAAAACCCATATTTTTTGCTATATCATAGTGATGACATAAGATTATTCTAATGAATAGAAATTGTTAATTATAATGAATAGAAAAATGGAAAAGTACCAATTTTTGAAAATGATGCAATTTGGGGCGCCTGGGTGGCTCAGTCAGTTGGGCGTCTGCCTTCAGCTCAGGTCATGACCCTGGGGTCCTGGGATCGAGTCCCGTGTCGGGCTCCCTGCTTGGTGAGGAGTCTGCTTCTCCCTCTCCCTCTGCTGCTCTCTCTATCAAATGAATAAATAAAATCTTAAAAAAAAATGATGCAATTTATAGAAACAGTTTACTCTGAATAGTGTCTTGTAACAGAAGTATATAAAAGGTGAAAGATGAGTTTTGGAGGATTTCTTTTTTTCTTTGTTTTTTAAACGAGGCAATAGCAACTCTGTTTTTAAAAGCATTTGGTTAATTCTTCTAGTATTACACTATATGTTAACTAACTGGAATTTAAGTAAAAACTTGAAACAAAAACAGTAACAAACATTTGGTTAATTCTTAAAGGAGTTTCCCTCCTAACTCTGGATAGAGGACTAGCACTTTCATTTAGCTTCCCACAAACGGAAAATACCAGTGTTGAGGAAAAGAGAACAGTATTAGGATTCTGCTGTCACCCAGCAGATGGTCTCCTTAAACAAGGAGCAGCATTGCATTGCTGGGATCTTGCCACAGAGGTGCAGAAAGTATGTTCTGTCTTAAGGATTCTAACAGTTTTAGGAATAGTATTCATTCTTTCTCTTTACCTTTTACTCAGGCCTAAGTCCTTATCCTGAAACACTAACCCAAGTTTGCGTATTTATGTTGTATCTGCTATGTTAAGCAGGGGAAGAGTAAGTAGAAAACAGATGCATATTAATGTTGTTAAAATTGGTGACCGCACAGTGTTAACCCAATACCTAGAAAATAGGGAGGTTTTTTCCCTCCCTACTTGAGGATTTTTCCTTTGTTTTTAATTATATGTAATTAGGTGGAAATTCTCTTCTGTGTGAAGATTAAGCAGTAGTGAAAGCCTTGTTCCCTAGGTTTCATACTTCTTTTGGGAGAAACAGGTAGCTCTTTCTTTTCCTCTGCGATAAACAATGGAATCTATTTCCAGAAATTTCTAGGAATATGTTATGGCCTTTGTTTTGGTCACATTAAGTAATTTTAAACAAAGTAGATTAATTCAGTTACATTTCTAGGAAGAATATTAAGTATAGCAAGAGCTCAAGATTTTGTAAAGCATTTGCTCTTAAATACAGCTTTTTTTGGTCAACACTTTCTCTAAATTAAAAATATCAGGAGGGGCGCCTGGGTGGCTCAGTTGGTTAAGCGACTGCCTTCGGCTCAGGTCATGATCCTGGAGTCCCGGGATCGAGTCCCGCATCGGGCTCCCTGCTCAGCAGGGAGTCTGCTTCTCCCTCTCCCACTCCCCGTTTGTGTTCCCTCTCTCGCTGTGTCTTTCTCTGTCAAATAAATAAATAAAATCTTGGGCGCCTGGGTGGCTCAGATGGTTAAGCGTCTGCCTTCGGCTCAGGTCATGATCCCAGGGTCCTGGGATCGAGTCCCGCATCGGGCTCCCTGCTCCTTGGGAGCCTGCTTCTCCCTCTGCCTCTCTCTCTCTCTCTGTCTCTGTCTCTCATGAATAAATAAATAAAATCTTTTAAAAATAAATAAATAAATAAAATCTTTAAAATAAATAAATAAATAAAAATATAAAAATATCAGGACCCTGCACATAGGATATATTTAGATCTGAAGATACAAGATTTTTAAATTTTTAGTCTAATACTTTTGTAGACGAGGAAGTTTGAAGCCCAGGTTAACAGCCGGGTAAGTAGAACCCAAATGACTTGAGCTGAGCACACACAGCTGACCTTCCTAACTAGAGCCAGTTTTCTAATCCCTGAGTACTTTGTTCCCCCTACTTAACTATGGAAATGAAGATGTGTCATATTTGTACAGTGCTGATAGATCCTCTGTGTTACACAGCGTTAACAGATTTTAAGGGTGAGTCACTACCTTCTTTTGTTTTCTTCAGCCTTTCCCTCCATACCCTCCTCCCTTTTTCTTCAGACGTCACGTATTTAGGTGGAGTCTGATCATTTGTCTCACTTCATGTCCTCGGGGGACTGGATTACTCCTGGCTGCCAGTCTTGCTCCATAAATCTTCCACCGCGTGGCACTGCGTCTCCCCTTCCTAGAGACGGAGAGTCTCCTGGGTGTAAGAGCCCTCGTGGCTGCCAGCAGCTGCACAGGGATACGAGGCAGCACCGAGATTAGGTTTGCTAAGAGAACACGGGTATGTTTACTCTCAAATCATCGCATTGGCTGGTTGAAGGTCTACTGCAAAGGGAACACTAGCATTTGAGTGTTCTCCTGTATGGATTCCGTGTGGTTTCAGACCAGCGCCTGGTGTGCTGATTATATAATACACAAACGTTCAAGTGTGCAGTGATACCAGGTCCAGCGTTAGCCTCATAATTTTAGTCTGAAATTATTCAGCCATTAAAAATGCTGGTTTTAAGAACTGGTGGCATGGAAGTGTACATACAGGTGAAGGGAGAAAAGAAAGAGAACTGAACTTGAAGGACATGGGTTGAAGGCCAAATCATTTGGGACTCAGGTCTCAGAGACCGTCTGTAAAGGACCAGGCCATGTCTAAGGCAGAAGCCTTTGCTGGGAGAGGTTGCAATATCCTAAATCCCGAGTTACTGCATTTATTTCCAGGACCGCTAGAGGGGGCTCTTGATACATGGCAACCCCTCAGCTTTTCTCAGTCCAGTTTTCAAACTCCTTTCCTCTCTGATTCCTCTTTAGTGGAGTTCCAGCAGCAATGAGAAGGTCGAGGTGTGATATTCTTGAGATTTCTCTGCTACAGGAGTTTATGAGCTAAGTGATAACTGCTTGCAGCTCAGTCACAAACTGGATGTTTTAGCCGAGGGACCTAGTGCTGGCAACAGGTGTATTGCTCTTTCGAAAGCTGTGCATCAGCCCGTTAATGGGACCTTATTAACAAAACGGCAGCCCTTTTTTTCAGTTGTCCTACTTGTTTCTCAGAGCAGTACTGTTTTCTGCCTGTGCCTTCTGAATCTCATACACACCCGAAGGGACTGCCTTCGTGTTCCTTATGTACTATTTCTGATTCTAACCTGGCCTCCCTTAATTGAAATAGCGTCACCCTATTATGTTGCTTTTCATTTGACCATTTCAAAGTCATCTCCCCAGCAAGACTGAGTCCGAATTAGGGTCTGTTAATTTGCTCACAGAATGACGGGAATACTTGCTGATTTGTTTTCTTATTCGAGACCTTATTAGAACCCCAGTAGCCTTGGAGAAAATCCTATCTTTAGGATTGTTCCAGAAGTCCAGTTTCTATACTACTTACGAACCGCGTTCATCCGCTTGTTGAGCAGGTGTGCATCCAGCCCCGCCTTCTGTTCCTCAGCTGGGGTTGCACGTGGCCTCAGTCTTACCCCGCGTGATGCTAAGTCTGACACAGCTGTGAGTGCTGGCACGGAGCACGGGTGGCCTCACGATGGACAGGAGTTCAAGGGACAAGTAGATAAATACGCAACATGGTGTTTCAGTTCTGAGAAGGAGAGTGTCTCTTTCATCTCACGGGTACAACTAAAGCTGAGAGGAACCTCCTAGAAAGTGAAACTACTGAAGTGGTTGCCAAAGAGATCTTTCCTGTGACCCTTTGTTTTCTTTTTCCTGTGGACATGCTCCTGGGGTGTCTGTCTAACCTCTGCCTTTAGCTGAGTAGAAGAAAGAGACCTTTGATTTCAGGTGGTTATCCTGATCCCTTGGGGCAGAGGCGTGAGGATTAGCCACAGAGACTGTGTCTTTCCTGTGTATCGATCTATATGGTTAACCTTGTGTATGAGACTTAATAGTTATGAATTACCTACTAAGTACCAGACAGGCCCTTTGATCTTCTCACTTAAGGACAGAGGTGGGTGGTGTTAACCCCAACCTCCAGAAGAGGAAATTGAACTTCCATGAGGGTGAAGTAATTTGCCTAAAAATTCCAGTTAGAAAGGGTGGAGCTGAGAATAGAATCTTGGTCTCTCCAAGGTCCACCAGATCTCTCTGGCTTCCTTTTTAAAACTCAAAATGCCTGACTGGCTCAGTCGGCAGAGCATGTGACTCCTGATCTCAGGGTCATGAGTTCAAGCCCCACCCCCATGTTGGGCGCGGAGCCTACTTTAAAACAACCCAGAGCGAAGATGGGGTCAATACCTGCAGCTCCAGCAGCCATAATACAGAGTGGGAGGCGCCTCTGAACCAGCTGGCTTCAGAGCTGTCTACATATCTGAGGAGTATTTGTGGAGCTTTGTTCTTTCCTGCAGCCTCCCCACTCCCATCCCACTCTGTCACCCCCCCCCGCCCCCCCGCAGAGATGCCAGGCCACAAAAGCAGAGGTTTTGTTGTAACAAGATCCTGGGCTATGCAGGCTCTTTCAGACGGTACCCAAGAAGGAGTTGCAAATCCCAAACCAGGAGCCCCCTTCTTCCTCTCACTCTGCATGACTCACATGCACCTTTGCAGAGTGGGGAGCTGGTTGAGGGCTTTTGATTCTGGGATTCTCTAGTGTTAACCTTCAGCTCCTCTCACCTCCCCTAACCCTATCCTCTGCAGCAGTTTTAAAAAGGTTGAGCCCCTGCCACTACCCCACCCCCTTCCCTGACCATGCGGCTTAGAGCTCAGCCTTCCTGGAGGGGAGCCTGGGTTCAGTTCAGTTCTCATTCATCTTCCAGTTCAGAAGAGCAGGCCTGTGATACTGACCCTCCACCCAGTGCCACACCGTCCCTTTTCTCTTTTGGTCCTCAAATCCATTTAATTATTCCCCACTGGGGCGTCTGGGTGGCTCAGTTGGTTAAGCGTCTGCCTCCGGCTCAGGTCATGATCTCTAGGTCCTAGGATGGAGCCTTGCATTGAGCTGGGCTCCCTGCTCAATCGGGAGTCTGCTTCTCCCTCTCCCTCTGCCTCTCCCCTCTGCTTGTGCTCTGTCTCTTTCTCTCAAATGAATAGATAAAATCTTTAAAAAAAAATTATTCCTCACTTTGTAGTTCGCACATGTAGGAAGGTTTTTAAGCAGAAACTGGAGACATTGGAGGTAGAGAAGGATATGGAAGTTGATAGAACTAAGAATAGTTCCAGGTCACCAAACTGTTAAACATAGTGGTGCAGAGGCAGGTGGAGTGGGTGGCAATTTTATTTGTTCCATGAGGCTGACGGCTCTGGGGTCTCAGGAAGTCACATCCCCTTTTTGGGACCTCCACAGTCTATTCTTGCTCCAACAGACTGAATCTAAAGCAGGGGCAAGGACAGAGCTCTTGTCTTCCGAATCAAACTGGTCCTCTAGCCCCATACTTTCCCCCCCCTCCCCATCACTTTAAAAACAAAACCTTTGTCTTCTTTTATTTACCTTCATTCAAGTGAAATCTCTTTAAGAGCCTTTACCCTGTAAGCGCCATGAGGCCTGGGACCATGTCTGTCTGTTTTTTGTTTTGTTGTTTGCTTTTGTCATTCTTACCCAGTGAGTGTTTGTTGAATGAATGATTGATAACGCTGCTGGTGCCTACCGAGCACTTACTATACGCCAGGTTCCGTGCTGAGTGATTTATATTCGCTATGGCAGATGAGCCTCAAAATCTTGAGAGAGAAACTATTGTCCCTGTTTTGCAAAGAAAGTGACTGAGCCTCAAAGAGGCCTTTACCCACCCACGGCCTTGCAGCTCTCAGTGGTGGCAGCGGGCCCCAGCAGGCCAGTCCTCCTCTCAGGTCCAGAGCGTCACGGTACCTCCCCGTCAGTAAGCCTTCCACCTGCCAGTGGGCCGTTTCCTGTCCCACCCGGTGCCCCTCAGTGACTTCTCCCACAGACTCTATTTCTATCTTCACCACGGTTCTCTCTGAAGAGGTTCTCCCCATAGAGGAGAAGTGGGTGTTCGAGAGAAGCTATGCTCTGTGGGGTCTACTTTGCCCCACCCGAGGGATAAACCTGGTGGCTAGGGAAGGATCTAGAATAATCTTCGTCTAGACGTGTGTGTGGGACCCCATATACCCGCTCATTAGTGCACTGGAGCGGTTCTAGTCTAAACTGTTAGCTCACCGGCAGCTGCACTTGGGGTGGTTGTTGGAGGTGCGGGTTCTCCAGGCTTCGCCCCCGGTGGTTCGGATTCAACGGGTCTGTGGCAGGGCCCAGGGGGGCCGCGGGCCAGGCCTGCTACCCAGGGAGCTCAGCTGGCCTCGGAGGTCGGGCCTGTTGAAACCTTTGGCCTGAACCTGAGGCCTGAACCCGGGAGACGTCCTTCCTGAGGTATCTATGCAAAGGAAAGCGCCACATTTTTTTTTTTTTTTTGGTTTTATTTTTATCCAAACGGGAACTGAAACTTAGATCTGTACTAAGGTAAACCGTGTGCAGCCTCCAGTTGTGGGAGCTGGGGGTCCCTGAAACGGGCAGAACTTCACACAGAAAGGCCTCCAATCTAGAGGGCTGGGGCACAGAGACAATAAGCCAGAGTCGTCCCCATCCTGAGCCGCCATGGTGGGTGCCACCTCCCCCATTTTACTTGGGGGCCTGAAGCGAATTCCCGTCTTGGAGGGAGAGTCGGTTTAAACTCACCAGCTTGACTCATCAGCTTCCTTAATAGAAGGGACCTGGAAGCTCCCAGCTGAGGGCCGATGCCTGCTGGCAGTTTGGGGTGGGACTTGGGGGATAATCGCAGCCCCGGAGTTACAGTACGTGCACTGGAAGACCTCACGGTTCCCCGCCATCCTGATACCTCCCGTGTACACCAGAGGTTCTGAGGGAGCTTCCTTTTACGTGCTGACGATTTCCTCTGAGATCTCTCAGCCTTGAAACCCTTTTGATGGAGACCACATCTTCTCCCCTACCTCTTCTCTCAGGTTTAGGAAGAGGGACCACTGAAGTCCTGGCCTCAGCACTGTTGCTCAGCAGTCGATTACTCCTCGGACTCAGGACACGTGTGCACTCCGCCTTTAGCTCAGCCTTGCTCGTCTCTCCATCCTGCGGCCGGTCGTCATCCCCAGTGGCTTTGACCTTCTTCCCGGGGTCCACCCTCACAGGTCTTCCCACTCCAACTCTGGCCTCATCCCAACGCATGAGATCTGTATTGAAGCATGAATTTTGAAAAGTTGGACACATGATTCTCATACACACTATAGAAGCGTGTAGTCGAGATTTATTTGTCTCCTCTCATAGTGAGGGAACCAGCAGGACGACCAGACTTCTGTAGGTGAATCCAACCATAAGCTTTGGGGTATCTTTCTAGGCCGCGGAGGCATTTCCAACTTCCTAGTGCTCTATTTCTTTGTAAGCTAACATTTAATTTTACAAAGTCTGGGCCCTAACAGTAGAAAATAGTGGGTGACCACCCCTTAGAGAGTCAGATGACCCTCAGGGAGCTGTGGGACAGCACTCTAGTGTGGCTTTGAAAGGTTTGTTGCCTTATTTCCAAGTATCAGACACATTTTCTAAACACCCAAAGCTTCTCTAAATACCCACTCCCTAGGGGTGCCTGGGTGGCTCAGTCGTTAAGCGTCTGCCTTCAGCTCAGGTCATGGTCCCAGGGTCCTGGGATCGAGCCCCGCATCGGGCTCCCCACTCTGCGGGAAGCCTGCTTCTCCCTCTCCTGCTCCCCCTGCTTGTGTTCCCTTTCTCGCTGTGTGTCTCTCTGTCAAATAAATAAATAAAATCTTAAAAAAAAAAATTAAAATAAATACCTACTCCCATCAGAAGCGTGACCTTGAGGAAGGGGGCTCACAGACTTCGGGTTACCAGAGAGGAGTAACACAAAGTAGCTGTGGTCAAGCCCAGTTGCCTCTGTGTTGGGGAGCTGGGAAGGGCGGGGAGGGGGGAGGAGAGTGGGAGTCAGGACTTGCACCAGAGGGAATGAATGGATAGATTCGGGGGATGACGGGCTTTACTGAACAAGCATTTGGCAAGGACCTGGTAACCTATAAGCTGGGTGCTATGAAGAAACGTTTCACAGATGAGGAAACAGAAGCCTCGGTTAGGAACCAGCCCCGAGTCACCAGGTTAGGAACTGCTGAAGCCCTGAGTTAATCCATGCCTGGGTCTCCTGAGCCATAAGCGTGTGGGAGGTAGAGGTGACTTCCTCTGTGCGTGTGCATGGGCACGTGTACGCGTACCGGGTGGGAGGTGGGAGGTGACTTCCCTTAGCAGCAGGTGCAGAGCCCAGGCCTGGCGGCCCTTACACGTCTAAACAAAGCCAGGTGCAGGATTCCACACGGCCCCACTGCAGGGCCCCCATTCCTGTCCCTCTTCAGTACCAGCCGCCTGAGACCTCTGGGAACGAGTTCAGAGGGCGGGGGCCGCAGGCATGACTGCCGCGGACACTGCCTTTGACAGACTCATCCTCCGCCTTCAGCGTTGTTCCCTGGCAGGATGGGTCTCTGCCATCGCCCGCGCGCAGTGGCAGGAGGAGGGGCAGCCGGGGGGCTCTGGGTCTGTAATCGGATCGGAGGCTGTGACGGTGACAGCTGCGGTGGTGGAGGCCTGAGGAGGGGGCTTGGGCAGATGGAGAAAGGCTAGGCACGGGGTGTGTGCTCAGTCGTCATCCTGGAGGCAGCTCTCCTGGGGCGCTGGGACCCTCACTCCAGCATCGAGGCCCCAGCCCCCGGTGCCACCAACACCGCCTGTCCAGGCATGTGGTCTCATATGTGGGGAGGGTCCCGGGGACCTCCAGCCAGCCAGGCAATACCGGCAGGCTCTGGAAGAAAGGCGGGTTTGTGAATCCCAGCCCCTCGCTAGCTGTGCGGTCGTGCGGTCGCAGGCAGGTTTGCTAACTTCTGTCTCTTCGTCCTCTCTAGCAGAATGCAAACGCCGCATGACACTCTGAGAAAGGGGAGTGTGTCCCCGCTTTAGAAAGGACTCAATAGCCAGCTGCACTGTTCTCTGGTATGTCCGAAACGCAACGTCATTGTACGGGCATCTATTACCATGTAATAAATGACACCCAAACTCAGTAGACTGAAACCACCACCATTTTATTCTGCCTCACGATTCGCTGGGTCAGGAATTCGGGCAGGCCTCAGCTAGGTGAGTCTTCGCTCCACGGGGTAGCAATGGCAGCCGCCTAAGTGAGAAGAGCCTGGCAGATGGGCTGACCTGGAGGCTACAAGGTGGCTTCCCTCCTGTGTCTGGTGTGATGCTGGGGGAAACCGGCCATGAGTGGACATCACTTCCACATTAGTCAATTTGTCAAGCAAGTCAGAAGCCCAGCCCAGTTCCAAGGTGAGGGGAACTGGCCCGCACCTCTCTATGGGAGGAATGGGCACGATTTTGCAGATCTTTAATCTCCCACAGACACCCTCAAATAGGACCTTATGAAGTATTTCTTTGTTTAAAACTTTTCCAGTGCCCTCTTGGGGGAGTGGAAAGGGTCTAGGGCTGGCCACCAGGAAACGTGGGTTTGAGTCTTGCCCGCCATCCTTTGAGCCCCTGTTACTCTCAAGGCCTGAGATCTGATGTCAGGAACCCAGAGACAGGGAGAGAGTATTCCTGGGTTTTAGGCTTCAGCCTGACCTGCTCCTCAAGCGGGTGACGTCAAGCAAGTCCTTCCCTTCCCAGAATCCCACTTTCCTGGTCAGTGGAGTGGGAAGGAGGTTGCACTGGGTGCCATGGAATCTTTCCCAGGGACCAACCCCCTGAGGGGTTAACTGACACTGCTGGGGAAACTGAGACCTGCCTGGCTTCATGCCGGCTTCCAGAGGTGTCTGTGTGCCTCACACCTTCAGCAAAGCCACAGAAAAACAGCTTTACAGAGCTCAACAGGGAGGAGGTGGCTGGTCTGTTTAGAAATGGATTCATAAAAGTGGATTCCCAAAGCGTAAGAACAGGGATGCGTATACAAACACGGGGATTCCCGGACGCTTCTCAGAAAAGCTGAGGCCTGACGTGCACCCACCCACTCTGTGAGCTCCAGTGTGGAGGGACTTGGGATTTGCACCCCTGGCTGAGCCAGGCTGTGCATCCTTTTACTCACTGATTCTTTTTTTTTTTTTTTTTTTTTAAGATTTTATTTATTTGTGAGAGAGGGAACGAGAGACAGAGAGCATGAGAGGGAGGAGGGTCAGAGGGAGAAGCAGACTCCCTTCCGAGCAGGGAGCCCGATGCGGGACTCGATCCCGGGATTCCAGGATCATGACCTGAGCCGAAGGCGGTCGCTTAACCAACTGAGTCACTCAGGCGCCCTTACTCACTGATTCTAGATCAATCTCCTTACCTAGAAAGGTCCCCAGAGTGGGCAAGCAGCCCAGAGGGGGTTGGTCTCCAAAAGCCCAGCAGAAACCAGGGGCTTCTGGGTTCTCCCTTCTGAGGGAGAAGGGGCCCAGCCTCTGCCCCAGACCCTTCAGGACCATCCTGGAGCCCTTGATGCTCTCTCTGTGGCTACCCAGGGCCTGGGCATCCATGGGCCGGGCCATCCTTGGGAAAGAGGCAGCAGGGCTCCGGCCATCAGTGGAGGCTGTTAGGGAGGGTGGGCAAGGAGAGTTCTGGCCCAGGGCCAGGGCTATGGGATTTACAGTCATCCTGGGGCCTTGGAGCAACTTTTTATTTTGCGGCCATGAGTAATTGAGCCAACTGTGTGCGATCCCACAGCCGGCCCTGCCTCTTCCCACGCACACACACACATATTTACACCTGTCTCACACACACACACAACACACCTGTACATACATCGTTTGGAGAGACAGAAGAAGCATCTTGCATGGAAGGCTTGTGCTAGGCCTCCGCCAGGTGCTTTTCCTATGCCATCTCACGAAATTCTGACAACTCTTTAAGCTGGGCCTCATTATCCCCAGTTTGCAGCTGAGGAAACTCACCGAGCCAAGGTGAGATGAGATAACTTGCCCCAGGATCCACAGCTAAGAAGCAGCAGAGAAAGGGCTTGAACCCTGTCTCCTCCTCACCAGCTCAGGCCCTTCCCACGCTCAGTCCAACACCGCTAGACCTTGTCTGAAATCATCTTTTTCTGGTATCTAGAGGGGAAATTGGACTTAAAAATGACTCTGCATCATAAAAGGAAAGATTGATAAACTCAACTGCATTAAAAATAATAATAAAAGCCTGCATGGCCAAAAAATACACCATGGGCAAAGCCAAAGAAATGACGAGCTAGGGGAAACATTGCTATTGATATTAAGGCAAAAGGCTAATCTTCATAATGTATAAAAATTTCCTAGGCATTTATAGGAAAAGGACCAAAATCCAATTTTATTTTATTTTATTTTATTTTTTATTTTATTTTTAAAGATTTTTGAGAGAGAGAGCATGAGCGGGAGCGGCAGAGGGAGAGGGAGAGCAGGCTCCCTGCTGAGCGTGGAGCCTGATGCAGGGCTCGATCTCACAGCCCTGAGTGAGATCATGACCTGAGTGGAAATCAAGGGTTGGATGCTTAACCGCTGAACCCCCCGGGGGCCCCATGTGGTTGTACCATTTTATATTCCCACCAGCAGGGTATGAGAGTTCCAGTTCCTCTGCATCCTCAGCAACATTAGATATAATCAGTCTTTTAAATTTATGCTGTTCTTGTGAGTGTGTAATGCGATCTCATTGTGGTTTATATGTGTGTATCCCTCGTAACACATGATGTTGAACAGATTTTCGTTACTTATTGGCTATCAGCATATTTTCTTTCATGTTCAAATCTATTGTCCATTAAAAAAGTTGAGTAATTTTCTTTCTCATTACTGAGTTATAAGAGTTCTCAATACATTCTGGATGTGAGTCGTGTTAGATTTATATATTGTGAACATTTTCTTCCATTCTGTGTCTTGCTTTTTCATTTTCTTAATGGTTTATTTTATTTATGTATTTATGTATATATGTATGTATGTATTTATATTTTAAGTAGGCTCTACACTCAATGTGGGGCTCGAATTCACAACTCCAAGATCAAGAGTCACATACTCCATTGACTGAGCCAGCTAGGTGCCCCTCATAATGGCTTCTTTTGAAGCAAAGCTGAGGTTTTAATTTTGATGAAGTCTAATTTACCAATTTTTAATATTTGTACAGATTTTTCCTGTGTTCTCCTTTTTTTTTTTTAAAGTGGAGAAGGAGCAGAGGGAGAAGGAGAGAGAATCTTAAGCAGGTTCCACACCCAGCATGGAGCCCACTGCAGGGCTCAGTCTCACAATCCTGAGATCATGACCTGAGCCGAAATCAAGAGTTGAACCCTTAACTGACTAAGCCACCCAGCTGCCCCTCTGTGTTTTCCATTTGAAGTTTTGTAGTCAGCAGTTACATTTAGGTATGTGACTCATTTTGAGTTAATTTTTGTGTAGGGTATGAAGTGAAAGTCAAGGTTTATTTTTTTCATACAGTTGTCCTGTTGATCCAACGCCATTTGTCAAAAATACTGTTTTTTCCCTGCTTTGAATTATCCTGGCGCCACTGAAATCAATTGACCATAGATGTACGGACCTATTTCTCACTGTATTCTCATCCATTGATCTATATAGCTACCCTTACACCAACACCTCATTGTCATGATTAATATCACTAAACAGTAGCTCTTGAAATCTATAGTGTTGGTTTTCCAAATTTGTTCCTTTGTCAAAATTGTTTTTGTCTATTCTGAGCCTTTTTAATTTCCATATACAATTTACAATCAGAATATCAATTTCTACAAAAAAAATCTGCTAGAAATTTCACTGGAATTGCATTGAATCTGTGGATCAGTTTGGGGATAATTGACATCTTCAGAACATTGAGTCTTCTGATCCATGAATTTTTTATATCTCTCCATTTATTCAGATTTTTAATTTTTCTCAGTAATGTTTATAAGTAATCTGTGTACCAGTCTTGCACATATTATGTTAAATTTATCACTAAGTATTTTATGTTTTCAGTGTTACTGCAAATGTTATTTTTAGAATATTATTTTCTAATTTTTTTGCTGGCCTATATAAATACAATTGATTTTTTAAAATATTTTATTTTTTTGTCAGAGAGGCAGGCTCCCTCCTGAGCAAGGAACCTCATGTGGCACTTGATCCCACGACCCTGGGATCGTGACCTGAGCTGAAGGCAGACACTTAATGACTGAGCCACCCAGGCACCCCTTGAGTTAGTAATTTCTGTCTTTAATAGAATTTATCTGTTTTCATCGATGTTGTCATTTTACTGTCATAAATTGTTACATTGTTTATGATTTTTTTAGTTTATTGAAGTACAGTTGACATATAATATTGTATTAATTTCAGATGTACACGTAGTGACTCCACAATTCCATGCATTACTCAGGGCTCTCCGTGATAACTGTAGTCACCATCTGCCCCCCAGTGATTTTTTTTTTTTTAAGATTTTATTTATTTATTTGACAGAGAGAGAGACACAGCGAGAGAGGGAACACAAGCAGGGGGAGTGGGAGAGGGAGAAGCAGACCTCCTGCTGAGCAGGGAGCCCGATGCAGGGCTCGATCCCAGGACCCTGGGATCACAACCTGAGCTGAAGGCAGACGCTTAACGACTGAGCCACCCAGGCGCCCCCCCAGTGACGGTTTTTTATTTTCCTGTCAGTGTCTCTAGCATCTGTTCTGTTAGCTTCTCTTTCATTTCTAACACTGATGATTTATATCCTCTCTCTTTATTATTCTAGCTAGAGTTTTATCAATTTTATTGATCCTTTCAAAGTAGTAGCTTTGGGTTTATTTGAATTTTATCCATTTGATTTTTGGTCTTGTCTTTATTACTTCCCTCCTTCTGTTTATTTACCTTGAATTTAATTTGCTCTTCTCTTAGTAGGTTCTTAAGATGGAAGCTTAAATAACTGACTTTAGATCTTTCTTTCTAATATGAACATTTAAAGTTATAAATACCCTTCTAAGTACTACTTTAACTGCATCCCACAAATTTTGATATGCGGCACTTTTATTTTCACTCAATTCCAAATATATTCTAATTTCCCTTGTGATTTCTACCTTGACCCATGGATTATTTAGAACTGTGTTTTTTTTATTTCCTAAATACTCTGTATATTCTTAATGTTTTCCTACCACATGAATATATTACCTATTCAAAAATAAATTAAGGATAGGGCGCCTGGGTGGCTCAGTTGGTTAAGCGACTGCCTTCAGCTCAGGTCATGATTCTGGAGTCCCAGGATCGAGTCCCACATCGGGCTCCCTGCTCAGCAGGGAGTCTGCTTCTCCCTCTGACCCTCCCCTCTCTCATGTGCTCTCTCTCCCCCTCCCTTCTCTCTCTCAAATAAATAAAATCTTAAAAAAAAATTAATTAAGGATAAATTTAAAATAAGAATAATGACTTTTGGGGCACCTGGGTGGCTCGGTTGAGCAGCCAACTCTTGATTTTGGCTCAGCTCATGATCTCAGGGTCCTGGGATCGAGCCCTGTGTCCGGCTCCTTGCTCAGCCAGGAGTCTGCTTGAGATTCTCTCTCTCCTTCTCCCTCTGCCCCTCCCCCCACTCACACACACTCTCTCTAAATGAACAAACAAAAAAACAAATAAATCTTAAAAAAAAAAAAGAATAATGACTCTCAAGTTGGAAATGAGAACCTACACACAAAGTGAGTGCTCTCTCCTATTTACCATACTCACCTCCATCATCCTGCTGCCCCCTTGACCAGAATATTTATCATGATGAGCTTCTTCCTCTCTCTCATTCCTCATATCCAAGCAACTACCAGGGCTTGGATATGGCTTTTCTGTCCTGAATTTTATGAAATACGCCCCCTCCTCTGCTATTTTGCCATTATCCCAATGGAAGCCACCATCGACTCTCATTTGCACGAATGCAGTAGGCATCACAATGGCTTCCCTACAAAATTCTTAGTTACCAGGGGAAGAGAGTGATATAACGTAGGGAAGACTGGAGGATGCCATCTTAATCATGTGATCAAAATGAAGATCACTGTGAATGAGACAAGTGGAAACCATGTACCACATGATAAGATACAATGAGAAAAATGCCACCTAAATATGTCATTTAAAAATTTATGCCAGACAATCCTATTATTTTAATTTACTCTGTACTAAATTTTCCTCCCTATTGTTTGATTTCATTAGCTTTCTTTCTTAGGGTTAGATTTTTTCATGGGCTTAAAAATGTTGATTTTCAGACTCATTTTGAGTGGTCCATGGAGATGTTCATTGTGCTTTTGAGCAAAGATTAATTTTTTAAAATATTTTATCTATTGGGACACCTGGGTGGCTCAGTCGGTTAAGCATCTGCCTTCGGCTCAGGTCATGATCCCAGGGTCCTGGGATCGAGCCCCGCCTCAGGTTTCCTGCTCAGCGGGGAGTCTGCTTCTCCCTCTCCCTCTGCCACTCCCCCTGCTTGTGCTCGTTTTCTCTCTCTCTCAAAAATAAAATCTTTAAAAAACATTTTTATCTCTTATTCTTATGTGTTTAGAGGAGCAATAGTGCCTTAGAAGTATTGAATTTACAAAGCAATCATTTAAAAGCCAACATTCTGGGGGCACCTGGCTGGCTCAGTCAGTGGATCATGAGTTCAAGCCCCATGTTGGGCATAGAGGTTACTTAAAAAAAAAAGAAAGCCCAACAGTCTGTGTCTAAATTCCAGTGTAGTAGAAAGAGCCAGGCTCTTAGGAGGCCAGAGTCCCAGTCTTTAATCCTAGCTCTGCTGTGTGATCTTGTTCAGGTTTCTGAATTTTTCGGAGACCTAGTTCTCTTGTTTAAAAAAACAGGCATAGGGGCGCCTGGGTGGCTCAGTCGTTAAGCGTCTGCCTTCGGCTCAGGTCATGATCCCAGGGTCCTGGGATCCAGCCCCGCATGGGGCTTGCCGCTCAGCAGTAAGCCTGCTTCTCCCCCTCCCACTCCCCCTGCTTGTGTTCTCTCTCTCCTTGTGTCTCTCTCTGTCAAATAAATAAAATCTTAAAAAAAAAATAAAAACAGGCATAATAACACCTTCCTTGCAGAGTTTTTGTGAGGATTAAGTGAAAGTGCCTGTCAGGGCTTCCCAAGTGTTGCTGGCTTTGTAACTGAAGCTATGATTGACTCTCCCATGCGGTGTGAAAGAAGCGAAGAAAGCTGATAATCTGCCAAATGTGTGTAGGAGGCTGCTGGCCTTTGCAAACAAAAGGACTCCAAATACCCGTGACTGTTTCCATTCAGTAGGAGTGGTCCCTTCATCCAGTTTCTGTCTGTGTGTTCTCAGAGGGAGTAAGGGGAACACACAGAAGCCAGAACATGTGTGTTGTTCTGGAGTCAGAAAGTGACACATTCAGTGGCAGGAATCAAGCTCCCGAGCTGACGTAGTAATAATAGCCTGGGGGCCATCGGAGGCTTAGGGAGGTAGGGGAGGTTTTGTTTTTTTTTTAAAGATTTTATTTATTTATTTCACAGAGAGAGACACAGCGAGAGATGGAACACAAGCAGGCAGAGTGCGAGAGGGAGAAGTAGGCTTCCCGCGGAGCAGGGACCCCGATGTGGGGCTCGATGTGGGGCTCGATGTGGGGCTCGATGTGGGGCTCGATCCCAGGATCCTGGGATCATGACCTGAGCCAAAGGCAGATGCTCAATGACTGAGCCACCCAGGCGCCCCATGTAGGAGAGGTTTTTAAGCAAACAATGCTGGGGAAAACGCCACAGGTGAGTCCCAGTGAGGATCAGAGGCTGCTCCCCTCCAGCATTTCTTTTGAACATTTCTGAGTCATTGATGTCATTTTCTGAAGCCCTTCCAAACCCAGGACCCAGCACCGTGGTTTTGTCTCCATTTGGCTGTCATTCCAAGCTGCGCTCTCTGGGCCCCTCTGCCCCGGAGTGGCTCACGAGCTCCCCTCCAGCTCTGGCCACCGTGACCCCCATGTCCTGGCCAGCCCCACATGGATTTTCACTTGAATTAAATTTCATGACTCTCCCTTTTTGTTCAGGGTCTCCCTCGTGGCCAGTACACCCTTCACAAGGACACCAGAGGGGGACGTGAAGGGAAGAGAGAAAGAACTGGAAAAGGTAGGGGACTACACTCAAGGCATTTGCACATTTGGAAATTCATTTAATTCATTGAAGCCCTCTAAAGCAAATAAGACATAATATCTATTTTTACTTTATTAATGAGGCTCAGGGGGCTGCTAATAAACCCAAGTCATTGTTACTTTAATCACAAAGTTTTTGAAATTATAGAAAAAATATTTAGTTACATTAAAAGAACTGGTTGAAATCTGTTGTTTTATTAGTTTTTTTTTTAAGATTTTATTTATTTATTTGACAGAGAGAGACAAAGCGAGAGAAGGAACACAAGCAGGGGGAGTGGGAGAGGGAGAAGCAGGCTTCCCGCCGAGCAGGGAGCCCGATGCGGGGCTCGATCCCCGGACCCTGGGATCATGACCTGAGCCGAAGGCAGATGCTTAACAACTGAGCCACGCAGGCGCCCCTGTTTTTAATCTAATATAATTTTTTAGGTGGAGGAGGGGCAGAGGGAGAAAGAATCTTATTTTTGTTTATTTATTTATTTATTTTTAAAGATTTTATTTATTTGACAGACAGCGAGAGAGGGAACACAAGCAAGGGAAGTGGGAGAGGGAGAAGCAGGCTTCCCGCGGAGCAGGGAGCCCGATGCGGGGCTCGATCCCAGGACGCTGGGATCATGACCTGAGCCAAAGGCAGACGCTTAACCTACTGAGCCACCCAGACTCCCCTTATTTTTTTTTTTTTTTAAGGTTTTATTTATTTATTTGACAGAGCGTGTGCACAAGCAGGGGGGAGGGGCAGAGGGAGCGAGAACAGCAGGCCGGACCCTGGGATCATGGCCCAAGTAGAAGTCAGACGCTCAATTGAATGAGCCACCCAGGCGCCCCGAGAAAGAGAATCTTAAGCAGGCTTCACGCCCAGCACGGATGGAGCCTGACACGGGGCTCAATTTCACAACCCTGAGAAATTAAGAGTCGGATGCTTAACCCACTGAGCCACCCAGGTGCCTCTGTTGTTATATTAGTTATAATTAGCCTAAAATAATTATTTTCATTCTGTTTTTTTTACTTCCTATTTTCGTAAATGATAACAACAAAAACACTACCGTTTATCAAATATATGCTCATGGAAGGCACTCTGCTAAACATTTTGCCTCTTCTGTCTCATTTAAGTGTCAGAACAAACCGATATAAGAGATGTTAATTGCCTCATTTTCCAGGTGAGGCCCAAAGGAATTTACCTTGTCTATCACTTAATGTTCTCACATAATTATTTTCCTAAGTTCCCACATACTGTTCATGATTGTTGTTTTTAATTGCTACATGCCCATAATGTCTCCTAATTTACTTAATTCCGTTTCCCTTGTTAGGTATGATGATGAAAAGAGCTGGGGGAAGCATTACTCATTCGTTTACTGAACAAATATTTAATTGGCACCTCCTGTGTTGTCAGGTGTTCTGCTAGCTCTAGGGGCTACAACGGTGAGCAAGACTTCGCCTCCACAGAGCAGCTCACAACCTCCTAGCTGATGTCAGCAGCAAGAGGCAACCGCAAGACAGGGTGGGGATGGGGGAGGTCCCGGATGCTGTGGGAGCACAGAGCAGGGAGCCTTGACACCCCCCCAAACTGTCAGAAGAGCAGCTGCCAATGAAGGCCAAGGACCACCACTCCAGGAAGACTAGGATAAGCCTAATGGCCACCATTTTATCATCGGCACAATTGGTGATGGCCGCCACACATGGACCACTCGTGGCCCTCTAATGGAACCTGGGAATTCAGGGGCTCCAGGGGTTCCAATACTTTAGGATTTAGAGCCCCAAACTATGTTCATCCCCTGGTGACTTTATCAAAAGCTTGTTTGCCATTCCCTAAGCCAAAGGGGCCCTAAAACAGCAACGTTCATGCTCCATTCAGTGTTTATGTCTCCGTTGTCCTTGTGGTAATGACGTCGGTGGTGACCAGGATGATGGTGCTGGGGCTGATGCTGGTTTTGAGAGCTTTCATCCCCTGAGCATCTCCATGCATCAGGGACTTCGTAAATGTTATTTCATTGATCTTCACAATAGCCCTAAGAGGTGGTGGTGTTATCTTCGTGTTTTTTGGGTCAGTAACTACATCAGAGAGGTTAGGTAATTTGCTCAAATTCAGCCCGCTAGTAAACACAGAAGGAGCCAATTCTTTAACTACAAGAGTTATTGCTTAGTGTGTTAAGAGCAGTCAGAGTGTGCTGGTTTTACCCTAAAGGGGCTAATTGTGGGTTATTGACTTTAATTTATGTAAACTCTGCCCCTTTTAATAGAAGGCTCAAGGTGGCTTACAATAAAAGCCTTCCAATATGGCTTAAAAATAGGTACTGTTGGAGGCGCCTGGGTGGCTCAGTCGTTAGCGTCTGCCTTCAGCTCGGGTCATGATCCTGGGGTCCTGGGATGGAGCCCCGCATCGGGCTCCCTGCTCAGCGGGAGGCCTGCTTCCCCCTCTCCCACTCCCCCTGCTTGTGTTCCCTCTCTTGCTGTCTCTCTCTCTGTGTCAAATAAATAAATAAAATCTTTAAAAAAATAAATAAAATGCTTAAAAAAAATAGGTACTATTGGGGACTCCTGGGTGGATCCGTCAGTTGAGCATCTGACTCTTGGTTTTGGCTCAGGTCATGATCTCAGGGTTGTGAGATCAAGCCCAATGTCAAGTTCCACCCTCAGCGGGGAGTCTGCTGGAGAGTCTCTCCCTCTGCCCCTCCCCCCACTTGCACCTGCTCTCTCTCTCTCAAATGAAAAATAAAAATAAACAGGTACTATTGGATGGGAATTCAAGCCAATGTAGAGTGGTTGCTGTGATTGCTCAGTGAGGGCTCTGAGCTTCCTGGCAGCCGTGGTAAAAATAGAGGTATTGTAGGGGCCCCTGGGTGGCAGAGTCAGGTTAGCATCAGACTCTTGGCTTTGGTTCAGGTCGTGATCTCAGGGTCGTGAGATGGAGCCCCACAGCCGGCTCTGCGCTCGGCAAGAGTCTGCTTGAGATTTTCTCTCTCCCTCTCCCTCTTCCCCTTCCCCCTGTGCTCTCTCTCTTTCTCTTAAAATAAAAAAATAAATCTTAAAAAAAAGAGGTATCGTAAATTGCAAAGCTATTATTTTGGAGATACAGTGCATGTTCTTCCTGGCACTAATTTAGAAATTCTA
This sequence comes from Mirounga leonina, assembly GCF_011800145.1. Taxonomy (NCBI): domain Eukaryota; kingdom Metazoa; phylum Chordata; class Mammalia; order Carnivora; family Phocidae; genus Mirounga; species Mirounga leonina. The sequence goes on from NW_023270265.1 coordinate 34,880,031, forward strand.
TACAGATTCTATGAAAACCAAAGGCAGGTATCTTTGCTCAGGTTTCTCAAAAAGCAGACTCTGAGACGGAGATGTGTGTGCAGGAGGTTTACTGGGGAGGACTATCTGTAAGGAGGGAGGGAAGCAGGATTGTGCAGAGGGAAAGTGGAACTCCAGTGCACTTGCCGTGGGGCCTCGTCCTCCTGGTTCTGTCAGGAGCTCTGGAGCTTGAGTGGCTCTTCAGAGATGTCCCACCTTAAGTCAAGGGGCTAAGACCTTATACTCCACAACTGTAGCGACTATTTATTGGATGTGGGCTTCCCCAGGGGAGGACACTGCCTTCAGTTTAGGGAAATTCTGGAAAGGGACTCAGTTGGGAGCCATCGGAAGCCAGTGCCTCTGGCCGCGGAGGGAACGCATGCTGTGGGGTCCTGAAAGGGAGACGTAGGTGGTACCACATCAACGACGACAGTCCACTCCTTGCCTCTGCCAGTTCCACCAGCTTTGTATAATCTACTTGTCCCATCTTGGAGCAGCTCCCTCAGGACTCTGGTAGTTTCTTTTGGGAAGAAGACTTGCAAGAGAAAGGTTAGTAAGACAAACTACAGACCCCACCGCTGAAGTTGGTTTTAAAGCTGCAACTGACACCCATCGGTTGTGGTAGGCAGATAATGGCCCACAAAGTAGTTTGCCTACCCGGAGTGCCTACTGTCTCAGGGGCTCAGCTTTGGTCTCTGCGGTAGGCACATTGGATACCTAGCTGTGCAGTAGCTAGCTCAGTCTCCAGGACTGAGAGGTTGTGCTGTTGGTTTCATAAATGACCTCTATCCCTGGGACTCTGGATACTTCGCTGACGCACTCAGTGGACGGTGCTGGGGGGGCTGATGACAGAAGCTGACTGAGAGCAACCCCTGCCCCCCGTCATTCTGGGTACTTGGCCGTTCAGTGCCTCCTCCATGGGGAATGTTTCCTGGGGGGCGCTTTCATATGAGGCAATGATCTTCACACTTAATAACCACATCCATAGGTTCGTCCACACGTCTCTACCCTAGACCTCCTTGTGCCTGATATTCCATTCTTTCCCTTTCCAGGACCCTGACACATCAGCCACCTCCCTCACCATTGCCCAGGAATCCATGCACATTCTTATCTTGGGCTACTTCTGTATGGACACAGGGTGGGTGACCACATGTACCCCCCGCAGCTCTCCCCACTGGGGGGATTTCCTCTCGCCACTCTCACACTGCCACTCCTGAGTGGAGCGCATACAGCAGCAGTTCATTTTGGGCTCCATGTACCAAATGCCCCACCTGGGAGGCCTCTTCCTCCTTGTCCGCTGGTCCTAAAGGACCTTTTCCTGGGACCACAGATACAAGAGCTGAGGGAGACGCACTGACACAGCAGTGACGGATGACAGCTATTCTTTGAATTGCTTGTTTCATTTGATATAAGAATGAAAGCCTAAGTGTTCCTGTTTCTGAAGATAGCCCTAAATGTGCACTTGGACTTCTTACTGGAACAACGTTAGTTACCTGGAATATAGGCTATATTTAGGTAATGTTTAGAATGACACGTTAATAAAGTAATCTGTTAAAACGGGGGAAAAACAGCAGTTCTCAATTTTTGTTTGGTCTCAGGACACTTTGACACTTTTAGAATTTTTGAAGACATCCCAAGAGCTTTTGTTTATGTGTTTATTGATTGATTGATTGTAATCTCTGTACCCAACGAGGGGCTCATACACATGACCCTGAGATTAAGAGTCACATGCTCTTCTGGCTGAGCCAGCCAGGTGTTCCTGTGGGTTATATTTATTGATATTTACCATATTAGATATTAAAAGTGAGAACATTAAAATAATATTTATTTATTTTAAAAAACAAATAAGCCCATTATATGTTAACACAAACAACTATATTTTCTGCACACAAAAAATTAGAAGAAAGGTTATTGTTTTATATTTTTCAGATCTTTTTAATGTTTGGCTTAATAGAACACAGCTGAATTCTCATGTCTGCTTCTGCATTCCATCTCTTGCTAGATGTTGTTTGGTTTGAAGAATGTAAAGAAAATTTAATCTCATGCAGATATTTAGTTGTAAAGAAGGACTTTGCAGTCACCATTAAAGGTTACAGAGACCCCTGGGGGTCCTCTGGCCACTTATTTGAGAACCAATTTTATAGAACAGGAAAAGCTATCAAAGATCTATTTTACATGTATATAGCAAGCTTTAGGATCACATGATTTCCCAGGGGAATTCTTGCAATCCTTCAGAGACCGATAATCCTAATGTTAGAAAAAGAAAGAAAATTCCCTCTTTTTATGAAGTAAGTATAACATTGATACTTAAATACAATACGAAAAAAAAAAAAACCCCAGAGATGCCTGGCTGGCTCAGTCAGTAGAGTGTGTGATTCTTGATCTCAGAGTTCAAGCCCCATGTTGGGAGTAGAGATTACTTAAACAAAATAAAACAAAAACAAAAAACAAACAAACAAAAAGCATAGATCATTCTTTTCTTTTAAGGTTTTTTTTTTTAGTTTATTTAAGTAATTTCTACACCCAATGTGGGGCTCAAACTCATGACCCTGAAATCAGGAGTTTGCATACTCTCTGATTAAGCCAGCCAGGCGCCCCTAGGTCATTCTTACTTACAAATATTTATGCAAAAAATCCAAGTATTAGCAAATAAACTCTAAGAGGACATTAAAAGCAATATACCATAATCAAGTGGGATTTATTGCAGAACACAAGAATGGTCTGATATTATTCATTAATGTAATTCACCATAATAATAAATTTATGGGGGCGCCTGGGTGGCTCAGTTGGTTAAGTGTCTGCCTTCGGCTCAGGTCATGATCCCAGGGTCCTGGGATCGAGCCCCGCATCGGGCTCCCTGCTCAACGGGGAGCCTGCTTCTCCCTCTGCTGCTTCCCCTGCTTGTGCTCTCTCACTCTCTCTCTGTCAAACAAATTTAAAAAATCTTAAAACACTACTACTACTAATAATAAATTTATGAAAAAATATGTATCTATAGATATTGTAAACTTTTGGACTAAAGTAAATATCCATTCATGTTCAAAACATTAAATAAAAACAGGAATTAATGAATTCATTTTAATATAAATGTATATATTCAGAATGTATACTTCATTCCTTATTTAAAGGATAAGCACATGAGGTCAGGAACAAGGCAAGGATGCCCAGCATGTCCACTGCTATTGAACATAATATCAGAGATATTAACCAATGCAACCAGATAAGAGAAAACTATCAGAGGCATAAGATTTAAAATTAAAAAATAAAACTATCCTGGGGTGCCTGGGTGGCTCAGTCGGTTAAGCATGGGACTGTGGATTTCAGCTCAGGTCATGATCTCAGGGTTGTGAGATGGAGCCCCTTGACGGGCTCTGTGCTGGGCGTGAGTCTGCTTAAGATTCTTTCTCTCATCTCCCTCCTCTGTCCCTCCACAACCCCTGCTCATATGTGCTCTTTCTCTCAAAACAAAAACCAAAAAAACTTGTGAGTTTTCCAACTCTCCTATCATATATATAAATATAGTTTTATTTATTTATTTATTTATTTATTTATTTATTTATTTATTTATTTATTTATGGGGGGGCAGAGAGAGAATCTTTTTTTTAATTATTGCAATCTCCTAATACATTTTATTTGTAATCCAACATCCCCTGCAACATTCAAATTCTTCTGCTCACACCACCATTCATTGTACAGTCACATACTGAGCACCAGCAACGTGCTGGACAGTACGGTGTGTCCTTGCAGATACAAGTATGTATATTTTAAACTTTTTTTTTTAAGATTTTATTTATTTATTTGACAGAGAGAGACATAGTGAGAGCAGGAACACAATCAGGGGGAGTGGGAGAGGGAGAAGCAGGCTTCCCGTGGAGCAGGGAGCCTGATGCGGGGCTCGATCCCAGGACCCTGGGATCATGACCTGAGCCGAAGGCAGACGCTTAACAACTGAGCCACCCAGGTGCCCCACAAGTATGTATATTTTAGCATTCGTGCTTCGGAGATTACATTTTAGAGAGAATAACCAGGTCTGATCCTGGCAAACTTGAGACAGAGAATCTTAAGCAGACTCACGCCCAGCGCACAGCCCGTCAAGGGGCTCCATCTCACAACCCTGAGATCATGACCTGAGCTGAAATCCACAGTCCCATGCTTAACCGACTGAGCCACCCAGGCACCCCAAGAAAACTCAAAAGTTTTGATGATAAAACTCACACAAACCAAATAATTCTATAGGCTACACATATATGTGCACATTTTTATAGAAATGAAGAAAATATAAATATGCAAATATGTTTCTATTTCTATGAACAACAACCAGTTAGAGGAAATAATGAAAGTGAAACCTTTAGTATAGAAACAAAAAAGCAGAAAATATTGAGGAATAAACGGATAGCTATGTGAATGATGTGGACATTCTAACATAATCTGTGAGGGAGTTGTTTACCTGATATTGTGGTGCTAGGCATCTAGAAAATGAGTGAGTTAGTCATAGAGAAGGAAACATAGTATATAATAGGCAGGCTTGGCCCTGGAAGTAGCCACCTACCTAAGTCATCTGGAATCCCTCCAGCATCACAAGCCCAGGTACCAGGAGGGTGGTAACCTGTCCCAGGAGGGGAGTTTTGGGTGCCATCTTCTGCCCTGGCTGATTCTCCATCTGGCTCCGGGTCCCTCGTCCCTCTGAGCTGGGAAACTGGCAGCTGGTGTCAACGTGGTGATTTGCTTGGCTCTGTTCTCTCTTCTAGTATCAGTTTTTCCATAATAAAACTTCTGCTTTGATCTGCTAGAGTGTCAAGTGTTTTATTTGCTACTGCTAAAATCGTCAAAACCTCTCTGAGGAAAACTTTAAAACACTCCCAAAAGGCACAAAAGGAGACTTGAGCAAAGCAAAAGACATCCCTTGTTCTTTGACGGGACAACTCAACATCATAAAGATATAATTCGCATCAAGTTCATCTATAATTTTAACATGATCCTAATAAAAATACACATTTTTTCCCAAGAGGAGTTGATTCCAGAACTCATATGGAAAAATAAACATGAAAGAATAGCTATAAAAACCCAAAAAAAGAAGAACTGTGAGAAAGTAGGTTTGTCAAGTAATAAGTGATATTAAAAAGAATCTATAATTAAAACTGGTAATTGAATAAAATAACTGGTAAATGAATAGAAAATTAGAATAAAATAGAAAGTTCAGGAATAGACCTAAGTGCATATGGAAATTTAGTATATGATAAAGATAATATCTCAAATCATGGAGGAAAAGCTGGTTATTTTAAAAAATGATGTTGGGGCAACTGGTTGGCCCTTTGGAGAAAGATAAAATTGGATTCGTGCTTCACCCTGTACACCAGAATAAACTCCAAATGAATCAGAGGTCTCAGTGTAAAAAAAGAAAGACTGGTACTGGAAGAAAACTGGAGAATTTAAAAAAATAATCTCAGGGTGGGGAAGCTTTTTAAACTCTAACTCAAAATCCAAATGCAACAAGAGAAAAGGTTGATGAATTTCTCTGCATAAAAATAAAGCAACATTAGCATTTCACAAAAATTTAATAAGCAAAATCAAAAGAGAAATACTAAACTAGGTGGAAATACTCCCTATATCAGAGATGAAGATCTAGGCACGCCTGGGTGGCTCAGTCGTTAAGCATCTGCCTTGGGTTCAGGTCATGATCTCAGGGTCCTGGGATCAAGCCCCACATCGGGCTCCCTGCTCTGCAGGAAGCCTGCTTCTCCCTCTCCCACTCCCCCTGCTTGTGTTCCCTCTCTCTCGCTGCATCTCTCTCTGTCAAATAAATAAATAAAATCTTAAAAAAAAAAAAAGATCTAATTGCCCTAATACATGAAGAAGACTTAAAATTGAGGGGGAAGAAAACTCTCCAAGTATAAAAATATAAAAGAGAGCAATATAAAAATGGACAAAAGAGACAATTTTTTTAAAAAAGGCATACAAGAGTCCTGAAATACCTTTTGTGAAAGGGAAAATAAGCTACGTGGGTATTATACACACAGGAGAGAAAAGGAGGGGGGCAAGGAGGGAGAGAGGGAGAGACAGAGAGAGAAGAAAGGCAAGACGGGGAGCACAGAGTATGCTCTTTTCTCTACAAAAGAAATCATCTAGTAAATGTAGAAGGATTGATTCAGTCAGAAAACCCTCATTTATGGCTGGTTGTGGCAAGGACATCAGTGGATGCTGAAGCCACCAGGTGAATACTGGGGAATGGGACACTGACCTGGTCTCAAAGTAGCGTGCCAAAGGTGACTTGTAGCTACAAAGGGAAAGGGATAGATCTACTTTAAGCAAGGGTG